>NW_027471996.1:1337728-1670910 GCF_965638725.1 Aptenodytes patagonicus | reverse complement strand
TGGACGTTTTGAATTTGGGAGCTGGGCTGTGGCTGTGCCGAGAAGGAACGTCCCCACTGTGCTGTGGCTAGGAAGCTCAGAGCGCCAGTGCTTGTGGGGCTGTGGAAGGGCTGCCTAGGGCAGGTGATGGCCAGCAAGAGCTTTCAGTGCTAGCCCCTTTGGTGTGGGAGCAGTGGCTGGACGTTTTGAATTTCGGATCTGGGCAGTGGCTGTGCTGAGAAGGAACGTCCCCACTGTGCTGTGGCTAGGAAGCTCAGAGCGCCAGTGCTTGTGGGGCTGTGGAAGGGCTGCCTAGGGCAGGTGATGGCCAGCAAGAGCTTTCAGTGCTAGCCCCTTTGGTGTGGGAGCAGTGGCTGGACGTTTTGAATTTCGGATCTGGGCTCTGGCTGTGCCGAGAAGGAACGTCCCCACTCTGCTGTGGCTAGGAAGCTCAGAGCGCCAGTGCTTGTGGGGCTGTGGAAGGGCTGCCTAGGGAAGGTGATGGCCAGCAAGAGCTTTCAGTGCTAGCCCCTTTGGTGTGGGAGCAGTGGCTGGACGTTTCGAATTTCGGAGCTGGGCTGTGGCTGTGCCGAGAAGGACGTCCCCACTGTGCTGTGGCTAGGAAGCTCAGAGCGCCAGTGCTTGTGGGGCTGTGGAAGGGCTGCCTAGGGCAGGTGATGGCCAGCAAGAGCTTTCAGTGCTAGCCCCTTTGGTGTGGGAGCAGTGGCTGGACGTTTCGAATTTGGGAGCTGGGCTCTGGCTGTGCCGAGAAGGAACGTCCCCACTGTGCTGTGGCTAGGAAGCTCAGAGCGCCAGTGCTTGTGGGGCTGTGGAAGGGCTGCCTAGGGCAGGTGATGGCCAGCAAGAGCTTTCAGTGCTAGCCCCTTTGGTGTGGGAGCAGTGGCTGGACGTTTTGAATTTCGGAGCTGGGCTGTGGCTGTGCCGAGAAGGAACGTCCCCACTGTGCTGTGGCTAGGAAGCTCAGAGCGCCAGTGCTTGTGGGGCTGTGGAAGGGCTGCCTAGGGCAGGTGATGGCCAGCAAGAGCTTTCAGTGCTAGCCCCTTTGGTGTGGGAGCAGTGGCTGGACGTTTTGAATTTGGGAGCTGGGCTGTGGCTGTGCTGAGAAGGAACGTCCCCACTGTGCTGTGGCTAGGAAGCTCAGAGCGCCAGTGCTTGTGGGGCTGTGGAAGGGCTGCCTAGGGAAGGTGATGGCCAGCAAGAGCTTTCAGTGCTAGCCCCTTTGGTGTGGGAGCAGTGGCTGGACGTTTCGAATTTGGGAGCTGGGCTCTGGCTGTGCCGAGAAGGAACGTCCCCACTGTGCTGTGGCTAGGAAGCTCAGAGCGCCAGTGCTTGTGGGGCTGTGGAAGGGCTGCCTAGGGAAGGTGATGGCCAGCAAGAGCTTTCAGTGCTAGCCCCTTTGGTGTGGGAGCAGTGGCTGGACGTTTCGAATTTGGGAGCTGGGCTCTGGCTGTGCCGAGAAGGAACGTCCCCACTGTGCTGTGGCTAGGAAGCTCAGAGCGCCAGTGCTTGTGGGGCTGTGGAAGGGCTGCCTAGGGCAGGCGATGGCCAGCAAGAGCTTTCAGTGCTAGCCCCTTTGGTGTGGGAGCAGTGGCTGGACGTTTTGAATTTCGGAGCTGGGCTGTGGCTGTGCTGAGAAGGAACGTCCCCACTGTGCTGTGGCTAGGAAGCTCAGAGCGCCAGTGCTTGTGGGGCTGTGGAAGGGCTGCCTAGGGAAGGTGATGGCCAGCAAGAGCTTTCAGTGCTAGCCCCTTTGGTGTGGGAGCAGTGGCTGGACGTTTTGAATTTCGGAGCTGGGGCTGTGGCTGTGCTGAGAAGGAACGTCCCCACTGTGCTGTGGCTAGGAAGCTCAGAGCGCCAGTGCTTGTGGGGCTGTGGAAGGGCTGCCTAGGGAAGGTGATGGCCAGCAAGAGCTTTCAGTGCTAGCCCCTTTGGTGTGGGAGCAGTGGCTGGACGTTTTGAATTTCAGAGCTGAGCTGTGGCTGTGCTGAGAAGGAACTTCCCCATTGTGCTGTGGCTAGGAAGCTCAGAGCGCCAGTGCTTGTGGGGCTGTGGAAGGGCTGCCTAGGGAAGGTGATGGCCAGCAAGAGCTTTCAGTGCTAGCCCCTTTGGTGTGGGAGCAGTGGCTGGACGTTTTGAATTTCGGAGCTGGGCTGTGGCTGTGCCGAGAAGGAACGTCCCCACTGTGCTGTGGCTAGGAAGCTCAGAGCGCCAGTGCTTGTGGGGCTGTGGAAGGGCTGCCTAGGGCAGGTGATGGCCAGCAAGAGCTTTCAGTGCTAGCCCCTTTGGTGTGGGAGCAGTGGCTGGACGTTTTGAATTTCGGAGCTGGGCTGTGGCTGTGCCGAGAAGGAACGTCCCCACTGTGCTGTGGCTAGGAAGCTCAGAGCGCCAGTGCTTGTGGGGCTGTGGAAGGGCTGCCTAGGGCAGGTGCTGGCCAGCAAGAGCTTTCAGTGCTAGCCCCTTTGGTGTGGGAGCAGTGGCTGGACGTTTTGAATTTCGGAGCTGGGCTGTGGCTGTGCTGAGAAGGAACGTCCCCACTGTGCTGTGGCTAGGAAGCTCAGAGCGCCAGTGCTTGTGGGGCTGTGGAAGGGCTGCCTAGGGAAGGTGATGGCCAGCAAGAGCTTTCAGTGCTAGCCCCTTTGGTGTGGGAGCAGTGGCTGGACGTTTCGAATTTCAGAGCTGGGCTGTGGCTGTGCTGAGAAGGAACGTCCCCACTGTGCTGTGGCTAGGAAGCTCAGAGCGCCAGTGCTTGTGGGGCTGTGGAAGGGCTGCCTAGGGCAGGTGATGGCCAGCAAGAGCTTTCAGTGCTAGCCCCTTTGGTGTGGGAGCAGTGGCTGGACGTTTTGAATTTCGGAGCTGGGCTGTGGCTGTGCCGAGAAGGAACGTCCCCACTGTGCTGTGGCTAGGAAGCTCAGAGCGCCAGTGCTTGTGGGGCTGTGGAAGGGCTGCCTAGGGCAGGTGATGGCCAGCAAGAGCTTTCAGTGCTAGCCCCTTTGGTGTGGGAGCAGTGGCTGGACGTTTTTGAATTTCGGAGCTGGGCTGTGGCTGTGCCGAGAAGGAACGTCCCCACTGTGCTGTGGCTAGGAAGCTCAGAGCGCCAGTGCTTGTGGGGCTGTGGAAGGGCTGCCTAGGGCAGGTGATGGCCAGCAAGAGCTTTCAGTGCTAGCCCCTTTGGTGTGGGAGCAGTGGCTGGACGTTTTGAATTTCGGAGCTGGGCTGTGGCTGTGCCGAGAAGGAACGTCCCCACTGTGCTGTGGCTAGGAAGCTCAGAGCGCCAGTGCTTGTGGGGCTGTGGAAGGGCTGCCTAGGGAAGGTGATGGCCAGCAAGAGCTTTCAGTGCTAGCCCCTTTGGTGTGGGAGCAGTGGCTGGACGTTTTGAATTTCGGAGCTGGGCTGTGGCTGTGCCGAGAAGGAACGTCCCCACTGTGCTGTGGCTAGGAAGCTCAGAGCGCCAGTGCTTGTGGGGCTGTGGAAGGGCTGCCTAGGGCAGGTGATGGCCAGCAAGAGCTTTCAGTGCTAGCCCCTTTGGTGTGGGAGCAGTGGCTGGACGTTTTGAATTTCGGAGCTGGGCTGTGGCTGTGCCGAGAAGGAACGTCCCCACTGTGCTGTGGCTAGGAAGCTCAGAGCGCCAGTGCTTGTGGGGCTGTGGAAGGGCTGCCTAGGGCAGGTGATGGCCAGCAAGAGCTTTCAGTGCTAGCCCCTTTGGTGTGGGAGCGGTGGCTGGACGTTTTGAATTTCGGAGCTGGGCTGTGGCTGTGCCGAGAAGGAACGTCCCCACTGTGCTGTGGCTAGGAAGCTCAGAGCGCCAGTGCTTGTGGGGCTGTGGAAGGGCTGCCTAGGGAAGGTGATGGCCAGCAAGAGCTTTCAGTGCTAGCCCCTTTGGTGTGGGAGCAGTGGCTGGACGTTTCGAATTTCGGAGCTGGGCTGTGGCTGTGCTGAGAAGGAACGTCCCCACTGTGCTGTGGCTAGGAAGCTCAGAGCGCCAGTGCTTGTGGGGCTGTGGAAGGGCTGCCTAGGGAAGGTGATGGCCAGCAAGAGCTTTCAGTGCTAGCCCCTTTGGTGTGGGAGCAGTGGCTGGACGTTTGGAATTTGGGAGCTGGGCTGTGGCTGTGCCGAGAAGGAACGTCCCCACTGTGCTGTGGCTAGGAAGCTCAGAGCGCCAGTGCTTGTGGGGCTGTGGAAGGGCTGCCTAGGGAAGGTGATGGCCAGCAAGAGCTTTCAGTGCTAGCCCCTTTGGTGTGGGAGCAGTGGCTGGACGTTTTGAATTTCGGAGCTGGGCTGTGGCTGTGCCGAGAAGGAACGTCCCCACTGTGCTGTGGCTAGGAAGCTCAGAGCGCCAGTGCTTGTGGGGCTGTGGAAGGGCTGCCTAGGGCAGGTGATGGCCAGCAAGAGCTTTCAGTGCTAGCCCCTTTGGTGTGGGAGCAGTGGCTGGACGTTTCGAATTTCGGAGCTGGGCTGTGGCTGTGCCGAGAAGGAACGTCCCCACTGTGCTGTGGCTAGGAAGCTCAGAGCGCCAGTGCTTGTGGGGCTGTGGAAGGGCTGCCTAGGGCAGGTGATGGCCAGCAAGAGCTTTCAGTGCTAGCCCCTTTGGTGTGGGAGCAGTGGCTGGACGTTTCGAATTTCGGAGCTGGGCTGTGGCTGTGCTGAGAAGGAACGTCCCCACTGTGCTGTGGCTAGGAAGCTCAGAGCGCCAGTGCTTGTGGGGCTGCGGAAGGGCTGCCTAGGGAAGGTGATGGCCAGCAAGAGCTTTCAGTGCTAGCCCCTTTGGTGTGGGAGCAGTGGCTGGACGTTTTGAATTTCGGAGCTGGGCTGTGGCTGTGCCGAGAAGGAACGTCCCCACTGTGCTGTGGCTAGGAAGCTCAGAGCGCCAGTGCTTGTGGGGCTGTGGAAGGGCTGCCTAGGGAAGGTGATGGCCAGCAAGAGCTTTCAGTGCTAGCCCCTTTGGTGTGGGAGCAGTGGCTGGACGTTTTGAATTTGGGAGCTGGGCTGTGGCTGTGCCGAGAAGGAACGTCCCCACTGTGCTGTGGCTAGGAAGCTCAGAGCGCCAGTGCTTGTGGGCTGTGGAAGGGCAGCCTAGGGCAGGTGATGGCCAGCAAGAGCTTTCAGTGCTAGCCCCTTTGGTGTGGGAGCAGTGGCTGGACGTTTTGAATTTCGGAGCTGGGCTGTGGCTGTGCTGAGAAGGAACGTCCCCACTGTGCTGTGGCTAGGAAGCTCAGAGCGCCAGTGCTTGTGGGGCTGTGGAAGGGCTGCCTAGGGCAGGTGATGGCCAGCAAGAGCTTTCAGTGCTAGCCCCTTTGGTGTGGGAGCAGTGGCTGGACGTTTTGAATTTCGGAGCTGGGCTGTGGCTGTGCTGAGAAGGAACGTCCCCACTGTGCTGTGGCTAGGAAGCTCAGAGCGCCAGTGCTTGTGGGGCTGTGGAAGGGCTGCCTAGGGAAGGTGATGGCCAGCAAGAGCTTTCAGTGCTAGCCCCTTTGGTGTGGGAGCAGTGGCTGGACGTTTTGAATTTTGGAGCTGGGGCTGTGGCTGTGCCGAGAAGGAACGTCCCCACTGTGCTGTGGCTAGGAAGCTCAGAGCGCCAGTGCTTGTGGGGCTGTGGAAGGGCTGCCTAGGGAAGGTGAAGGCCAGCAAGAGCTTTCAGTGCTAGCCCCTTTGGTGTGGGAGCAGTGGCTGGAGGTTTTGAATTTCGGAGCTGGGCTGTGTCTGTGCCGAGAAGGAACGTCCCTACTGTGCTGTGGCTAGGAAGCTCAGAGCGCCAGTGCTTGTGGGGCTGTGGAAGGGCTGCCTAGGGCAGGTGATGGCCAGCAAGAGCTTTCAGTGCTAGCCCCTTTGGTGTGGGAGCAGTGGCTGGACGTTTCGAATTTGGGAGCTGGGCTGTGGCTGTGCCGAGAAGGAACATCCCCACTGTGCTGTGGCTAGGAAGCTCAGAGCGCCAGTGCTTGTGGGGCTGTGGAAGGGCTGCCTAGGGAAGGTGCTGGCCAGCAAGAGCTTTCAGTGCTAGCCCCTTTGGTGTGGGAGCAGTGGCTGGACGTTTTGAATTTTGAGCTGGGATCTGGCTGTGCCGAGAAGGAACGTCCCCACTGTGCTGTGGCTAGGAAGCTCAGAGCGCCAGTGCTTGTGGGGCTGTGGAAGTGCTGCCTAGGGCAGGCGATGGCCAGCAAGAGCTTTCAGTGCTAGCCCCTTTGGTGTGGGAGCAGTGGCTGGACGTTTCGAATTTCGGAGCTGGGCTGTGGCTGTGCTGAGAAGGAACGTCCCCACTGTGCTGTGGCTAGGAAGCTCAGAGCGCCAGTGCTTGTGGGGCTGCGGAAGGGCTGCCTAGGGCAGGTGATGGCCAGCAAGAGCTTTCAGTGCTAGCCCCTTTGGTGTGGGAGCAGTGGCTGGACGTTTTGAATTTGGGAGCTGGGCTGTGGCTGTGCCGAGAAGGAACGTCCCCACTGTGCTGTGGCTAGGAAGCTCAGAGCGCCAGTGCTTGTGGGGCTGTGGAAGGGCTGCCTAGGGAAGGTGATGGCCAGCAAGAGCTTTCAGTGCTAGCCCCTTTGGTGTGGGAGCAGTGGCTGGAGGTTTTGAATTTCGGAGCTGGGCTGTGGCTGTGCCGAGAAGGAACGTCCCCACTGTGCTGTGGCTAGGAAGCTCAGAGCGCCAGTGCTTGTGGGGCTGTGGAAGTGCTGCCTAGGGCAGGCGATGGCCAGCAAGAGCTTTCAGTGCTAGCCCCTTTGGTGTGGGAGCAGTGGCTGGACGTTTCGAATTTCGGAGCTGGGCTGTGGCTGTGCTGAGAAGGAACGTCCCCACTGTGCTGTGGCTAGGAAGCTCAGAGCGCCAGTGCTTGTGGGGCTGCGGAAGGGCTGCCTAGGGAAGGTGATGGCCAGCAAGAGCTTTCAGTGCTAGCCCCTTTGGTGTGGGAGCAGTGGCTGGACGTTTTGAATTTCGGAGCTGGGCTGTGGCTGTGCCGAGAAGGAACGTCCCCACTGTGCTGTGGCTAGGAAGCTCAGAGCGCCAGTGCTTGTGGGGCTGTGGAAGGGCTGCCTAGGGAAGGTGATGGCCAGCAAGAGCTTTCAGTGCTAGCCCCTTTGGTGTGGGAGCAGTGGCTGGACGTTTTGAATTTCGGAGCTGGGCTGTGGCTGTGCCGAGAAGGAACGTCCCCACTGTGCTGTGGCTAGGAAGCTCAGAGCGCCAGTGCTTGTGGGGCTGTGGAAGTGCTGCCTAGGGCAGGCGATGGCCAGCAAGAGCTTTCAGTGCTAGCCCCTTTGGTGTGGGAGCAGTGGCTGGACGTTTCGAATTTCGGAGCTGGGCTGTGGCTGTGCTGAGAAGGAACGTCCCCACTGTGCTGTGGCTAGGAAGCTCAGAGCGCCAGTGCTTGTGGGCTGTGGAAGGGCAGCCTAGGGCAGGTGATGGCCAGCAAGAGCTTTCAGTGCTAGCCCCTTTGGTGTGGGAGCAGTGGCTGGACGTTTTGAATTTCGGAGCTGGGCTGTGGCTGTGCTGAGAAGGAACGTCCCCACTGTGCTGTGGCTAGGAAGCTCAGAGCGCCAGTGCTTGTGGGGCTGTGGAAGGGCTGCCTAGGGCAGGTGATGGCCAGCAAGAGCTTTCAGTGCTAGCCCCTTTGGTGTGGGAGCAGTGGCTGGACGTTTTGAATTTCGGAGCTGGGCTGTGGCTGTGCTGAGAAGGAACGTCCCCACTGTGCTGTGGCTAGGAAGCTCAGAGCGCCAGTGCTTGTGGGGCTGTGGAAGGGCTGCCTAGGGCAGGTGATGGCCAGCAAGAGCTTTCAGTGCTAGCCCCTTTGGTGTGGGAGCAGTGGCTGGACGTTTTGAATTTTGGAGCTGGGCTGTGGCTGTGCCGAGAAGGAACGTCCCCACTGTGCTGTGGCTAGGAAGCTCAGAGCGCCAGTGCTTGTGGGGCTGTGGAAGGGCTGCCTAGGGCAGGTGATGGCCAGCAAGAGCTTTCAGTGCTAGCCCCTTTGGTGTGGGAGCAGTGGCTGGACGTTTTGAATTTCGGAGCTGGGCTGTGGCTGTGCCGAGAAGGAACGTCCCCACTGTGCTGTGGCTAGGAAACTCAGAGCGCCAGTGCTTGTGGGGCTGTGGAAGTGCTGCCTAGGGCAGGCGATGGCCAGCAAGAGCTTTCAGTGCTAGCCCCTTTGGTGTGGGAGCAGTGGCTGGACGTTTTGAATTTCGGAGCTGGGCTGTGGCTGTGCTGAGAAGGAACGTCCCCACTGTGCTGTGGCTAGGAAGCTCAGAGCGCCAGTGCTTGTGGGGCTGTGGAAGGGCTGCCTAGGGAAGGTGAAGGCCAGCAAGAGCTTTCAGTGCTAGCCCCTTTGGTGTGGGAGCAGTGGCTGGAGGTTTTGAATTTCGGAGCTGGGCTGTGTCTGTGCCGAGAAGGAACGTCCCTACTGTGCTGTGGCTAGGAAGCTCAGAGCGCCAGTGCTTGTGGGGCTGTGGAAGGGCTGCCTAGGGCAGGTGATGGCCAGCAAGAGCTTTCAGTGCTAGCCCCTTTGGTGTGGGAGCAGTGGCTGGACGTTTCGAATTTCGGAGCTGGGCTGTGGCTGTGCCGAGAAGGAACGTCCCCACTGTGCTGTGGCTAGGAAGCTCAGAGCGCCAGTGCTTGTGGGGCTGTGGAAGGGCTGCCTAGGGAAGGTGAAGGCCAGCAAGAGCTTTCAGTGCTAGCCCCTTTGGTGTGGGAGCAGTGGCTGGACGTTTCGAATTTTGAGCTGGGATCTGGCTGTGCCGAGAAGGAACGTCCCCACTGTGCTGTGGCTAGGAAGCTCAGAGCGCCAGTGCTTGTGGGGCTGTGGAAGGGCTGCCTAGGGAAGGTGATGGCCAGCAAGAGCTTTCAGTGCTAGCCCCTTTGGTGTGGGAGCAGTGGCTGGACGTTTTGAATTTTGGAGCTGGGCTGTGGCTGTGCCGAGAAGGAACGTCCCCACTGTGCTGTGGCTAGGAAGCTCAGAGCGCCAGTGCTTGTGGGGCTGTGGAAGGGCTGCCTAGGGAAGGTGAAGGCCAGCAAGAGCTTTCAGTGCTAGCCCCTTTGGTGTGGGAGCAGTGGCTGGAGGTTTTGAATTTCGGATCTGGGCTGTGTCTGTGCCGAGAAGGAACGTCCCCACTGTGCTGTGGCTAGGAAGCTCAGAGCGCCAGTGCTTGTGGGGCTGTGGAAGGGCTGCCTAGGGCAGGTGATGGCCAGCAAGAGCTTTCAGTGCTAGCCCCTTTGGTGTGGGAGCAGTGGCTGGACGTTTCGAATTTCGGAGCTGGGCTGTGGCTGTGCCGAGAAGGAACGTCCCCACTGTGCTGTGGCTAGGAAGCTCAGAGCGCCAGTGCTTGTGGGGCTGTGGAAGGGCTGCCTAGGGAAGGTGATGGCCAGCAAGAGCTTTCAGTGCTAGCCCCTTTGGTGTGGGAGCAGTGGCTGGACGTTTTGAATTTCGGAGCTGGGCTGTGGCTGTGCTGAGAAGGAACGTCCCCACTGTGCTGTGGCTAGGAAGCTCAGAGCGCCAGTGCTTGTGGGGCTGTGGAAGGGCTGCCTAGGGAAGGTGATGGCCAGCAAGAGCTTTCAGTGCTAGCCCCTTTGGTGTGGGAGCAGTGGCTGGACGTTTTGAATTTTGAGCTGGGATCTGGCTGTGCCGAGAAGGAACGTCCCCACTGTGCTGTGGCTAGGAAGCTCAGAGCGCCAGTGCTTGTGGGGCTGTGGAAGGGCTGCCTAGGGAAGGTGATGGCCAGCAAGAGCTTTCAGTGCTAGCCCCTTTGGTGTGGGAGCAGTGGCTGGACGTTTTGAATTTTGAGCTGGGATCTGGCTGTGCCGAGAAGGAACGTCCCCACTGTGCTGTGGCTAGGAAGCTCAGAGCGCCAGTGCTTGTGGGGCTGTGGAAGGGCTGCCTAGGGAAGGTGATGGCCAGCAAGAGCTTTCAGTGCTAGCCCCTTTGGTGTGGGAGCAGTGGCTGGACGTTTTGAATTTCGGAGCTGGGCTGTGGCTGTGCCGAGAAGGAACGTCCCCACTGTGCTGTGGCTAGGAAGCTCAGAGCGCCAGTGCTTGTGGGGCTGTGGAAGGGCTGCCTAGGGAAGGTGAAGGCCAGCAAGAGCTTTCAGTGCTAGCCCCTTTGGTGTGGGAGCAGTGGCTGGAGGTTTTGAATTTCGGAGCTGGGCTGTGGCTGTGCCGAGAAGGAACGTCCCCACTGTGCTGTGGCTAGGAAGCTCAGAGCGCCAGTGCTTGTGGGGCTGTGGAAGGGCTGCCTAGGGAAGGTGATGGCCAGCAAGAGCTTTCAGTGCTAGCCCCTTTGGTGTGGGAGCAGTGGCTGGACGTTTCGAATTTCGGAGCTGGGCTGTGGCTGTGCCGAGAAGGAACGTCCCCACTGTGCTGTGGCTAGGAAGCTCAGAGCGCCAGTGCTTGTGGGGCTGTGGAAGGGCTGCCTAGGGAAGGTGATGGCCAGCAAGAGCTTTCAGTGCTAGCCCCTTTGGTGTGGGAGCAGTGGCTGGACGTTTTGAATTTCGGAGCTGGGCTGTGGCTGTGCTGAGAAGGAACGTCCCCACTGTGCTGTGGCTAGGAAGCTCAGAGCGCCAGTGCTTGTGGGGCTGTGGAAGGGCTGCCTAGGGAAGGTGATGGCCAGCAAGAGCTTTCAGTGCTAGCCCCTTTGGTGTGGGAGCAGTGGCTGGACGTTTTGAATTTTGAGCTGGGATCTGGCTGTGCCGAGAAGGAACGTCCCCACTGTGCTGTGGCTAGGAAGCTCAGAGCGCCAGTGCTTGTGGGGCTGTGGAAGGGCTGCCTAGGGCAGGTGATGGCCAGCAAGAGCTTTCAGTGCTAGCCCCTTTGGTGTGGGAGCAGTGGCTGGACGTTTTGAATTTCGGAGCTGGGCTGTGGCTGTGCCGAGAAGGAACGTCCCCACTGTGCTGGGGCTAGGAAGCTCAGAGCGCCAGTGCTTGTGGGGCTGTGGAAGGGCTGCCTAGGGAAGGTGATGGCCAGCAAGAGCTTTCAGTGCTAGCCCCTTTGGTGTGGGAGCAGTGGCTGGACGTTTCGAATTTCGGAGCTGGGCTGTGGCTGTGCCGAGAAGGAACGTCCCCACTGTGCTGTGGCTAGGAAGCTCAGAGCGCCAGTGCTTGTGGGGCTGTGGAAGGGCTGCCTAGGGAAGGTGATGGCCAGCAAGAGCTTTCAGTGCTAGCCCCTTTGGTGTGGCAGCAGTGGCTGGACGTTTTGAATTTCGGAGCTGGGCTGTGGCTGTGCTGAGAAGGAACGTCCCCACTGTGCTGTGGCTAGGAAGCTCAGAGCGCCAGTGCTTGTGGGGCTGTGGAAGGGCTGCCTAGGGAAGGTGATGGCCAGCAAGAGCTTTCAGTGCTAGCCCCTTTGGTGTGGGAGCAGTGGCTGGACGTTTTGAATTTTGAGCTGGGATCTGGCTGTGCCGAGAAGGAACGTCCCCACTGTGCTGTGGCTAGGAAGCTCAGAGCGTCAGTGCTTGTGGGGCTGTGGAAGGGCTGCCTAGGGCAGGTGATGGCCAGCAAGAGCTTTCAGTGCTAGCCCCTTTGGTGTGGGAGCAGTGGCTGGACGTTTTGAATTTTGAGCTGGGATCTGGCTGTGCCGAGAAGGAACGTCCCCACTGTGCTGTGGCTAGGAAGCTCAGAGCGCCAGTGCTTGTGGGGCTGTGGAAGTGCTGCCTAGGGCAGGCGATGGCCAGCAAGAGCTTTCAGTGCTAGCCCCTTTGGTGTGGGAGCAGTGGCTGGACGTTTTGAATTTCGGAGCTGGGCTGTGGCTGTGCTGAGAAGGAACGTCCCCACTGTGCTGTGGCTAGGAAGCTCAGAGCGCCAGTGCTTGTGGGGCTGTGGAAGGGCTGCCTAGGGCAGGTGATGGCCAGCAAGAGCTTTCAGTGCTAGCCCCTTTGGTGTGGGAGCAGTGGCTGGACGTTTTGAATTTCGGAGCTGGGCTGTGGCTGTGCCGAGAAGGAACGTCCCCACTGTGCTGTGGCTAGGAAGCTCAGAGCGCCAGTGCTTGTGGGCTGTGGAAGGGCAGCCTAGGGCAGGTGATGGCCAGCAAGAGCTTTCAGTGCTAGCCCCTTTGGTGTGGGAGCAGTGGCTGGACGTTTCGAATTTCGGAGCTGGGCTGTGGCTGTGCTGAGAAGGAACGTCCCCACTGTGCTGTGGCTAGGAAGCTCAGAGCGCCAGTGCTTGTGGGGCTGTGGAAGGGCTGCCTAGGGCAGGTGATGGCCAGCAAGAGCTTTCAGTGCTAGCCCCTTTGGTGTGGGAGCAGTGGCTGGACGTTTTGAATTTCGGAGCTGGGCTGTGGCTGTGCTGAGAAGGAACGTCCCCACTGTGCTGTGGCTAGGAAGCTCAGAGCGCCAGTGCTTGTGGGGCTGTGGAAGGGCTGCCTAGGGAAGGTGATGGCTAGCAAGAGCTTTCAGTGCTAGCCCCTTTGGTGTGGGAGCAGTGGCTGGACGTTTTGAATTTTGGAGCTGGGCTGTGGCTGTGCCGAGAAGGAACGTCCCCACTGTGCTGTGGCTAGGAAGCTCAGAGCGCCAGTGCTTGTGGAGCTGTGGAAGGGCTGCCTAGGGAAGGTGATGGCCAGCAAGAGCTTTCAGTGCTAGCCCCTTTGGTGTGGGAGCAGTGGCTGGAGGTTTTGAATTTTGAGCTGGGATCTGGCTGTGCCGAGAAGGAACGTCCCCACTGTGCTGTGGCTAGGAAGCTCAGAGCGCCAGTGCTTGTGGGGCTGTGGAAGGGCTGCCTAGGGAAGGTGATGGCCAGCAAGAGCTTTCAGTGCTAGCCCCTTTGGTGTGGGAGCAGTGGCTGGACGTTTTGAATTTTGAGCTGGGATCTGGCTGTGCCGAGAAGGAACGTCCCCACTGTGCTGTGGCTAGGAAGCTCAGAGCGCCAGTGCTTGTGGGGCTGTGGAAGGGCTGCCTAGGGAAGGTGATGGCCAGCAAGAGCTTTCAGTGCTAGCCCCTTTGGTGTGGAAGCAGTGGCTGGACGTTTTGAATTTCGGAGCTGGGCTGTGGCTGTGCCGAGAAGGAACGTCCCCACTGTGCTGTGGCTAGGAAGCTCAGAGCGCCAGTGCTTGTGGGGCTGTGGAAGGGCTGCCTAGGGCAGGTGATGGCCAGCAAGAGCTTTCAGTGCTAGCCCCTTTGGTGTGGGAGCAGTGGCTGGACGTTTTGAATTTTGGAGCTGGGCTGTGGCTGTGCCGAGAAGGAACGTCCCCACTGTGCTGTGGCTAGGAAGCTCAGAGCGCCAGTGCTTGTGGGGCTGTGGAAGGGCTGCCTAGGGAAGGTGAAGGCCAGCAAGAGCTTTCAGTGCTAGCCCCTTTGGTGTGGGAGCAGTGGCTGGACGTTTTGAATTTCGGAGCTGGGCTGTGGCTGTGCCGAGAAGGAACGTCCCCACTGTGCTGTGGCTAGGAAGCTCAGAGCGCCAGTGCTTGTGGGGCTGTGGAAGGGCTGCCTAGGGCAGGTGATGGCCAGCAAGAGCTTTCAGTGCTAGCCCCTTTGGTGTGGGAGCAGTGGCTGGACGTTTCGAATTTCGGAGCTGGGCTGTGGCTGTGCCGAGAAGGAACGTCCCCACTGTGCTGTGGCTAGGAAGCTCAGAGCGCCAGTGCTTGTGGGGCTGTGGAAGGGCTGCCTAGGGAAGGTGATGGCCAGCAAGAGCTTTCAGTGCTAGCCCCTTTGGTGTGGGAGCAGTGGCTGGACGTTTTGAATTTCGGAGCTGGGCTGTGGCTGTGCCGAGAAGGAACGTCCCCACTGTGCTGTGACTAGGAAGCTCAGAGCGCCAGTGCTTGTGGGGCTGTGGAAGGGCTGCCTAGGGAAGGTGATGGCCAGCAAGAGCTTTCAGTGCTAGCCCCTTTGGTGTGGGAGCAGTGGCTGGACGTTTTGAATTTTGAGCTGGGATCTGGCTGTGCCGAGAAGGAACGTCCCCACTGTGCTGTGGCTAGGAAGCTCAGAGCGCCAGTGCTTGTGGGGCTGTGGAAGGGCTGCCTAGGGCAGGTGATGGCCAGCAAGAGCTTTCAGTGCTAGCCCCTTTGGTGTGGGAGCAGTGGCTGGACGTTTTGAATTTCGGAGCTGGGCTGTGGCTGTGCTGAGAAGGAACGTCCCCACTGTGCTGTGGCTAGGAAGCTCAGAGCGCCAGTGCTTGTGGGGCTGTGGAAGGGCTGCCTAGGGCAGGTGATGGCCAGCAAGAGCTTTCAGTGCTAGCCCCTTTGGTGTGGGAGCAGTGGCTGGACGTTTTGAATTTCGGAGCTGGGCTGTGGCTGTGCCGAGAAGGAACGTCCCCACTGTGCTGTGGCTAGGAAGCTCAGAGCGCCAGTGCTTGTGGGGCTGTGGAAGGGCTGCCTAGGGAAGGTGATGGCCAGCAAGAGCTTTCAGTGCTAGCCCCTTTGGTGTGGGAGCAGTGGCTGGACGTTTTGAATTTTGAGCTGGGATCTGGCTGTGCCGAGAAGGAACGTCCCCACTGTGCTGTGGCTAGGAAGCTCAGAGCGCCAGTGCTTGTGGGGCTGTGGAAGGGCTGCCTAGGGCAGGTGATGGCCAGCAAGAGCTTTCAGTGCTAGCCCCTTTGGTGTGGGAGCAGTGGCTGGACGTTTTGAATTTCGGAGCTGGGCTGTGGCTGTGCTGAGAAGGAACGTCCCCACTGTGCTGTGGCTAGGAAGCTCAGAGCGCCAGTGCTTGTGGGGCTGTGGAAGGGCTGCCTAGGGAAGGTGATGGCCAGCAAGAGCTTTCAGTGCTAGCCCCTTTGGTGTGGGATCAGTGGCTGGACGTTTTGAATTTCGGAGCTGGGCTGTGGCTGTGCTGAGAAGGAACGTCCCCACTGTGCTGTGGCTAGGAAGCTCAGAGCGCCAGTGCTTGTGGGGCTGTGGAAGGGCTGCCTAGGGAAGGTGATGGCCAGCAAGAGCTTTCAGTGCTAGCCCCTTTGGTGTGGGAGCAGTGGCTGGACGTTTTGAATTTGGGAGCTGGGCTGTGGCTGTGCCGAGAAGGAACGTCCCCACTGTGCTGTGGCTAGGAAGCTCAGAGCGCCAGTGCTTGTGGGGCTGTGGAAGGGCTGCCTAGGGAAGGTGCTGGCCAGCAAGAGCTTTCAGTGCTAGCCCCTTTGGTGTGGGAGCAGTGGCTGGACGTTTTGAATTTCGGAGCTGGGCTGTGGCTGTGCCGAGAAGGAACGTCCCCACTGTGCTGTGGCTAGGAAGCTCAGAGCGCCAGTGCTTGTGGGGCTGTGGAAGTGCTGCCTAGGGAAGGTGATGGCCAGCAAGAGCTTTCAGTGCTAGCCCCTTTGGTGTGGGAGCAGTGGCTGGACGTTTTGAATTTCGGAGCTGGGCTGTGGCTGTGCTGAGAAGGAACGTCCCCACTGTGCTGTGGCTAGGAAGCTCAGAGCGCCAGTGCTTGTGGGGCTGTGGAAGGGCTGCCTAGGGAAGGTGAAGGCCAGCAAGAGCTTTCAGTGCTAGCCCCTTTGGTGTGGGAGCAGTGGCTGGAGGTTTTGAATTTCGGATCTGGGCTGTGTCTGTGCCGAGAAGGAACGTCCCTACTGTGCTGTGGCTAGGAAGCTCAGAGCGCCAGTGCTTGTGGGGCTGTGGAAGGGCTGCCTAGGGCAGGTGATGGCCAGCAAGAGCTTTCAGTGCTAGCCCCTTTGGTGTGGGAGCAGTGGCTGGACGTTTCGAATTTGGGAGCTGGGCTGTGGCTGTGCCGAGAAGGAACGTCCCCACTGTGCTGTGGCTAGGAAGCTCAGAGCGCCAGTGCTTGTGGGGCTGTGGAAGGGCTGCCTAGGGAAGGTGAAGGCCAGCAAGAGCTTTCAGTGCTAGCCCCTTTGGTGTGGGAGCAGTGGCTGGACGTTTTGAATTTCGGAGCTGGGCTGTGGCTGTGCCGAGAAGGAACGTCCCCACTGTGCTGTGGCTAGGAAGCTCAGAGCGCCAGTGCTTGTGGGGCTGTGGAAGGGCTGCCTAGGGCAGGTGATGGCCAGCAAGAGCTTTCAGTGCTAGCCCCTTTGGTGTGGGAGCAGTGGCTGGACGTTTCGAATTTTGAGCTGGGATCTGGCTGTGCCGAGAAGGAACGTCCCCACTGTGCTGTGGCTAGGAAGCTCAGAGCGCCAGTGCTTGTGGGGCTGTGGAAGGGCTGCCTAGGGAAGGTGATGGCCAGCAAGAGCTTTCAGTGCTAGCCCCTTTGGTGTGGGAGCAGTGGCTGGACGTTTTGAATTTCGGAGCTGGGCTGTGGCTGTGCTGAGAAGGAACGTCCCCACTGTGCTGTGGCTAGGAAGCTCAGAGCACCAGTGCTTGTGGGGCTGTGGAAGGGCTGCCTAGGGAAGGTGATGGCCAGCAAGAGCTTTCAGTGCTAGCCCCTTTGGTGTGGGAGCAGTGGCTGGACGTTTTGAATTTTGAGCTGGGATCTGGCTGTGCCGAGAAGGAACGTCCCCACTGTGCTGTGGCTAGGAAGCTCAGAGCGCCAGTGCTTGTGGGGCTGTGGAAGGGCTGCCTAGGGAAGGTGATGGCCAGCAAGAGCTTTCAGTGCTAGCCCCTTTGGTGTGGGAGCAGTGGCTGGACGTTTTGAATTTCGGAGCTGGGCTGTGGCTGTGCCGAGAAGGAACGTCCCCACTGTGCTGTGGCTAGGAAGCTCAGAGCGCCAGTGCTTGTGGGGCTGTGGAAGGGCTGCCTAGGGAAGGTGAAGGCCAGCAAGAGCTTTCAGTGCTAGCCCCTTTGGTGTGGGAGCAGTGGCTGGAGGTTTTGAATTTCGGAGCTGGGCTGTGGCTGTGCCGAGAAGGAACGTCCCCACTGTGCTGTGGCTAGGAAGCTCAGAGCGCCAGTGCTTGTGGGGCTGTGGAAGGGCTGCCTAGGGAAGGTGATGGCCAGCAAGAGCTTTCAGTGCTAGCCCCTTTGGTGTGGGAGCAGTGGCTGGACGTTTCGAATTTCGGAGCTGGGCTGTGGCTGTGCCGAGAAGGAACGTCCCCACTGTGCTGTGGCTAGGAAGCTCAGAGCGCCAGTGCTTGTGGGGCTGTGGAAGGGCTGCCTAGGGAAGGTGATGGCCAGCAAGAGCTTTCAGTGCTAGCCCCTTTGGTGTGGGAGCAGTGGCTGGACGTTTTGAATTTCGGAGCTGGGCTGTGGCTGTGCTGAGAAGGAACGTCCCCACTGTGCTGTGGCTAGGAAGCTCAGAGCGCCAGTGCTTGTGGGGCTGTGGAAGGGCTGCCTAGGGAAGGTGATGGCCAGCAAGAGCTTTCAGTGCTAGCCCCTTTGGTGTGGGAGCAGTGGCTGGACGTTTTGAATTTTGAGCTGGGATCTGGCTGTGCCGAGAAGGAACGTCCCCACTGTGCTGTGGCTAGGAAGCTCAGAGCGCCAGTGCTTGTGGGGCTGTGGAAGGGCTGCCTAGGGCAGGTGATGGCCAGCAAGAGCTTTCAGTGCTAGCCCCTTTGGTGTGGGAGCAGTGGCTGGACGTTTTGAATTTCGGAGCTGGGCTGTGGCTGTGCTGAGAAGGAACGTCCCCACTGTGCTGTGGCTAGGAAGCTCAGAGCGCCAGTGCTTGTGGGGCTGTGGAAGGGCTGCCTAGGGAAGGTGATGGCCAGCAAGAGCTTTCAGTGCTAGCCCCTTTGGTGTGGGAGCAGTGGCTGGACGTTTTGAATTTTGAGCTGGGATCTGGCTGTGCCGAGAAGGAACGTCCCCACTGTGCTGTGGCTAGGAAGCTCAGAGCGCCAGTGCTTGTGGGGCTGTGGAAGGGCTGCCTAGGGAAGGTGATGGCCAGCAAGAGCTTTCAGTGCTAGCCCCTTTGGTGTGGGAGCAGTGGCTGGACGTTTTGAATTTCGGAGCTGGGCTGTGGCTGTGCCGAGAAGGAACGTCCCCACTGTGCTGTGGCTAGGAAGCTCAGAGCGCCAGTGCTTGTGGGGCTGTGGAAGTGCTGCCTAGGGCAGGCGATGGCCAGCAAGAGCTTTCAGTGCTAGCCCCTTTGGTGTGGGAGCAGTGGCTGGACGTTTTGAATTTCGGAGCTGGGCTGTGGCTGTGCTGAGAAGGAACGTCCCCACTGTGCTGTGGCTAGGAAGCTCAGAGCGCCAGTGCTTGTGGGGCTGTGGAAGGGCTGCCTAGGGAAGGTGATGGCCAGCAAGAGCTTTCAGTGCTAGCCCCTTTGGTGTGGGAGCAGTGGCTGGACGTTTTGAATTTCGGAGCTGGGCTGTGGCTGTGCCGAGAAGGAACGTCCCCACTGTGCTGTGGCTAGGAAGCTCAGAGCGCCAGTGCTTGTGGGGCTGTGGAAGGGCTGCCTAGGGAAGGTGATGGCCAGCAAGAGCTTTCAGTGCTAGCCCCTTTGGTGTGGGAGCAGTGGCTGGACGTTTCGAATTTCGGAGCTGGGCTGTGGCTGTGCTGAGAAGGAACGTCCCCACTGTGCTGTGGCTAGGAAGCTCAGAGCGCCAGTGCTTGTGGGGCTGTGGAAGGGCTGCCTAGGGAAGGTGATGGCCAGCAAGAGCTTTCAGTGCTAGCCCCTTTGGTGTGGGAGCAGTGGCTGGACGTTTTGAATTTTGAGCTGGGATCTGGCTGTGCCGAGAAGGAACGTCCCCACTGTGCTGTGGCTAGGAAGCTCAGAGCGCCAGTGCTTGTGGGGCTGTGGAAGGGCTGCCTAGGGCAGGTGATGGCCAGCAAGAGCTTTCAGTGCTAGCCCCTTTGGTGTGGGAGCAGTGGCTGGACGTTTTGAATTTCGGAGCTGGGCTGTGGCTGTGCTGAGAAGGACCGTCCCCACTGTGCTGTGGCTAGGAAGCTCAGAGCGCCAGTGCTTGTGGGGCTGTGGAAGGGCTGCCTAGGGCAGGTGATGGCCAGCAAGAGCTTTCAGTGCTAGCCCCTTTGGTGTGGGAGCAGTGGCTGGACGTTTTGAATTTTGAGCTGGGATCTGGCTGTGCCGAGAAGGAACGTCCCCACTGTGCTGTGGCTAGGAAGCTCAGAGCGCCAGTGCTTGTGGGGCTGTGGAAGTGCTGCCTAGGGCAGGCGATGGCCAGCAAGAGCTTTCAGTGCTAGCCCCTTTGGTGTGGGAGCAGTGGCTGGACGTTTTGAATTTCGGAGCTGGGCTGTGGCTGTGCTGAGAAGGAACGTCCCCACTGTGCTGTGGCTAGGAAGCTCAGAGCGCCAGTGCTTGTGGGGCTGTGGAAGGGCTGCCTAGGGAAGGTGATGGCCAGCAAGAGCTTTCAGTGCTAGCCCCTTTGGTGTGGGAGCAGTGGCTGGACGTTTTGAATTTCGGAGCTGGGCTGTGGCTGTGCCGAGAAGGAACGTCCCCACTGTGCTGTGGCTAGGAAGCTCAGAGCGCCAGTGCTTGTGGGGCTGTGGAAGGGCTGCCTAGGGAAGGTGATGGCCAGCAAGAGCTTTCAGTGCTAGTCCCTTTGGTGTGGGAGCAGTGGCTGGACGTTTTGAATTTCGGAGCTGGGCTGTGGCTGTGCCGAGAAGGAACGTCCCCACTGTGCTGTGGCTAGGAAGCTCAGAGCGCCAGTGCTTGTGGGCTGTGGAAGGGCAGCCTAGGGCAGGTGATGGCCAGCAAGAGCTTTCAGTGCTAGCCCCTTTGGTGTGGGAGCAGTGGCTGGACGTTTTGAATTTCGGAGCTGGGCTGTGGCTGTGCTGAGAAGGAACGTCCCCACTGTGCTGTGGCTAGGAAGCTCAGAGCGCCAGTGCTTGTGGGGCTGTGGAAGGGCTGCCTAGGGCAGGTGATGGCCAGCAAGAGCTTTCAGTGCTAGCCCCTTTGGTGTGGGAGCAGTGGCTGGACGTTTTGAATTTCGGAGCTGGGCTGTGGCTGTGCTGAGAAGGAACGTCCCCACTGTGCTGTGGCTAGGAAGCTCAGAGCGCCAGTGCTTGTGGGGCTGTGGAAGGGCTGCCTAGGGAAGGTGATGGCTAGCAAGAGCTTTCAGTGCTAGCCCCTTTGGTGTGGGAGCAGTGGCTGGACGTTTTGAATTTTGGAGCTGGGCTGTGGCTGTGCCGAGAAGGAACGTCCCCACTGTGCTGTGGCTAGGAAGCTCAGAGCGCCAGTGCTTGTGGAGCTGTGGAAGGGCTGCCTAGGGAAGGTGATGGCCAGCAAGAGCTTTCAGTGCTAGCCCCTTTGGTGTGGGAGCAGTGGCTGGAGGTTTTGAATTTTGAGCTGGGATCTGGCTGTGCCGAGAAGGAACGTCCCCACTGTGCTGTGGCTAGGAAGCTCAGAGCGCCAGTGCTTGTGGGGCTGTGGAAGGGCTGCCTAGGGAAGGTGATGGCCAGCAAGAGCTTTCAGTGCTAGCCCCTTTGGTGTGGGAGCAGTGGCTGGACGTTTTGAATTTTGAGCTGGGATCTGGCTGTGCCGAGAAGGAACGTCCCCACTGTGCTGTGGCTAGGAAGCTCAGAGCGCCAGTGCTTGTGGGGCTGTGGAAGGGCTGCCTAGGGAAGGTGATGGCCAGCAAGAGCTTTCAGTGCTAGCCCCTTTGGTGTGGGAGCAGTGGCTGGACGTTTTGAATTTCGGAGCTGGGCTGTGGCTGTGCCGAGAAGGAACGTCCCCACTGTGCTGTGGCTAGGAAGCTCAGAGCGCCAGTGCTTGTGGGGCTGTGGAAGGGCTGCCTAGGGCAGGTGATGGCCAGCAAGAGCTTTCAGTGCTAGCCCCTTTGGTGTGGGAGCAGTGGCTGGACGTTTTGAATTTTGGAGCTGGGCTGTGGCTGTGCCGAGAAGGAACGTCCCCACTGTGCTGTGGCTAGGAAGCTCAGAGCGCCAGTGCTTGTGGGGCTGTGGAAGGGCTGCCTAGGGAAGGTGAAGGCCAGCAAGAGCTTTCAGTGCTAGCCCCTTTGGTGTGGGAGCAGTGGCTGGACGTTTTGAATTTCGGAGCTGGGCTGTGGCTGTGCCGAGAAGGAACGTCCCCACTGTGCTGTGGCTAGGAAGCTCAGAGCGCCAGTGCTTGTGGGGCTGTGGAAGGGCTGCCTAGGGCAGGTGATGGCCAGCAAGAGCTTTCAGTGCTAGCCCCTTTGGTGTGGGAGCAGTGGCTGGACGTTTCGAATTTCGGAGCTGGGCTGTGGCTGTGCCGAGAAGGAACGTCCCCACTGTGCTGTGGCTAGGAAGCTCAGAGCGCCAGTGCTTGTGGGGCTGTGGAAGGGCTGCCTAGGGAAGGTGATGGCCAGCAAGAGCTTTCAGTGCTAGCCCCTTTGGTGTGGGAGCAGTGGCTGGACGTTTTGAATTTTGAGCTGGGATCTGGCTGTGCCGAGAAGGAACGTCCCCACTGTGCTGTGGCTAGGAAGCTCAGAGCGCCAGTGCTTGTGGGGCTGTGGAAGGGCTGCCTAGGGCAGGTGATGGCCAGCAAGAGCTTTCAGTGCTAGCCCCTTTGGTGTGGGAGCAGTGGCTGGACGTTTTGAATTTCGGAGCTGGGCTGTGGCTGTGCTGAGAAGGAACGTCCCCACTGTGCTGTGGCTAGGAAGCTCAGAGCGCCAGTGCTTGTGGGGCTGTGGAAGGGCTGCCTAGGGAAGGTGATGGCCAGCAAGAGCTTTCAGTGCTAGCCCCTTTGGTGTGGGAGCAGTGGCTGGACGTTTTGAATTTCGGAGCTGGGCTGTGGCTGTGCCGAGAAGGAACGTCCCCACTGTGCTGTGGCTAGGAAGCTCAGAGCGCCAGTGCTTGTGGGGCTGTGGAAGGGCTGCCTAGGGCAGGTGATGGCCAGCAAGAGCTTTCAGTGCTAGCCCCTTTGGTGTGGGAGCAGTGGCTGGACGTTTTGAATTTTGAGCTGGGATCTGGCTGTGCCGAGAAGGAACGTCCCCACTGTGCTGTGGCTAGGAAGCTCAGAGCGCCAGTGCTTGTGGGGCTGTGGAAGGGCTGCCTAGGGCAGGTGATGGCCAGCAAGAGCTTTCAGTGCTAGCCCCTTTGGTGTGGGAGCAGTGGCTGGACGTTTTGAATTTCGGAGCTGGGCTGTGGCTGTGCTGAGAAGGAACGTCCCCACTGTGCTGTGGCTAGGAAGCTCAGAGCGCCAGTGCTTGTGGGGCTGTGGAAGGGCTGCCTAGGGAAGGTGATGGCCAGCAAGAGCTTTCAGTGCTAGCCCCTTTGGTGTGGGATCAGTGGCTGGACGTTTTGAATTTCGGAGCTGGGCTGTGGCTGTGCTGAGAAGGAACGTCCCCACTGTGCTGTGGCTAGGAAGCTCAGAGCGCCAGTGCTTGTGGGGCTGTGGAAGGGCTGCCTAGGGAAGGTGAAGGCCAGCAAGAGCTTTCAGTGCTAGCCCCTTTGGTGTGGGAGCAGTGGCTGGACGTTTTGAATTTCGGAGCTGGGCTGTGGCTGTGCCGAGAAGGAACGTCCCTACTGTGCTGTGGCTAGGAAGCTCAGAGCGCCAGTGCTTGTGGGGCTGTGGAAGGGCTGCCTAGGGCAGGTGATGGCCAGCAAGAGCTTTCAGTGCTAGCCCCTTTGGTGTGGGAGCAGTGGCTGGACGTTTCGAATTTCGGAGGTGGGCTGTGGCTGTGCCGAGAAGGAACGTCCCCACTGTGCTGTGGCTAGGAAGCTCAGAGCGCCAGTGCTTGTGGGGCTGTGGAAGGGCTGCCTAGGGAAGGTGAAGGCCAGCAAGAGCTTTCAGTGCTAGCCCCTTTGGTGTGGGAGCAGTGGCTGGACGTTTCGAATTTCGGAGCTGGGCTGTGGCTGTGCCGAGAAGGAACGTCCCCACTGTGCTGAGGCTAGGAAGCTCAGAGCGCCAGTGCTTGTGGGGCTGTGGAAGGGCTGCCTAGGGAAGGTGAGGGCCAGCAAGAGCTTTCAGTGCTAGCCCCTTTGGTGTGGGAGCAGTGGCTGGACGTTTTGAATTTCGGAGCTGGGCTCTGGCTGTGCTGAGAAGGAACGTCCCCACTGTGCTGTGGCTAGGAAGCTCAGAGCGCCAGTGCTTGTGGGGCTGTGGAAGGGCTGCCTAGGGAAGGTGATGGCCAGCAAGAGCTTTCAGTGCTAGCCCCTTTGGTGTGGGAGCAGTGGCTGGACGTTTTCAATTTCGGAGCTGGGCTGTGGCTGTGCTGAGAAGGAACGTCCCCACTGTGCTGTGGCTAGGAAGCTCAGAGCGCCAGTGCTTGTGGGGCTGTGGAAGGGCTGCCTAGGGAAGGTGATGGCCAGCAAGAGCTTTCAGTGCTAGCCCCTTTGGTGTGGGAGCAGTGGCTGGACGTTTTGAATTTCGGAGCTGGGCTGTGGCTGTGCCGAGAAGGAACGTCCCCACTGTGCTGTGGCTAGGAAGCTCAGAGCGCCAGTGCTTGTGGGGCTGTGGAAGGGCAGCCTAGGGAAGGTGATGGCCAGCAAGAGCTTTCAGTGCTAGCCCCTTTGGTGTGGGAGCAGTGGCTGGACGTTTCGAATTTCAGAGCTGAGCTGTGGCTGTGCTGAGAAGGAACTTCCCCATTCTGCTGTGGCTAGGAAGCTCAGAGCGCCAGTGCTTGTGGGGCTGTGGAAGGGCTGCCTAGGGCAGGTGATGGCCAGCAAGAGCTTTCAGTGCTAGCCCCTTTGGTGTGGGAGCAGTGGCTGGACGTTTTGAATTTCGGAGCTGGGCTGTGGCTGTGCCGAGAAGGAACGTCCCCACTGTGCTGTGGCTAGGAAGCTCAGAGCGCCAGTGCTTGTGGGGCTGTGGAAGGGCTGCCTAGGGCAGGTGCTGGCCAGCAAGAGCTTTCAGTGCTAGCCCCTTTGGTGTGGGAGCAGTGGCTGGACGTTTCGAATTTCGGAGCTGGGCTGTGGCTGTGCCGAGAAGGAACGTCCCCACTGTGCTGTGGCTAGGAAGCTCAGAGCGCCAGTGCTTGTGGGGCTGTGGAAGGGCTGCCTAGGGCAGGTGATGGCCAGCAAGAGCTTTCAGTGCTAGCCCCTTTGGTGTGGGAGCAGTGGCTGGACGTTGTGAATTTCGGAGCTGGGCTGTGGCTGTGCTGAGAAGGAACGTCCCCACTGTGCTGTGGCTAGGAAGCTCAGAGCGCCAGTGCTTGTGGGCTGTGGAAGGGCAGCCTAGGGCAGGTGATGGCCAGCAAGAGCTTTCAGTGCTAGCCCCTTTGGTGTGGGAGCAGTGGCTGGACGTTTTGAATTTCGGAGCTGGGCTGTGGCTGTGCTGAGAAGGAACGTCCCCACTGTGCTGTGGCTAGGAAGCTCAGAGCGGCAGTGCTTGTGGGGCTGTGGAAGGGCTGCCTAGGGCAGGTGATGGCCAGCAAGAGCTTTCAGTGCTAGCCCCTTTGGTGTGGGAGCAGTGGCTGGACGTTTTGAATTTCGGAGCTGGGCTGTGGCTGTGCTGAGAAGGAACGTCCCCACTGTGCTGTGGCTAGGAAGCTCAGAGCGCCAGTGCTTGTGGGGCTGTGGAAGGGCTGCCTAGGGAAGGTGATGGCCAGCAAGAGCTTTCAGTGCTAGCCCCTTTGGTGTGGGAGCAGTGGCTGGACGTTTTGAATTTCGGAGCTGGGCTGTGGCTGTGCCGAGAAGGAACGTCCCCACTGTGCTGTGGCTAGGAAGCTCAGAGCGCCAGTGCTTGTGGGGCTGTGGAAGGGCTGCCTAGGGAAGGTGATGGCCAGCAAGAGCTTTCAGTGCTAGCCCCTTTGGTGTGGGAGCAGTGGCTGGACGTTTTGAATTTCGGAGCTGGGCTGTGGCTGTGCCGAGAAGGAACGTCCCCACTGTGCTGTGGCTAGGAAGCTCAGAGCGCCAGTGCTTGTGGGGCTGTGGAAGGGCTGCCTAGGGAAGGTGATGGCCAGCAAGAGCTTTCAGTGCTAGCCCCTTTGGTGTGGGAGCAGTGGCTGGACGTTTTGAATTTCGGAGCTGGGCTGTGGCTGTGCCGAGAAGGAACGTCCCCACTGTGCTGTGGCTAGGAAGCTCAGAGCGCCAGTGCTTGTGGGGCTGTGGAAGGGCTGCCTAGGGCAGGTGATGGCCAGCAAGAGCTTTCAGTGCTAGCCCCTTTGGTGTGGGAGCAGTGGCTGGACGTTTTGAATTTCGGAGCTGGGCTGTGGCTGTGCCGAGAAGGAACGTCCCCACTGTGCTGTGGCTAGGAAGCTCAGAGCGCCAGTGCTTGTGGGGCTGTGGAAGGGCTGCCTAGGGCAGGTGATGGCCAGCAAGAGCTTTCAGTGCTAGCCCCTTTGGTGTGGGAGCAGTGGCTGGACGTTTTGAATTTCGGAGCTGGGCTGTGGCTGTGCTGAGAAGGAACGTCCCCACTGTGCTGTGGCTAGGAAGCTCAGAGCGCCAGTGCTTGTGGGGCTGTGGAAGGGCTGCCTAGGGAAGGTGATGGCCAGCAAGAGCTTTCAGTGCTAGCCCCTTTGGTGTGGGAGCAGTGGCTGGACGTTTTGAATTTCGGAGCTGGGCTGTGGCTGTGCCGAGAAGGAACGTCCCCACTGTGCTGTGGCTAGGAAGCTCAGAGCGCCAGTGCTTGTGGGGCTGTGGAAGGGCTGCCTAGGGAAGGTGATGGCCAGCAAGAGCTTTCAGTGCTAGCCCCTTTGGTGTGGGAGCAGTGGCTGGACGTTTTGAATTTCGGAGCTGGGCTGTGGCTGTGCCGAGAAGGAACGTCCCCACTGTGCTGTGGCTAGGAAGCTCAGAGCGCCAGTGCTTGTGGGGCTGTGGAAGGGCTGCCTAGGGAAGGTGAAGGCCAGCAAGAGCTTTCAGTGCTAGCCCCTTTGGTGTGGGAGCAGTGGCTGGAGGTTTTGAATTTCGGAGCTGGGCTGTGTCTGTGCCGAGAAGGAACGTCCCCACTGTGCTGTGGCTAGGAAGCTCAGAGCGCCAGTGCTTGTGGGGCTGTGGAAGGGCTGCCTAGGGAAGGTGAAGGCCAGCAAGAGCTTTCAGTGCTAGCCCCTTTGGTGTGGGAGCAGTGGCTGGACGTTTTGAATTTCGGAGCTGGGCTGTGGCTGTGCCGAGAAGGAACGTCCCCACTGTGCTGAGGCTAGGAAGCTCAGAGCGCCAGTGCTTGTGGGGCTGTGGAAGGGCTGCCTAGGGCAGGTGATGGCCAGCAAGAGCTTTCAGTGCTAGCCCCTTTGGTGTGGGAGCAGTGGCTGGACGTTTTGAATTTCGGAGCTGGGCTGTGGCTGTGCCGAGAAGGAACGTCCCCACTGTGCTGAGGCTAGGAAGCTCAGAGCGCCAGTGCTTGTGGGGCTGTGGAAGGGCTGCCTAGGGAAGGTGATGGCCAGCAAGAGCTTTCAGTGCTAGCCCCTTTGGTGTGGGAGCAGTGGCTGGACGTTTTGAATTTCGGAGCTGGGCTGTGGCTGTGCCGAGAAGGAACGTCCCCACTGTGCTGTGGCTAGGAAGCTCAGAGCGCCAGTGCTTGTGGGGCTGTGGAAGGGCTGCCTAGGGCAGGTGATGGCCAGCAAGAGCTTTCAGTGCTAGCCCCTTTGGTGTGGGAGCAGTGGCTGGACGTTTTGAATTTCGGAGCTGGGCTGTGGCTGTGCTGAGAAGGACCGTCCCCACTGTGCTGTGGCTAGGAAGCTCAGAGCGCCAGTGCTTGTGGGGCTGCGGAAGGGCTGCCTAGGGAAGGTGATGGCCAGCAAGAGCTTTCAGTGCTAGCCCCTTTGGTGTGGGAGCAGTGGCTGGACGTTTTGAATTTCGGAGCTGGGCTGTGGCTGTGCCGAGAAGGAACGTCCCCACTGTGCTGTGGCTAGGAAGCTCAGAGCGCCAGTGCTTGTGGGGCTGTGGAAGGGCTGCCTAGGGAAGGTGAAGGCCAGCAAGAGCTTTCAGTGCTAGCCCCTTTGGTGTGGGAGCAGTGGCTGGAGGTTTTGAATTTCGGAGCTGGGCTGTGGCTGTGCTGAGAAGGAACGTCCCCACTGTGCTGTGGCTAGGAAGCTCAGAGCGCCAGTGCTTGTGGGGCTGTGGAAGGGCTGCCTAGGGAAGGTGATGGCCAGCAAGAGCTTTCAGTGCTAGCCCCTTTGGTGTGGGAGCAGTGGCTGGACGTTTCGAATTTCGGAGCTGGGCTGTGGCTGTGCCGAGAAGGAACGTCCCCACTGTGCTGAGGCTAGGAAGCTCAGAGCGCCAGTGCTTGTGGGGCTGTGGAAGGGCTGCCTAGGGAAGGTGATGGCCAGCAAGAGCTTTCAGTGCTAGCCCCTTTGGTGTGGGAGCAGTGGCTGGACGTTTTGAATTTCGGAGCTGGGCTGTGGCTGTGCCGAGAAGGAACGTCCCCACTGTGCTGTGGCTAGGAAGCTCAGAGCGCCAGTGCTTGTGGGGCTGTGGAAGGGCTGCCTAGGGCAGGTGCTGGCCAGCAAGAGCTTTCAGTGCTAGCCCCTTTGGTGTGGGAGCAGTGGCTGGACGTTTCGAATTTCGGAGCTGGGCTGTGGCTGTGCTGAGAAGGACCGTCCCCACTGTGCTGTGGCTAGGAAGCTCAGAGCGCCAGTGCTTGTGGGGCTGTGGAAGGGCTGCCTAGGGCAGGTGATGGCCAGCAAGAGCTTTCAGTGCTAGCCCCTTTGGTGTGGGAGCAGTGGCTGGACGTTTTGAATTTCGGAGCTGGGCTGTGGCTGTGCTGAGAAGGACCGTCCCCACTGTGCTGTGGCTAGGAAGCTCAGAGCGCCAGTGCTTGTGGGGCTGCGGAAGGGCTGCCTAGGGAAGGTGATGGCCAGCAAGAGCTTTCAGTGCTAGCCCCTTTGGTGTGGGAGCAGTGGCTGGAGGTTTTGAATTTCGGAGCTGGGCTGTGGCTGTGCCGAGAAGGAACGTCCCCACTGTGCTGTGGCTAGGAAGCTCAGAGCGCCAGTGCTTGTGGGGCTGTGGAAGGGCTGCCTAGGGAAGGTGAAGGCCAGCAAGAGCTTTCAGTGCTAGCCCCTTTGGTGTGGGAGCAGTGGCTGGACGTTTTGAATTTCGGAGCTGGGCTGTGGCTGTGCTGAGAAGGAACGTCCCCACTGTGCTGTGGCTAGGAAGCTCAGAGCGCCAGTGCTTGTGGGGCTGTGGAAGGGCTGCCTAGGGAAGGTGATGGCCAGCAAGAGCTTTCAGTGCTAGCCCCTTTGGTGTGGGAGCAGTGGCTGGACGTTTCGAATTTCGGAGCTGGGCTGTGGCTGTGCCGAGAAGGAACGTCCCCACTGTGCTGAGGCTAGGAAGCTCAGAGCGCCAGTGCTTGTGGGGCTGTGGAAGGGCTGCCTAGGGAAGGTGATGGCCAGCAAGAGCTTTCAGTGCTAGCCCCTTTGGTGTGGGAGCAGTGGCTGGACGTTTTGAATTTCGGAGCTGGGCTGTGGCTGTGCCGAGAAGGAACGTCCCCACTGTGCTGTGGCTATGAAGCTCAGAGCGCCAGTGCTTGTGGGGCTGTGGAAGGGCTGCCTAGGGCAGGTGCTGGCCAGCAAGAGCTTTCAGTGCTAGCCCCTTTGGTGTGGGAGCAGTGGCTGGACGTTTCGAATTTCGGAGCTGGGCTGTGGCTGTGCCGAGAAGGAACGTCCCCACTGTGCTGTGGCTAGGAAGCTCAGAGCGCCAGTGCTTGTGGGGCTGTGGAAGGGCTGCCTAGGGCAGGTGATGGCCAGCAAGAGCTTTCAGTGCTAGCCCCTTTGGTGTGGGAGCAGTGGCTGGACGTTTTGAATTTCGGAGCTGGGCTGTGGCTGTGCCGAGAAGGAACGTCCCCACTGTGCTGTGGCTAGGAAGCTCAGAGCGCCAGTGCTTGTGGGGCTGTGGAAGGGCTGCCTAGGGCAGGTGATGGCCAGCAAGAGCTTTCAGTGCTAGCCCCTTTGGTGTGGGAGCAGTGGCTGGACGTTTTGAATTTCGGAGCTGGGCTGTGGCTGTGCTGAGAAGGACCGTCCCCACTGTGCTGTGGCTAGGAAGCTCAGAGCGCCAGTGCTTGTGGGGCTGCGGAAGGGCTGCCTAGGGAAGGTGATGGCCAGCAAGAGCTTTCAGTGCTAGCCCCTTTGGTGTGGGAGCAGTGGCTGGACGTTTTGAATTTCGGAGCTGGGCTGTGGCTGTGCCGAGAAGGAACGTCCCCACTGTGCTGTGGCTAGGAAGCTCAGAGCGCCAGTGCTTGTGGGGCTGTGGAAGGGCTGCCTAGGGAAGGTGAAGGCCAGCAAGAGCTTTCAGTGCTAGCCCCTTTGGTGTGGGAGCAGTGGCTGGACGTTTTGAATTTCGGAGCTGGGCTGTGGCTGTGCTGAGAAGGAACGTCCCCACTGTGCTGTGGCTAGGAAGCTCAGAGCGCCAGTGCTTGTGGGGCTGTGGAAGGGCTGCCTAGGGAAGGTGATGGCCAGCAAGAGCTTTCAGTGCTAGCCCCTTTGGTGTGGGAGCAGTGGCTGGACGTTTTGAATTTCGGAGCTGGGCTGTGGCTGTGCCGAGAAGGAACGTCCCCACTGTGCTGAGGCTAGGAAGCTCAGAGCGCCAGTGCTTGTGGGGCTGTGGAAGGGCTGCCTAGGGAAGGTGATGGCCAGCAAGAGCTTTCAGTGCTAGCCCCTTTGGTGTGGGAGCAGTGGCTGGACGTTTTGAATTTCGGAGCTGGGCTGTGGCTGTGCCGAGAAGGAACGTCCCCACTGTGCTGTGGCTAGGAAGCTCAGAGCGCCAGTGCTTGTGGGGCTGTGGAAGGGCTGCCTAGGGCAGGTGATGGCCAGCAAGAGCTTTCAGTGCTAGCCCCTTTGGTGTGGGAGCAGTGGCTGGACGTTTTGAATTTCGGAGCTGGGCTGTGGCTGTGCTGAGAAGGAACGTCCCCACTGTGCTGTGGCTAGGAAGCTCAGAGCGCCAGTGCTTGTGGGGCTGCGGAAGGGCTGCCTAGGGAAGGTGATGGCCAGCAAGAGCTTTCAGTGCTAGCCCCTTTGGTGTGGGAGCAGTGGCTGGACGTTTTGAATTTCGGAGCTGGGCTGTGGCTGTGCCGAGAAGGAACGTCCCCACTGTGCTGTGGCTAGGAAGCTCAGAGCGCCAGTGCTTGTGGGGCTGTGGAAGGGCTGCCTAGGGCAGGTGCTGGCCAGCAAGAGCTTTCAGTGCTAGCCCCTTTGGTGTGGGAGCAGTGGCTGGACGTTTCGAATTTCGGAGCTGGGCTGTGGCTGTGCCGAGAAGGAACGTCCCCACTGTGCTGTGGCTAGGAAGCTCAGAGCGCCAGTGCTTGTGGGGCTGTGGAAGGGCTGCCTAGGGCAGGTGATGGCCAGCAAGAGCTTTCAGTGCTAGCCCCTTTGGTGTGGGAGCAGTGGCTGGACGTTTCGAATTTCGGAGCTGGGCTGTGGCTGTGCTGAGAAGGAACGTCCCCACTGTGCTGTGGCTAGGAAGCTCAGAGCGCCAGTGCTTGTGGGGCTGCGGAAGGGCTGCCTAGGGAAGGTGATGGCCAGCAAGAGCTTTCAGTGCTAGCCCCTTTGGTGTGGGAGCAGTGGCTGGACGTTTTGAATTTCGGAGCTGGGCTGTGGCTGTGCCGAGAAGGAACGTCCCCACTGTGCTGTGGCTAGGAAGCTCAGAGCGCCAGTGCTTGTGGGGCTGTGGAAGGGCTGCCTAGGGAAGGTGATGGCCAGCAAGAGCTTTCAGTGCTAGCCCCTTTGGTGTGGGAGCAGTGGCTGGACGTTTTGAATTTCGGAGCTGGGCTGTGGCTGTGCTGAGAAGGAACGTCCCCACTGTGCTGTGGCTAGGAAGCTCAGAGCGCCAGTGCTTGTGGGGCTGTGGAAGGGCAGCCTAGGGCAGGTGATGTCCAGCAAGAGCTTTCAGTGCTAGCCCCTTTGGTGTGGGAGCAGTGGCTGGACGTTTTGAATTTCGGAGCTGGGCTGTGGCTGTGCTGAGAAGGAACGTCCCCACTGTGCTGTGGCTAGGAAGCTCAGAGCGGCAGTGCTTGTGGGGCTGTGGAAGGGCTGCCTAGGGAAGGTGATGGCCAGCAAGAGCTTTCAGTGCTAGCCCCTTTGGTGTGGGAGCAGTGGCTGGACGTTTTGAATTTCGGAGCTGGGCTGTGGCTGTGCTGAGAAGGAACGTCCCCACTGTGCTGTGGCTAGGAAGCTCAGAGCGCCAGTGCTTGTGGGGCTGTGGAAGGGCTGCCTAGGGAAGGTGATGGCCAGCAAGAGCTTTCAGTGCTAGCCCCTTTGGTGTGGGAGCAGTGGCTGGACGTTTTGAATTTCGGAGCTGGGCTGTGGCTGTGCCGAGAAGGAACGTCCCCACTGTGCTGTGGCTAGGAAGCTCAGAGCGCCAGTGCTTGTGGGGCTGTGGAAGGGCTGCCTAGGGAAGGTGAAGGCCAGCAAGAGCTTTCAGTGCTAGCCCCTTTGGTGTGGGAGCAGTGGCTGGACGTTTTGAATTTCGGAGCTGGGCTGTGGCTGTGCCGAGAAGGAACGTCCCTACTGTGCTGTGGCTAGGAAGCTCAGAGCGCCAGTGCTTGTGGGGCTGTGGAAGGGCTGCCTAGGGAAGGTGATGGCCAGCAAGAGCTTTCAGTGCTAGCCCCTTTGGTGTGGGAGCAGTGGCTGGACGTTTCGAATTTCGGAGGTGGGCTGTGGCTGTGCCGAGAAGGAACGTCCCCACTGTGCTGTGGCTAGGAAGCTCAGAGCGCCAGTGCTTGTGGGGCTGTGGAAGGGCTGCCTAGGGCAGGTGCTGGCCAGCAAGAGCTTTCAGTGCTAGCCCCTTTGGTGTGGGAGCAGTGGCTGGACGTTTCGAATTTCGGAGCTGGGCTGTGGCTGTGCCGAGAAGGAACGTCCCCACTGTGCTGTGGCTAGGAAGCTCAGAGCGCCAGTGCTTGTGGGGCTGTGGAAGGGCTGCCTAGGGAAGGTGATGGCCAGCAAGAGCTTTCAGTGCTAGCCCCTTTGTTGTGGGAGCAGTGGCTGGACGTTTCGAATTTCGGAGCTGGGCTGTGGCTGTGCTGAGAAGGAACGTCCCCACTGTGCTGTGGCTAGGAAGCTCAGAGCGCCAGTGCTTGTGGGGCTGCGGAAGGGCTGCCTAGGGCAGGTGATGGCCAGCAAGAGCTTTCAGTGCTAGCCCCTTTGGTGTGGGAGCAGTGGCTGGACGTTTTGAATTTCGGAGCTGGGCTGTGGCTGTGCCGAGAAGGAACGTCCCCACTGTGCTGTGGCTAGGAAGCTCAGAGCGCCAGTGCTTGTGGGGCTGTGGAAGGGCTGCCTAGGGAAGGTGATGGCCAGCAAGAGCTTTCAGTGCTAGCCCCTTTGGTGTGGGAGCAGTGGCTGGACGTTTTGAATTTCGGAGCTGGGCTGTGGCTGTGCTGAGAAGGAACGTCCCCACTGTGCTGTGGCTAGGAAGCTCAGAGCGCCAGTGCTTGTGGGCTGTGGAAGGGCAGCCTAGGGCAGGTGATGGCCAGCAAGAGCTTTCAGTGCTAGCCCCTTTGGTGTGGGAGCAGTGGCTGGACGTTTTGAATTTCGGAGCTGGGCTGTGGCTGTGCTGAGAAGGAACGTCCCCACTGTGCTGTGGCTAGGAAGCTCAGAGCGCCAGTGCTTGTGGGGCTGTGGAAGGGCTGCCTAGGGAAGGTGATGGCCAGCAAGAGCTTTCAGTGCTAGCCCCTTTGGTGTGGGAGCAGTGGCTGGACGTTTTGAATTTTGGAGCTGGGCTGTGGCTGTGCCGAGAAGGAACGTCCCCACTGTGCTGTGGCTAGGAAGCTCAGAGCGCCAGTGCTTGTGGGGCTGTGGAAGGGCTGCCTAGGGAAGGTGATGGCCAGCAAGAGCTTTCAGTGCTAGCCCCTTTGGTGTGGGAGCAGTGGCTGGACGTTTTGAATTTCGGAGCTGGGCTGTGGCTGTGCCGAGAAGGAACGTCCCCACTGTGCTGTGGCTAGGAAGCTCAGAGCGCCAGTGCTTGTGGGGCTGTGGAAGGGCTGCCTAGGGAAGGTGAAGGCCAGCAAGAGCTTTCAGTGCTAGCCCCTTTGGTGTGGGAGCAGTGGCTGGACGTTTTGAATTTCGGAGCTGGGCTGTGGCTGTGCCGAGAAGGAACGTCCCCACTGTGCTGTGGCTAGGAAGCTCAGAGCGCCAGTGCTTGTGGGGCTGTGGAAGGGCTGCCTAGGGAAGGTGAAGGCCAGCAAGAGCTTTCAGTGCTAGCCCCTTTGGTGTGGGAGCAGTGGCTGGACGTTTTGAATTTCGGAGCTGGGCTGTGGCTGTGCCGAGAAGGAACGTCCCCACTGTGCTGAGGCTAGGAAGCTCAGAGCGCCAGTGCTTGTGGGGCTGTGGAAGGGCTGCCTAGGGAAGGTGATGGCCAGCAAGAGCTTTCAGTGCTAGCCCCTTTGGTGTGGGAGCAGTGGCTGGAGGTTTTGAATTTCGGAGCTGGGCTGTGGCTGTGCCGAGAAGGAACGTCCCCACTGTGCTGTGGCTAGGAAGCTCAGAGCGCCAGTGCTTGTGGGGCTGTGGAAGGGCTGCCTAGGGCAGGTGATGGCCAGCAAGAGCTTTCAGTGCTAGCCCCTTTGGTGTGGGAGCAGTGGCTGGACGTTTTGAATTTCGGAGCTGGGCTGTGGCTGTGCCGAGAAGGAACGTCCCCACTGTGCTGAGGCTAGGAAGCTCAGAGCGCCAGTGCTTGTGGGGCTGTGGAAGGGCTGCCTAGGGCAGGTGATGGCCAGCAAGAGCTTTCAGTGCTAGCCCCTTTGGTGTGGGAGCAGTGGCTGGACGTTTTGAATTTCGGAGCTGGGCTGTGGCTGTGCCGAGAAGGAACGTCCCCACTGTGCTGTGGCTAGGAAGCTCAGAGCGCCAGTGCTTGTGGGGCTGTGGAAGGGCTGCCTAGGGCAGGTGATGGCCAGCAAGAGCTTTCAGTGCTAGCCCCTTTGGTGTGGGAGCAGTGGCTGGACGTTTTCAATTTCGGAGCTGGGCTGTGGCTGTGCTGAGAAGGAACGTCCCCACTGTGCTGTGGCTAGGAAGCTCAGAGCGCCAGTGCTTGTGGGGCTGTGGAAGGGCTGCCTAGGGAAGGTGATGGCCAGCAAGAGCTTTCAGTGCTAGCCCCTTTGGTGTGGGAGCAGTGGCTGGACGTTTTGAATTTCGGAGCTGGGCTGTGGCTGTGCCGAGAAGGAACGTCCCCACTGTGCTGTGGCTAGGAAGCTCAGAGCGCCAGTGCTTGTGGGGCTGTGGAAGGGCTGCCTAGGGAAGGTGATGGCCAGCAAGAGCTTTCAGTGCTAGCCCCTTTGGTGTGGGAGCAGTGGCTGGACGTTTTGAATTTCGGAGCTGGGCTGTGGCTGTGCCGAGAAGGAACGTCCCCACTGTGCTGTGGCTAGGAAGCTCAGAGCGCCAGTGCTTGTGGGGCTGTGGAAGGGCTGCCTAGGGAAGGTGATGGCCAGCAAGAGCTTTCAGTGCTAGCCCCTTTGGTGTGGGAGCAGTGGCTGGACGTTTTGAATTTCGGAGCTGGGCTGTGGCTGTGCCGAGAAGGAACGTCCCCACTGTGCTGTGGCTAGGAAGCTCAGAGCGCCAGTGCTTGTGGGGCTGTGGAAGGGCTGCCTAGGGAAGGTGATGGCCAGCAAGAGCTTTCAGTGCTAGCCCCTTTGGTGTGGGAGCAGTGGCTGGAGGTTTTGAATTTCGGAGCTGGGCTGTGTCTGTGCCGAGAAGGAACGTCCCCACTGTGCTGTGGCTAGGAAGCTCAGAGCGCCAGTGCTTGTGGGGCTGTGGAAGGGCTGCCTAGGGAAGGTGAAGGCCAGCAAGAGCTTTCAGTGCTAGCCCCTTTGGTGTGGGAGCAGTGGCTGGACGTTTTGAATTTCGGAGCTGGGCTGTGGCTGTGCTGAGAAGGAACGTCCCCACTGTGCTGTGGCTAGGAAGCTCAGAGCGGCAGTGCTTGTGGGGCTGTGGAAGGGCTGCCTAGGGCAGGTGATGGCCAGCAAGAGCTTTCAGTGCTAGCCCCTTTGGTGTGGGAGCAGTGGCTGGACGTTTTGAATTTCGGAGCTGGGCTGTGGCTGTGCCGAGAAGGAACGTCCCCACTGTGCTGTGGCTAGGAAGCTCAGAGCGCCAGTGCTTGTGGGGCTGTGGAAGGGCTGCCTAGGGCAGGTGATGGCCAGCAAGAGCTTTCAGTGCTAGCCCCTTTGGTGTGGGAGCAGTGGCTGGACGTTTTGAATTTCGGAGCTGGGCTGTGGCTGTGCCGAGAAGGAACGTCCCCACTGTGCTGAGGCTAGGAAGCTCAGAGCGCCAGTGCTTGTGGGGCTGTGGAAGGGCTGCCTAGGGAAGGTGATGGCCAGCAAGAGCTTTCAGTGCTAGCCCCTTTGGTGTGGGAGCAGTGGCTGGAGGTTTTGAATTTCGGAGCTGGGCTGTGGCTGTGCCGAGAAGGAACGTCCCCACTGTGCTGTGGCTAGGAAGCTCAGAGCGCCAGTGCTTGTGGGGCTGTGGAAGGGCTGCCTAGGGCAGGTGCTGGCCAGCAAGAGCTTTCAGTGCTAGCCCCTTTGGTGTGGGAGCAGTGGCTGGACGTTTCGAATTTCGGAGCTGGGCTGTGGCTGTGCCGAGAAGGAACGTCCCCACTGTGCTGTGGCTAGGAAGCTCAGAGCGCCAGTGCTTGTGGGGCTGTGGAAGGGCTGCCTAGGGCAGGTGCTGGCCAGCAAGAGCTTTCAGTGCTAGCCCCTTTGGTGTGGGAGCAGTGGCTGGACGTTTCGAATTTCGGAGCTGGGCTGTGGCTGTGCTGAGAAGGAACGTCCCCACTGTGCTGTGGCTAGGAAGCTCAGAGCGGCAGTGCTTGTGGGGCTGTGGAAGGGCTGCCTAGGGCAGGTGATGGCCAGCAAGAGCTTTCAGTGCTAGCCCCTTTGGTGTGGGAGCAGTGGCTGGACGTTTTGAATTTCGGAGCTGGGCTGTGGCTGTGCTGAGAAGGAACGTCCCCACTGTGCTGAGGCTAGGAAGCTCAGAGCGCCAGTGCTTGTGGGGCTGTGGAAGGGCTGCCTAGGGCAGGTGATGGCCAGCAAGAGCTTTCAGTGCTAGCCCCTTTGGTGTGGGAGCAGTGGCTGGACGTTTTGAATTTCGGAGCTGGGCTGTGGCTGTGCCGAGAAGGAACGTCCCCACTGTGCTGTGGCTAGGAAGCTCAGAGCGCCAGTGCTTGTGGGGCTGTGGAAGGGCTGCCTAGGGCAGGTGATGGCCAGCAAGAGCTTTCAGTGCTAGCCCCTTTGGTGTGGGAGCAGTGGCTGGACGTTTTGAATTTCGGAGCTGGGCTGTGGCTGTGCCGAGAAGGAACGTCCCCACTGTGCTGTGGCTAGGAAGCTCAGAGCGCCAGTGCTTGTGGGGCTGTGGAAGGGCTGCCTAGGGAAGGTGATGGCCAGCAAGAGCTTTCAGTGCTAGCCCCTTTGGTGTGGGAGCAGTGGCTGGACGTTTTGAATTTCGGAGCTGGGCTGTGGCTGTGCTGAGAAGGAACGTCCCCACTGTGCTGTGGCTAGGAAGCTCAGAGCGCCAGTGCTTGTGGGCTGTGGAAGGGCAGCCTAGGGCAGGTGATGGCCAGCAAGAGCTTTCAGTGCTAGCCCCTTTGGTGTGGGAGCAGTGGCTGGACGTTTTGAATTTTGGAGCTGGGCTGTGGCTGTGCCGAGAAGGAACGTCCCCACTGTGCTGTGGCTAGGAAGCTCAGAGCGCCAGTGCTTGTGGGGCTGTGGAAGGGCTGCCTAGGGCAGGTGATGGCCAGCAAGAGCTTTCAGTGCTAGCCCCTTTGGTGTGGGAGCAGTGGCTGGACGTTTTGAATTTCGGAGCTGGGCTGTGGCTGTGCTGAGAAGGAACGTCCCCACTGTGCTGTGGCTAGGAAGCTCAGAGCGCCAGTGCTTGTGGGGCTGTGGAAGGGCTGCCTAGGGAAGGTGATGGCCAGCAAGAGCTTTCAGTGCTAGCCCCTTTGGTGTGGGAGCAGTGGCTGGACGTTTTGAATTTTGAGCTGGGATCTGGCTGTGCCGAGAAGGAACGTCCCCACTGTGCTGTGGCTAGGAAGCTCAGAGCGCCAGTGCTTGTGGGGCTGTGGAAGGGCTGCCTAGGGAAGGTGATGGCCAGCAAGAGCTTTCAGTGCTAGCCCCTTTGGTGTGGGAGCAGTGGCTGGACGTTTCGAATTTGGGAGCTGGGCTGTGGCTGTGCTGAGAAGGAACTTCCCCATTGTGCTGTGGCTAGGAAGCTCAGAGCGCCAGTGCTTGTGGGGCTGTGGAAGGGCTGCCTAGGGCAGGTGATGGCCAGCAAGAGCTTTCAGTGCTAGCCCCTTTGGTGTGGGAGCAGTGGCTGGACGTTTTGAATTTCGGAGCTGGGCTGTGGCTGTGCCGAGAAGGAACGTCCCCACTGTGCTGTGGCTAGGAAGCTCAGAGCGCCAGTGCTTGTGGGGCTGTGGAAGGGCTGCCTAGGGCAGGTGCTGGCCAGCAAGAGCTTTCAGTGCTAGCCCCTTTGGTGTGGGAGCAGTGGCTGGACGTTTTGAATTTCGGAGCTGGGCTGTGGCTGTGCCGAGAAGGAACGTCCCCACTGTGCTGTGGCTAGGAAGCTCAGAGCGCCAGTGCTTGTGGGGCTGTGGAAGGGCTGCCTAGGGCAGGTGATGGCCAGCAAGAGCTTTCAGTGCTAGCCCCTTTGGTGTGGGAGCAGTGGCTGGACGTTTCGAATTTCGGAGCTGGGCTGTGGCTGTGCTGAGAAGGAACGTCCCCACTGTGCTGTGGCTAGGAAGCTCAGAGCGCCAGTGCTTGTGGGGCTGTGGAAGGGCTGCCTAGGGCAGGTGCTGGCCAGCAAGAGCTTTCAGTGCTAGCCCCTTTGGTGTGGGAGCAGTGGCTGGACGTTTTGAATTTCGGAGCTGGGCTGTGGCTGTGCCGAGAAGGAACGTCCCCACTGTGCTGTGGCTAGGAAGCTCAGAGCGCCAGTGCTTGTGGGGCTGTGGAAGGGCTGCCTAGGGAAGGTGATGGCCAGCAAGAGCTTTCAGTGCTAGCCCCTTTGGTGTGGGAGCAGTGGCTGGACGTTTTGAATTTCGGAGCTGGGCTGTGGCTGTGCCGAGAAGGAACGTCCCCACTGTGCTGTGGCTAGGAAGCTCAGAGCGCCAGTGCTTGTGGGCTGTGGAAGGGCAGCCTAGGGCAGGTGATGGCCAGCAAGAGCTTTCAGTGCTAGCCCCTTTGGTGTGGGAGCAGTGGCTGGACGTTTTGAATTTCGGAGCTGGGCTGTGGCTGTGCTGAGAAGGAACGTCCCCACTGTGCTGTGGCTAGGAAGCTCAGAGCGGCAGTGCTTGTGGGGCTGTGGAAGGGCTGCCTAGGGAAGGTGATGGCCAGCAAGAGCTTTCAGTGCTAGCCCCTTTGGTGTGGGAGCAGTGGCTGGACGTTTTGAATTTCGGAGCTGGGCTGTGGCTGTGCTGAGAAGGACCGTCCCCACTGTGCTGTGGCTAGGAAGCTCAGAGCGCCAGTGCTTGTGGGCTGCGGAAGGGCTGCCTAGGGAAGGTGATGGCCAGCAAGAGCTTTCAGTGCTAGCCCCTTTGGTGTGGGAGCAGTGGCTGGACGTTTTGAATTTCGGAGCTGGGCTGTGGCTGTGCCGAGAAGGAACGTCCCCACTGTGCTGTGGCTAGGAAGCTCAGAGCGCCAGTGCTTGTGGGGCTGTGGAAGGGCTGCCTAGGGCAGGTGATGGCCAGCAAGAGCTTTCAGTGCTAGCCCCTTTGGTGTGGGAGCAGTGGCTGGACGTTTTGAATTTCGGAGCTGGGCTGTGGCTGTGCCGAGAAGGAACGTCCCCACTGTGCTGTGGCTAGGAAGCTCAGAGCGCCAGTGCTTGTGGGGCTGTGGAAGGGCTGCCTAGGGAAGGTGATGGCCAGCAAGAGCTTTCAGTGCTAGCCCCTTTGGTGTGGGAGCAGTGGCTGGACGTTTTGAATTTCGGAGCTGGGCTCTGGCTGTGCCGAGAAGGAACGTCCCCACTGTGCTGTGGCTAGGAAGCTCAGAGCGCCAGTGCTTGTGGGGCTGTGGAAGGGCTGCCTAGGGAAGGTGAGGGCCAGCAAGAGCTTTCAGTGCTAGCCCCTTTGGTGTGGGAGCAGTGGCTGGACGTTTTGAATTTCGGAGCTGGGCTGTGGCTGTGCTGAGAAGGAACGTCCCCACTGTGCTGTGGCTAGGAAGCTCAGAGCGCCAGTGCTTGTGGGGCTGTGGAAGGGCTGCCTAGGGCAGGTGATGGCCAGCAAGAGCTTTCAGTGCTAGCCCCTTTGGTGTGGGAGCAGTGGCTGGACGTTTTGAATTTCGGAGCTGGGCTGTGGCTGTGCCGAGAAGGAACGTCCCCACTGTGCTGTGGCTAGGAAGCTCAGAGCGCCAGTGCTTGTGGGGCTGTGGAAGGGCTGCCTAGGGAAGGTGATGGCCAGCAAGAGCTTTCAGTGCTAGCCCCTTTGGTGTGGGAGCAGTGGCTGGACGTTTTGAATTTGGGAGCTGGGCTGTGGCTGTGCTGAGAAGGAACGTCCCCACTGTGCTGTGGCTAGGAAGCTCAGAGCGCCAGTGCTTGTGGGGCTGTGGAAGGGCTGCCTAGGGAAGGTGATGGCCAGCAAGAGCTTTCAGTGCTAGCCCCTTTGGTGTGGGAGCAGTGGCTGGACGTTTTGAATTTCGGAGCTGGGCTGTGGCTGTGCCGAGAAGGAACGTCCCCACTGTGCTGTGGCTAGGAAGCTCAGAGCGCCAGTGCTTGTGGGGCTGTGGAAGGGCTGCCTAGGGAAGGTGATGGCCAGCAAGAGCTTTCAGTGCTAGCCCCTTTGGTGTGGGAGCAGTGGCTGGACGTTTCGAATTTCGGAGCTGGGCTGTGGCTGTGCCGAGAAGGAACGTCCCCACTGTGCTGTGGCTAGGAAGCTCAGAGCGCCAGTGCTTGTGGGGCTGTGGAAGGGCTGCCTAGGGCAGGTGATGGCCAGCAAGAGCTTTCAGTGCTAGCCCTTTTGGTGTGGGAGCAGTGGCTGGACGTTTTGAATTTCGGAGCTGGGCTCTGGCTGTGCCGAGAAGGAACGTCCCCACTGTGCTGTGGCTAGGAAGCTCAGAGCGCCAGTGCTTGTGGGGCTGTGGAAGGGCTGCCTAGGGAAGGTGATGGCCAGCAAGAGCTTTCAGTGCTAACCCCTTTGGTGTGGGAGCAGTGGCTGGACGTTTTGAATTTCGGAGCTGGGCTGTGGCTGTGCTGAGAAGGAACGTCCCCACTGTGCTGTGGCTAGGAAGCTCAGAGCGCCAGTGCTTGTGGGGCTGTGGAAGGGCTGCCTAGGGCAGGTGATGGCCAGCAAGAGCTTTCAGTGCTAGCCCCTTTGGTGTGGGAGCAGTGGCTGGACGTTTTGAATTTCGGATCTGGGCTGTGGCTGTGCCGAGAAGGAACGTCCCCACTGTGCTGTGGCTAGGAAGCTCAGAGCGCCAGTGCTTGTGGGGCTGTGGAAGGGCTGCCTAGGGAAGGTGATGGCCAGCAAGAGCTTTCAGTGCTAGCCCCTTTGGTGTGGGAGCAGTGGCTGGACGTTTTGAATTTCGGAGCTGGGCTGTGGCTGTGCCGAGAAGGAACGTCCCCACTGTGCTGAGGCTAGGAAGCTCAGAGCGCCAGTGCTTGTGGGGCTGTGGAAGGGCTGCCTAGGGAAGGTGATGGCCAGCAAGAGCTTTCAGTGCTAGCCCCTTTGGTGTGGGAGCAGTGGCTGGACGTTTCGAATTTCGGAGCTGGGCTGTGGCTGTGCCGAGAAGGAACGTCCCCACTGTGCTGTGGCTAGGAAGCTCAGAGCGCCAGTGCTTGTGGGGCTGTGGAAGGGCTGCCTAGGGCAGGTGATGGCCAGCAAGAGCTTTCAGTGCTAGCCCCTTTGGTGTGGGAGCAGTGGCTGGACGTTTCGAATTTCGGAGCTGGGCTGTGGCTGTGCTGAGAAGGAACGTCCCCACTGTGCTGTGGCTAGGAAGCTCAGAGCGCCAGTGCTTGTGGGGCTGTGGAAGGGCTGCCTAGGGAAGGTGATGGCCAGCAAGAGCTTTCAGTGCTAGCCCCTTTGGTGTGGGAGCAGTGGCTGGACGTTTCGAATTTGGGAGCTGGGCTCTGGCTGTGCCGAGAAGGAACGTCCCCACTGTGCTGTGGCTAGGAAGCTCAGAGCGCCAGTGCTTGTGGGGCTGTGGAAGGGCTGCCTAGGGCAGGTGCTGGCCAGCAAGAGCTTTCAGTGCTAGCCCCTTTGGTGTGGGAGCAGTGGCTGGACGTTTTGAATTTCGGAGCTGGGCTGTGGCTGTGCCGAGAAGGAACATCCCCACTGTGCTGTGGCTAGGAAGCTCAGAGCGCCAGTGCTTGTGGGGCTGTGGAAGGGCTGCCTAGGGAAGGTGATGGCCAGCAAGAGCTTTCAGTGCTAGCCCCTTTGGTGTGGGAGCAGTGGCTGGACGTTTTGAATTTCGGAGCTGGGCTGTGGCTGTGCTGAGAAGGAACGTCCCCACTGTGCTGTGGCTAGGAAGCTCAGAGCGCCAGTGCTTGTGGGGCTGTGGAAGGGCTGCCTAGGGCAGGTGCTGGCCAGCAAGAGCTTTCAGTGCTAGCCCCTTTGGTGTGGGAGCAGTGGCTGGACGTTTCGAATTTCGGAGCTGGGCTGTGGCTGTGCCGAGAAGGAACGTCCCCACTCTGCTGTGGCTAGGAAGCTCAGAGCGCCAGTGCTTGTGGGGCTGTGGAAGTGCTGCCTAGGGCAGGCGATGGCCAGCAAGAGCTTTCAGTGCTAGCCCCTTTGGTGTGGGAGCAGTGGCTGGACGTTTTGAATTTCGGAGCTGGGCTGTGGCTGTGCTGAGAAGGAACGTCCCCACTGTGCTGTGGCTAGGAAGCTCAGAGCGCCAGTGCTTGTGGGGCTGTGGAAGGGCTGCCTAGGGAAGGTGATGGCCAGCAAGAGCTTTCAGTGCTAGCCCCTTTGGTGTGGGAGCAGTGGCTGGACGTTTTGAATTTCGGAGCTGGGCTGTGGCTGTGCCGAGAAGGAACGTCCCCACTGTGCTGTGGCTAGGAAGCTCAGAGCGCCAGTGCTTGTGGGGCTGTGGAAGGGCTGCCTAGGGCAGGTGCTGGCCAGCAAGAGCTTTCAGTGCTAGCCCCTTTGGTGTGGGAGCAGTGGCTGGACGTTTTGAATTTCGGAGCTGGGCTGTGGCTGTGCCGAGAAGGAACGTCCCCACTGTGCTGTGGCTAGGAAGCTCAGAGCGCCAGTGCTTGTGGGGCTGTGGAAGGGCTGCCTAGGGCAGGTGATGGCCAGCAAGAGCTTTCAGTGCTAGCCCCTTTGGTGTGGGAGCAGTGGCTGGACGTTTCGAATTTCGGAGCTGGGCTGTGGCTGTGCTGAGAAGGAACGTCCCCACTGTGCTGTGGCTAGGAAGCTCAGAGCGCCAGTGCTTGTGGGGCTGCGGAAGGGCTGCCTAGGGCAGGTGATGGCCAGCAAGAGCTTTCAGTGCTAGCCCCTTTGGTGTGGGAGCAGTGGCTGGACGTTTTGAATTTCGGAGCTGGGCTGTGGCTGTGCTGAGAAGGAACGTCCCCACTGTGCTGTGGCTAGGAAGCTCAGAGCGCCAGTGCTTGTGGGGCTGTGGAAGGGCTGCCTAGGGAAGGTGATGGCCAGCAAGAGCTTTCAGTGCTAGCCCCTTTGGTGTGGGAGCAGTGGCTGGACGTTTTGAATTTCGGAGCTGGGCTGTGGCTGTGCCGAGAAGGAACGTCCCCACTGTGCTGTGGCTAGGAAGCTCAGAGCGCCAGTGCTTGTGGGCTGTGGAAGGGCAGCCTAGGGCAGGTGATGGCCAGCAAGAGCTTTCAGTGCTAGCCCCTTTGGTGTGGGAGCAGTGGCTGGACGTTTTGAATTTCGGAGCTGGGCTGTGGCTGTGCCGAGAAGGAACGTCCCCACTGTGCTGTGGCTAGGAAGCTCAGAGCGGCAGTGCTTGTGGGGCTGTGGAAGGGCTGCCTAGGGAAGGTGATGGCCAGCAAGAGCTTTCAGTGCTAGCCCCTTTGGTGTGGGAGCAGTGGCTGGACGTTTTGAATTTCGGAGCTGGGCTGTGGCTGTGCTGAGAAGGACCGTCCCCACTGTGCTGTGGCTAGGAAGCTCAGAGCGCCAGTGCTTGTGGGCTGCGGAAGGGCTGCCTAGGGAAGGTGATGGCCAGCAAGAGCTTTCAGTGCTAGCCCCTTTGGTGTGGGAGCAGTGGCTGGACGTTTTGAATTTCGGAGCTGGGCTGTGGCTGTGCCGAGAAGGAACGTCCCCACTGTGCTGTGGCTAGGAAGCTCAGAGCGCCAGTGCTTGTGGGGCTGTGGAAGGGCTGCCTAGGGAAGGTGATGGCCAGCAAGAGCTTTCAGTGCTAGCCCCTTTGGTGTGGGAGCAGTGGCTGGACGTTTTGAATTTCGGAGCTGGGCTGTGGCTGTGCTGAGAAGGAACGTCCCCACTGTGCTGTGGCTAGGAAGCTCAGAGCGCCAGTGCTTGTGGAGCTGTGGAAGGGCTGCCTAGGGCAGGTGATGGCCAGCAAGAGCTTTCAGTGCTAGCCCCTTTGGTGTGGGAGCAGTGGCTGGACGTTTTGAATTTGGGAGCTGGGCTGTGGCTGTGCCGAGAAGGAACGTCCCCACTGTGCTGTGGCTAGGAAGCTCAGAGCGCCAGTGCTTGTGGGGCTGTGGAAGGGCTGCCTAGGGAAGGTGATGGCCAGCAAGAGCTTTCAGTGCTAGCCCCTTTGGTGTGGGAGCAGTGGCTGGACGTTTTGAATTTGGGAGCTGGGCTGTGGCTGTGCTGAGAAGGAACGTCCCCACTGTGCTGTGGCTAGGAAGCTCAGAGCGCCAGTGCTTGTGGGGCTGTGGAAGGGCTGCCTAGGGAAGGTGATGGCCAGCAAGAGCTTTCAGTGCTAGCCCCTTTGGTGTGGGAGCAGTGGCTGGACGTTTTGAATTTCGGAGCTGGGCTGTGGCTGTGCCGAGAAGGAACGTCCCCACTGTGCTGTGGCTAGGAAGCTCAGAGCGCCAGTGCTTGTGGGGCTGTGGAAGGGCTGCCTAGGGAAGGTGATGGCCAGCAAGAGCTTTCAGTGCTAGCCCTTTTGGTGTGGGAGCAGTGGCTGGACGTTTTGAATTTCGGAGCTGGGCTGTGGCTGTGCCGAGAAGGAACGTCCCCACTGTGCTGTGGCTAGGAAGCTCAGAGCGCCAGTGCTTGTGGGGCTGTGGAAGGGCTGCCTAGGGCAGGTGATGGCCAGCAAGAGCTTTCAGTGCTAGCCCCTTTGGTGTGGGAGCAGTGGCTGGACGTTTTGAATTTCGGAGCTGGGCTGTGGCTGTGCCGAGAAGGAACGTCCCCACTGTGCTGTGGCTAGGAAGCTCAGAGCGCCAGTGCTTGTGGGGCTGTGGAAGGGCTGCCTAGGGCAGGTGCTGGCCAGCAAGAGCTTTCAGTGCTAGCCCCTTTGGTGTGGGAGCAGTGGCTGGACGTTTTGAATTTCGGAGCTGGGCTGTGGCTGTGCCGAGAAGGAACGTCCCCACTGTGCTGTGGCTAGGAAGCTCAGAGCGCCAGTGCTTGTGGGGCTGTGGAAGGGCTGCCTAGGGAAGGTGATGGCCAGCAAGAGCTTTCAGTGCTAGCCCCTTTGGTGTGGGAGCAGTGGCTGGACGTTTCGAATTTCGGAGCTGGGCTGTGGCTGTGCCGAGAAGGAACGTCCCCACTGTGCTGTGGCTAGGAAGCTCAGAGCGCCAGTGCTTGTGGGGCTGTGGAAGGGCTGCCTAGGGCAGGTGATGGCCAGCAAGAGCTTTCAGTGCTAGCCCCTTTGGTGTGGGAGCAGTGGCTGGACGTTTCGAATTTCGGAGCTGGGCTGTGGCTGTGCTGAGAAGGAACGTCCCCACTGTGCTGTGGCTAGGAAGCTCAGAGCGCCAGTGCTTGTGGGGCTGTGGAAGGGCTGCCTAGGGAAGGTGATGGCCAGCAAGAGCTTTCAGTGCTAGCCCCTTTGGTGTGGGAGCAGTGGCTGGACGTTTCGAATTTGGGAGCTGGGCTCTGGCTGTGCCGAGAAGGAACGTCCCCACTGTGCTGTGGCTAGGAAGCTCAGAGCGCCAGTGCTTGTGGGGCTGTGGAAGGGCTGCCTAGGGCAGGTGCTGGCCAGCAAGAGCTTTCAGTGCTAGCCCCTTTGGTGTGGGAGCAGTGGCTGGACGTTTTGAATTTCGGAGCTGGGCTGTGGCTGTGCCGAGAAGGAACGTCCCCACTGTGCTGTGGCTAGGAAGCTCAGAGCGCCAGTGCTTGTGGGGCTGTGGAAGGGCTGCCTAGGGAAGGTGATGGCCAGCAAGAGCTTTCAGTGCTAGCCCCTTTGGTGTGGGAGCAGTGGCTGGACGTTTTGAATTTGGGAGCTGGGCTGTGGCTGTGCTGAGAAGGAACGTCCCCACTGTGCTGTGGCTAGGAAGCTCAGAGCGCCAGTGCTTGTGGGGCTGTGGAAGGGCTGCCTAGGGAAGGTGATGGCCAGCAAGAGCTTTCAGTGCTAGCCCCTTTGGTGTGGGAGCAGTGGCTGGACGTTTCGAATTTGGGAGCTGGGCTGTGGCTGTGCCGAGAAGGAACGTCCCCACTGTGCTGTGGCTAGGAAGCTCAGAGCGCCAGTGCTTGTGGGGCTGTGGAAGGGCTGCCTAGGGAAGGTGATGGCCAGCAAGAGCTTTCAGTGCTAGCCCCTTTGGTGTGGGAGCAGTGGCTGGACGTTTTGAATTTCGGAGCTGGGCTGTGGCTGTGCCGAGAAGGAACGTCCCCACTGTGCTGTGGCTAGGAAGCTCAGAGCGCCAGTGCTTGTGGGGCTGTGGAAGTGCTGCCTAGGGCAGGCGATGGCCAGCAAGAGCTTTCAGTGCTAGCCCCTTTGGTGTGGGAGCAGTGGCTGGACGTTTTGAATTTCGGAGCTGGGCTCTGGCTGTGCTGAGAAGGAACGTCCCCACTGTGCTGTGGCTAGGAAGCTCAGAGCGCCAGTGCTTGTGGGGCTGTGGAAGGGCTGCCTAGGGCAGGTGATGGCCAGCAAGAGCTTTCAGTGCTAGCCCCTTTGGTGTGGGAGCAGTGGCTGGACGTTTTGAATTTCGGAGCTGGGCTCTGGCTGTGCCGAGAAGGAACGTCCCCACTGTGCTGTGGCTAGGAAGCTCAGAGCGCCAGTGCTTGTGGGGCTGTGGAAGGGCTGCCTAGGGCAGGTGATGGCCAGCAAGAGCTTTCAGTGCTAGCCCCTTTGGTGTGGGAGCAGTGGCTGGACGTTTTGAATTTCGGAGCTGGGCTGTGGCTGTGCCGAGAAGGAACGTCCCCACTGTGCTGTGGCTAGGAAGCTCAGAGCGCCAGTGCTTGTGGGGCTGTGGAAGGGCTGCCTAGGGCAGGTGATGGCCAGCAAGAGCTTTCAGTGCTAGCCCCTTTGGTGTGGGAGCAGTGGCTGGACGTTTTGAATTTCGGAGCTGGGCTCTGGCTGTGCTGAGAAGGAACGTCCCCACTGTGCTGTGGCTAGGAAGCTCAGAGCGCCAGTGCTTGTGGGGCTGTGGAAGGGCTGCCTAGGGAAGGTGATGGCCAGCAAGAGCTTTCAGTGCTAGCCCCTTTGGTGTGGGAGCAGTGGCTGGACGTTTCGAATTTGGGAGCTGGGCTCTGGCTGTGCCGAGAAGGAACGTCCCCACTGTGCTGTGGCTAGGAAGCTCAGAGCGCCAGTGCTTGTGGGGCTGTGGAAGGGCTGCCTAGGGAAGGTGATGGCCAGCAAGAGCTTTCAGTGCTAGCCCCTTTGGTGTGGGAGCAGTGGCTGGACGTTTTGAATTTCGGAGCTGGGCTGTGGCTGTGCCGAGAAGGAACGTCCCCACTGTGCTGTGGCTAGGAAGCTCAGAGCGCCAGTGCTTGTGGGGCTGTGGAAGTGCTGCCTAGGGCAGGTGATGGCCAGCAAGAGCTTTCAGTGCTAGCCCCTTTGGTGTGGGAGCAGTGGCTGGACGTTTTGAATTTCGGAGCTGGGCTGTGGCTGTGCCGAGAAGGAACGTCCCCACTGTGCTGTGGCTAGGAAGCTCAGAGCGCCAGTGCTTGTGGGGCTGTGGAAGGGCTGCCTAGGGCAGGTGATGGCCAGCAAGAGCTTTCAGTGCTAGCCCCTTTGGTGTGGGAGCAGTGGCTGGACGTTTTGAATTTCGGAGCTGGGCTGTGGCTGTGCCGAGAAGGAACGTCCCCACTGTGCTGAGGCTAGGAAGCTCAGAGCGCCAGTGCTTGTGGGGCTGTGGAAGGGCTGCCTAGGGAAGGTGATGGCCAGCAAGAGCTTTCAGTGCTAGCCCCTTTGGTGTGGGAGCAGTGGCTGGACGTTTCGAATTTCGGAGCTGGGCTGTGGCTGTGCCGAGAAGGAACGTCCCCACTGTGCTGTGGCTAGGAAGCTCAGAGCGCCAGTGCTTGTGGGGCTGTGGAAGGGCTGCCTAGGGCAGGTGATGGCCAGCAAGAGCTTTCGTTGCTAGCCCCTTTGGTGTGGGAGCAGTGGCTGGACGTTTCGAATTTCGGAGCTGGGCTGTGGCTGTGCTGAGAAGGAACGTCCCCACTGTGCTGTGGCTAGGAAGCTCAGAGCGCCAGTGCTTGTGGGGCTGTGGAAGGGCTGCCTAGGGAAGGTGAAGGCCAGCAAGAGCTTTCAGTGCTAGCCAGGGAAGGTGAAGGCCAGCAAGAGCTTTCAGTGCTAGCCCCTTTGTTGTGGGAGCAGTGGCTGGACGTTTTGAATTTCGGAGCTGGGCTGTGTCTGTGCCGAGAAGGAACGTCCCCACTGTGCTGTGGCTAGGAAGCTCAGAGCGCCAGTGCTTGTGGGGCTGTGGAAGGGCTGCCTAGGGCAGGTGCTGGCCAGCAAGAGCTTTCAGTGCTAGCCCCTTTGGTGTGGGAGCAGTGGCTGGACGTTTTGAATTTCGGAGCTGGGCTGTGGCTGTGCTGAGAAGGAACGTCCCCACTGTGCTGTGGCTAGGAAGCTCAGAGCGCCAGTGCTTGTGGGGCTGTGGAAGGGCTGCCTAGGGAAGGTGATGGCCAGCAAGAGCTTTCAGTGCTAGCCCCTTTGGTGTGGGAGCAGTGGCTGGACGTTTTGAATTTTGAGCTGGGATCTGGCTGTGCCGAGAAGGAACGTCCCCACTGTGCTGTGGCTAGGAAGCTCAGAGCGCCAGTGCTTGTGGGGCTGTGGAAGTGCTGCCTAGGGCAGGCGATGGCCAGCAAGAGCTTTCAGTGCTAGCCCCTTTGGTGTGGGAGCAGTGGCTGGACGTTTTGAATTTCGGAGCTGGGCTCTGGCTGTGCTGAGAAGGAACGTCCCCACTGTGCTGTGGCTAGGAAGCTCAGAGCGCCAGTGCTTGTGGGGCTGTGGAAGGGCTGCCTAGGGCAGGTGCTGGCCAGCAAGAGCTTTCAGTGCTAGCCCCTTTGGTGTGGGAGCAGTGGCTGGACGTTTTGAATTTCGGAGCTGGGCTGTGGCTGTGCTGAGAAGGAACGTCCCCACTGTGCTGTGGCTAGGAAGCTCAGAGCGCCAGTGCTTGTGGGGCTGTGGAAGGGCTGCCTAGGGAAGGTGATGGCCAGCAAGAGCTTTCAGTGCTAGCCCCTTTGGTGTGGGAGCAGTGGCTGGACGTTTTGAATTTGGGAGCTGGGCTGTGTCTGTGCCGAGAAGGAACGTCCCCACTGTGCTGTGGCTAGGAAGCTCAGAGCGCCAGTGCTTGTGGGGCTGTGGAAGGGCTGCCTAGGGCAGGTGATGGCCAGCAAGAGCTTTCAGTGCTAGCCCCTTTGGTGTGGGAGCAGTGGCTGGACGTTTCGAATTTCGGAGCTGGGCTGTGGCTGTGCCGAGAAGGAACGTCCCCACTGTGCTGTGGCTAGGAAGCTCAGAGCGCCAGTGCTTGTGGGGCTGTGGAAGTGCTGCCTAGGGCAGGCGATGGCCAGCAAGAGCTTTCAGTGCTAGCCCCTTTGGTGTGGGAGCAGTGGCTGGACGTTTTGAATTTCGGATCTGGGCTCTGGCTGTGCTGAGAAGGAACGTCCCCACTGTGCTGTGGCTAGGAAGCTCAGAGCGCCAGTGCTTGTGGGGCTGTGGAAGGGCTGCCTAGGGCAGGTGATGGCCAGCAAGAGCTTTCAGTGCTAGCCCCTTTGGTGTGGGAGCAGTGGCTGGACGTTTTGAATTTCGGAGCTGGGCTGTGGCTGTGCTGAGAAGGAACGTCCCCACTGTGCTGTGGCTAGGAAGCTCAGAGCGCCAGTGCTTGTGGGGCTGTGGAAGGGCTGCCTAGGGAAGGTGATGGCCAGCAAGAGCTTTCAGTGCTAGCCCCTTTGGTGTGGGAGCAGTGGCTGGACGTTTTGAATTTCGGAGCTGGGCTCTGGCTGTGCTGAGAAGGAACGTCCCCACTGTGCTGTGGCTAGGAAGCTCAGAGCGCCAGTGCTTGTGGGGCTGTGGAAGGGCTGCCTAGGGCAGGTGATGGCCAGCAAGAGCTTTCAGTGCTAGCCCCTTTGGTGTGGGAGCAGTGGCTGGACGTTTTGAATTTCGGAGCTGGGCTGTGGCTGTGCCGAGAAGGAACGTCCCCACTGTGCTGTGGCTAGGAAGCTCAGAGCGCCAGTGCTTGTGGGGCTGTGGAAGTGCTGCCTAGGGCAGGCGATGGCCAGCAAGAGCTTTCAGTGCTAGCCCCTTTGGTGTGGGAGCAGTGGCTGGACGTTTTGAATTTCGGAGCTGGGCTCTGGCTGTGCTGAGAAGGAACGTCCCCACTGTGCTGTGGCTAGGAAGCTCAGAGCGCCAGTGCTTGTGGGGCTGTGGAAGGGCTGCCTAGGGCAGGTGATGGCCAGCAAGAGCTTTCAGTGCTAGCCCCTTTGGTGTGGGAGCAGTGGCTGGACGTTTTGAATTTCGGAGCTGGGCTGTGGCTGTGCTGAGAAGGAACGTCCCCACTGTGCTGTGGCTAGGAAGCTCAGAGCGCCAGTGCTTGTGGGGCTGTGGAAGGGCTGCCTAGGGAAGGTGATGGCCAGCAAGAGCTTTCAGTGCTAGCCCCTTTGGTGTGGGAGCAGTGGCTGGACGTTTCGAATTTGGGAGCTGGGCTCTGGCTGTGCCGAGAAGGAACGTCCCCACTGTGCTGTGGCTAGGAAGCTCAGAGCGCCAGTGCTTGTGGGGCTGTGGAAGGGCTGCCTAGGGAAGGTGATGGCCAGAAAGAGCTTTCAGTGCTAGCCCCTTTGGTGTGGGAGCAGTGGCTGGACGTTTTGAATTTCGGAGCTGGGCTGTGGCTGTGCCGAGAAGGAACGTCCCCACTGTGCTGTGGCTAGGAAGCTCAGAGCGCCAGTGCTTGTGGGGCTGTGGAAGGGCTGCCTAGGGCAGGCGATGGCCAGCAAGAGCTTTCAGTGCTAGCCCCTTTGGTGTGGGAGCAGTGGCTGGACGTTTTGAATTTCGGAGCTGGGCTGTGGCTGTGCCGAGAAGGAACGTCCCCACTGTGCTGTGGCTAGGAAGCTCAGAGCGCCAGTGCTTGTGGGGCTGTGGAAGGGCTGCCTAGGGCAGGTGATGGCCAGCAAGAGCTTTCAGTGCTAGCCCCTTTGGTGTGGGAGCAGTGGCTGGACGTTTTGAATTTCGGAGCTGGGCTGTGGCTGTGCCGAGAAGGAACGTCCCCACTGTGCTGAGGCTAGGAAGCTCAGAGCGCCAGTGCTTGTGGGGCTGTGGAAGGGCTGCCTAGGGAAGGTGATGGCCAGCAAGAGCTTTCAGTGCTAGCCCCTTTGGTGTGGGAGCAGTGGCTGGACGTTTCGAATTTCGGAGCTGGGCTGTGGCTGTGCCGAGAAGGAACGTCCCCACTGTGCTGTGGCTAGGAAGCTCAGAGCGCCAGTGCTTGTGGGGCTGTGGAAGGGCTGGCCTAGGGCAGGTGATGGCCAGCAAGAGCTTTCAGTGCTAGCCCCTTTGGTGTGGGAGCAGTGGTGGACGTTTCGAATGCCACTGTGCTGTGGCTAGGAAGCTCAGAGCGCCAGTGCTTGTGGGGCTGCGGAAGGCTGCCTAGGGAAGGTGATGGCCAGCAAGAGCTTTCGTTGCTAGCCCCTTTGGTGTGGGAGCAGTGGCTGGACGTTTTGAATTTTGGAGCTGGGCTGTGGCTGTGCCGAGAAGGAACGTCCCCACTGTGCTGTGGCTAGGAAGCTCAGAGCGCCAGTGCTTGTGGGGCTGTGGAAGGGCTGCCTAGGGAAGGTGAAGGCCAGCAAGAGCTTTCAGTGCTAGCCCCTTTGTTGTGGGAGCAGTGGCTGGAGGTTTTGAATTTCGGAGCTGGGCTGTGTCTGTGCCGAGAAGGAACGTCCCTACTGTGCTGTGGCTAGGAAGCTCAGAGCGCCAGTGCTTGTGGGGCTGTGGAAGGGCTGCCTAGGGCAGGTGATGGCCAGCAAGAGCTTTCAGTGCTAGCCCCTTTGGTGTGGGAGCAGTGGCTGGACGTTTTGAATTTCGGAGCTGGGCTGTGGCTGTGCCGAGAAGGAACGTCCCCACTGTGCTGTGGCTAGGAAGCTCAGAGCGCCAGTGCTTGTGGGGCTGTGGAAGGGCTGCCTAGGGCAGGTGCTGGCCAGCAAGAGCTTTCAGTGCTAGCCCCTTTGGTGTGGGAGCAGTGGCTGGACGTTTTGAATTTCGGAGCTGGGCTGTGGCTGTGCTGAGAAGGAACGTCCCCACTGTGCTGTGGCTAGGAAGCTCAGAGCGCCAGTGCTTGTGGGGCTGTGGAAGGGCTGCCTAGGGAAGGTGATGGCCAGCAAGAGCTTTCAGTGCTAGCCCCTTTGGTGTGGGAGCAGTGGCTGGACGTTTTGAATTTTGAGCTGGGATCTGGCTGTGCCGAGAAGGAACGTCCCCACTGTGCTGTGGCTAGGAAGCTCAGAGCGCCAGTGCTTGTGGGGCTGTGGAAGTGCTGCCTAGGGCAGGCGATGGCCAGCAAGAGCTTTCAGTGCTAGCCCCTTTGGTGTGGGAGCAGTGGCTGGACGTTTTGAATTTCGGAGCTGGGCTCTGGCTGTGCTGAGAAGGAACGTCCCCACTGTGCTGTGGCTAGGAAGCTCAGAGCGCCAGTGCTTGTGGGGCTGTGGAAGGGCTGCCTAGGGCAGGTGCTGGCCAGCAAGAGCTTTCAGTGCTAGCCCCTTTGGTGTGGGAGCAGTGGCTGGACGTTTTGAATTTCGGAGCTGGGCTGTGGCTGTGCTGAGAAGGAACGTCCCCACTGTGCTGTGGCTAGGAAGCTCAGAGCGCCAGTGCTTGTGGGGCTGTGGAAGGGCTGCCTAGGGAAGGTGATGGCCAGCAAGAGCTTTCAGTGCTAGCCCCTTTGGTGTGGGAGCAGTGGCTGGACGTTTTGAATTTGGGAGCTGGGCTGTGTCTGTGCCGAGAAGGAACGTCCCCACTGTGCTGTGGCTAGGAAGCTCAGAGCGCCAGTGCTTGTGGGGCTGTGGAAGGGCTGCCTAGGGCAGGTGATGGCCAGCAAGAGCTTTCAGTGCTAGCCCCTTTGGTGTGGGAGCAGTGGCTGGACGTTTTGAATTTCGGAGCTGGGCTGTGGCTGTGCCGAGAAGGAACGTCCCCACTGTGCTGTGGCTAGGAAGCTCAGAGCGCCAGTGCTTGTGGGGCTGTGGAAGGGCTGCCTAGGGAAGGTGATGGCCAGCAAGAGCTTTCAGTGCTAGCCCCTTTGGTGTGGGAGCAGTGGCTGGACGTTTTGAATTTCGGAGCTGGGCTGTGGCTGTGCTGAGAAGGAACGTCCCCACTGTGCTGTGGCTAGGAAGCTCAGAGCGCCAGTGCTTGTGGGGCTGTGGAAGGGCTGCCTAGGGCAGGTGATGGCCAGCAAGAGCTTTCAGTGCTAGCCCCTTTGGTGTGGGAGCAGTGGCTGGACGTTTCGAATTTGGGAGCTGGGCTCTGGCTGTGCCGAGAAGGAACGTCCCCACTGTGCTGTGGCTAGGAAGCTCAGAGCGCCAGTGCTTGTGGGGCTGTGGAAGGGCTGCCTAGGGAAGGTGATGGCCAGCAAGAGCTTTCAGTGCTAGCCCCTTTGGTGTGGGAGCAGTGGCTGGACGTTTTGAATTTCGGAGCTGGGCTGTGGCTGTGCCGAGAAGGAACGTCCCCACTGTGCTGTGGCTAGGAAGCTCAGAGCGCCAGTGCTTGTGGGGCTGTGGAAGTGCTGCCTAGGGCAGGCGATGGCCAGCAAGAGCTTTCAGTGCTAGCCCCTTTGGTGTGGGAGCAGTGGCTGGACGTTTTGAATTTCGGAGCTGGGCTCTGGCTGTGCTGAGAAGGAACGTCCCCACTGTGCTGTGGCTAGGAAGCTCAGAGCGCCAGTGCTTGTGGGGCTGTGGAAGGGCTGCCTAGGGCAGGTGATGGCCAGCAAGAGCTTTCAGTGCTAGCCCCTTTGGTGTGGGAGCAGTGGCTGGACGTTTTGAATTTCGGAGCTGGGCTGTGGCTGTGCTGAGAAGGAACGTCCCCACTGTGCTGTGGCTAGGAAGCTCAGAGCGCCAGTGCTTGTGGGGCTGTGGAAGGGCTGCCTAGGGAAGGTGATGGCCAGCAAGAGCTTTCAGTGCTAGCCCCTTTGGTGTGGGAGCAGTGGCTGGACGTTTTGAATTTCGGAGCTGGGCTGTGGCTGTGCCGAGAAGGAACGTCCCCACTGTGCTGTGGCTAGGAAGCTCAGAGCGCCAGTGCTTGTGGGGCTGTGGAAGGGCTGCCTAGGGCAGGTGATGGCCAGCAAGAGCTTTCAGTGCTAGCCCCTTTGGTGTGGGAGCAGTGGCTGGACGTTTCGAATTTCAGAGCTGGGCTGTGGCTGTGCTGAGAAGGAACTTCCCCATTGTGCTGTGGCTAGGAAGCTCAGAGCGCCAGTGCTTGTGGGGCTGTGGAAGGGCTGCCTAGGGCAGGTGATGGCCAGCAAGAGCTTTCAGTGCTAGCCCCTTTGGTGTGGGAGCAGTGGCTGGACGTTTTGAATTTCGGAGCTGGGCTGTGGCTGTGCCGAGAAGGAACGTCCCCACTGTGCTGAGGCTAGGAAGCTCAGAGCGCCAGTGCTTGTGGGGCTGTGGAAGGGCTGCCTAGGGAAGGTGATGGCCAGCAAGAGCTTTCAGTGCTAGCCCCTTTGGTGTGGGAGCAGTGGCTGGACGTTTCGAATTTGGGAGCTGGGCTCTGGCTGTGCCGAGAAGGAACGTCCCCACTGTGCTGTGGCTAGGAAGCTCAGAGCGCCAGTGCTTGTGGGGCTGTGGAAGGGCTGCCTAGGGAAGGTGATGGCCAGCAAGAGCTTTCAGTGCTAGCCCCTTTGGTGTGGGAGCAGTGGCTGGACGTTTTGAATTTCGGAGCTGGGCTGTGGCTGTGCCGAGAAGGAACGTCCCCACTGTGCTGTGGCTAGGAAGCTCAGAGCGCCAGTGCTTGTGGGGCTGTGGAAGGGCTGCCTAGGGCAGGTGATGGCCAGCAAGAGCTTTCAGTGCTAGCCCCTTTGGTGTGGGAGCAGTGGCTGGACGTTTTGAATTTCGGAGCTGGGCTGTGGCTGTGCTGAGAAGGAACTTCCCCATTGTGCTGTGGCTAGGAAGCTCAGAGCGCCAGTGCTTGTGGGGCTGTGGAAGGGCTGCCTAGGGCAGGTGATGGCCAGCAAGAGCTTTCAGTGCTAGCCCCTTTGGTGTGGGAGCAGTGGCTGGACGTTTTGAATTTCGGAGCTGGGCTGTGGCTGTGCCGAGAAGGAACGTCCCCACTGTGCTGAGGCTAGGAAGCTCAGAGCGCCAGTGCTTGTGGGGCTGTGGAAGGGCTGCCTAGGGAAGGTGATGGCCAGCAAGAGCTTTCAGTGCTAGCCCCTTTGGTGTGGGAGCAGTGGCTGGACGTTTTGAATTTCGGAGCTGGGCTGTGGCTGTGCCGAGAAGGAACGTCCCCACTGTGCTGTGGCTAGGAAGCTCAGAGCGCCAGTGCTTGTGGGGCTGTGGAAGGGCTGCCTAGGGAAGGGGATGGCCAGCAAGAGCTTTCAGTGCTAGCCCCTTTGGTGTGGGAGCAGTGGCTGGACGTTTCGAATTTCGGAGCTGGGCTGTGGCTGTGCCGAGAAGGAACGTCCCCACTGTGCTGTGGCTAGGAAGCTCAGAGCGCCAGTGCTTGTGGGGCTGTGGAAGGGCTGCCTAGGGCAGGTGATGGCCAGCAAGAGCTTTCAGTGCTAGCCCCTTTGGTGTGGGAGCAGTGGCTGGACGTTTCGAATTTGGGAGCTGGGCTGTGGCTGTGCTGAGAAGGAACGTCCCCACTGTGCTGTGGCTAGGAAGCTCAGAGCGCCAGTGCTTGTGGGGCTGCGGAAGGGCTGCCTAGGGAAGGTGATGGCCAGCAAGAGCTTTCAGTGCTAGCCCCTTTGGTGTGGGAGCAGTGGCTGGACATTTTGAATTTCGGAGCTGGGCTGTGGCTGTGCCGAGAAGGAACGTCCCCACTGTGCTGTGGCTAGGAAGCTCAGAGCGCCAGTGCTTGTGGGGCTGTGGAAGGGCTGCCTAGGGAAGGTGATGGCCAGCAAGAGCTTTCAGTGCTAGCCCCTTTGGTGTGGGATCAGTGGCTGGACGTTTTGAATTTTGGAGCTGGGCTGTGGCTGTGCCGAGAAGGAACGTCCCCACTGTGCTGTGGCTAGGAAGCTCAGAGCGCCAGTGCTTGTGGGGCTGTGGAAGGGCTGCCTAGGGAAGGTGAAGGCCAGCAAGAGCTTTCAGTGCTAGCCCCTTTGGTGTGGGATCAGTGGCTGGAGGTTTTGAATTTCGGAGCTGGGCTGTGTCTGTGCCGAGAAGGAACGTCCCTACTGTGCTGTGGCTAGGAAGCTCAGAGCGCCAGTGCTTGTGGGGCTGTGGAAGGGCTGCCTAGGGCAGGTGATGGCCAGCAAGAGCTTTCAGTGCTAGCCCCTTTGGTGTGGGAGCAGTGGCTGGACGTTTTGAATTTCGGAGCTGGGCTGTGGCTGTGCCGAGAAGGAACGTCCCCACTGTGCTGTGGCTAGGAAGCTCAGAGCGCCAGTGCTTGTGGGGCTGTGGAAGGGCTGCCTAGGGCAGGTGCTGGCCAGCAAGAGCTTTCAGTGCTAGCCCCTTTGGTGTGGGAGCAGTGGCTGGACGTTTTGAATTTCGGAGCTGGGCTGTGGCTGTGCCGAGAAGGAACGTCCCCACTGTGCTGTGGCTAGGAAGCTCAGAGCGCCAGTGCTTGTGGGGCTGTGGAAGGGCTGCCTAGGGAAGGTGATGGCCAGCAAGAGCTTTCAGTGCTAGCCCCTTTGGTGTGGGAGCAGTGGCTGGACGTTTTGAATTTTGAGCTGGGATCTGGCTGTGCCGAGAAGGAACGTCCCCACTGTGCTGTGGCTAGGAAGCTCAGAGCGCCAGTGCTTGTGGGGCTGTGGAAGGGCTGCCTAGGGCAGGCGATGGCCAGCAAGAGCTTTCAGTGCTAGCCCCTTTGGTGTGGGAGCAGTGGCTGGACGTTTTGAATTTCGGAGCTGGGCTCTGGCTGTGCCGAGAAGGAACGTCCCCACTGTGCTGTGGCTAGGAAGCTCAGAGCGCCAGTGCTTGTGGGGCTGTGGAAGGGCTGCCTAGGGAAGGTGATGGCCAGCAAGAGCTTTCAGTGCTAGCCCCTTTGGTGTGGGAGCAGTGGCTGGACGTTTTGAATTTCGGAGCTGGGCTGTGGCTGTGCTGAGAAGGAACGTCCCCACTGTGCTGTGGCTAGGAAGCTCAGAGCGCCAGTGCTTGTGGGGCTGTGGAAGGGCTGCCTAGGGAAGGTGATGGCCAGCAAGAGCTTTCAGTGCTAGCCCCTTTGGTGTGGGAGCAGTGGCTGGACGTTTTGAATTTGGGAGCTGGGCTGTGGCTGTGCCGAGAAGGAACGTCCCCACTGCGCTGTGGCTAGGAAGCTCAGAGCACCAGTGCTTGTGGGGCTGTGGAAGGGCTGCCTAGGGAAGGTGCTGGCCAGCAAGAGCTTTCAGTGCTAGCCCCTTTGGTGTGGGAGCAGTGGCTGGACGTTTCGAATTTCAGAGCTGAGCTGTGGCTGTGCTGAGAAGGAACTTCCCCATTGTGCTGTGGCTAGGAAGCTCAGAGCGCCAGTGCTTGTGGGGCTGTGGAAGGGCTGCCTAGGGCAGGTGATGGCCAGCAAGAGCTTTCAGTGCTAGCCCCTTTGGTGTGGGAGCAGTGGCTGGACGTTTCGAATTTCGGAGCTGGGCTGTGGCTGTGCCGAGAAGGAACGTCCCCACTGTGCTGTGGCTAGGAAGCTCAGAGCGCCAGTGCTTGTGGGGCTGTGGAAGGGCTGCCTAGGGCAGGTGATGGCCAGCAAGAGCTTTCAGTGCTAGACCCTTTGGTGTGGGAGCAGTGGCTGGACGTTTCGAATTTCGGAGCTGGGCTGTGGCTGTGCTGAGAAGGAACGTCCCCACTGTGCTGTGGCTAGGAAGCTCAGAGCGCCAGTGCTTGTGGGGCTGTGGAAGGGCTGCCTAGGGCAGGTGCTGGCCAGCAAGAGCTTTCAGTGCTAGCCCCTTTGGTGTGGGAGCAGTGGCTGGACGTTTTGAATTTCGGAGCTGGGCTCTGGCTGTGCTGAGAAGGAACGTCCCCACTGTGCTGTGGCTAGGAAGCTCAGAGCGCCAGTGCTTGTGGGGCTGTGGAAGGGCTGCCTAGGGCAGGTGCTGGCCAGCAAGAGCTTTCAGTGCTAGCCCCTTTGGTGTGGGAGCAGTGGCTGGACGTTTTGAATTTCGGAGCTGGGCTGTGGCTGTGCTGAGAAGGAACGTCCCCACTGTGCTGTGGCTAGGAAGCTCAGAGCGCCAGTGCTTGTGGGGCTGTGGAAGGGCTGCCTAGGGAAGGTGATGGCCAGCAAGAGCTTTCAGTGCTAGCCCCTTTGGTGTGGGAGCAGTGGCTGGACGTTTTGAATTTGGGAGCTGGGCTGTGTCTGTGCCGAGAAGGAACGTCCCCACTGTGCTGTGGCTAGGAAGCTCAGAGCGCCAGTGCTTGTGGGGCTGTGGAAGGGCTGCCTAGGGCAGGTGATGGCCAGCAAGAGCTTTCAGTGCTAGCCCCTTTGGTGTGGGAGCAGTGGCTGGACGTTTCGAATTTCGGAGCTGGGCTGTGGCTGTGCCGAGAAGGAACGTCCCCACTGTGCTGTGGCTAGGAAGCTCAGAGCGCCAGTGCTTGTGGGGCTGTGGAAGGGCTGCCTAGGGAAGGTGATGGCCAGCAAGAGCTTTCAGTGCTAGCCCCTTTGGTGTGGGAGCAGTGGCTGGACGTTTTGAATTTCGGAGCTGGGCTGTGGCTGTGCTGAGAAGGAACGTCCCCACTGTGCTGTGGCTAGGAAGCTCAGAGCGCCAGTGCTTGTGGGGCTGTGGAAGGGCTGCCTAGGGAAGGTGATGGCCAGCAAGAGCTTTCAGTGCTAGCCCCTTTGGTGTGGGAGCAGTGGCTGGACGTTTCGAATTTGGGAGCTGGGCTCTGGCTGTGCCGAGAAGGAACGTCCCCACTGTGCTGTGGCTAGGAAGCTCAGAGCGCCAGTGCTTGTGGGGCTGTGGAAGGGCTGCCTAGGGAAGGTGATGGCCAGCAAGAGCTTTCAGTGCTAGCCCCTTTGGTGTGGGAGCAGTGGCTGGACGTTTTGAATTTCGGAGCTGGGCTGTGGCTGTGCCGAGAAGGAACGTCCCCACTGTGCTGTGGCTAGGAAGCTCAGAGCGCCAGTGCTTGTGGGGCTGTGGAAGTGCTGCCTAGGGCAGGCGATGGCCAGCAAGAGCTTTCAGTGCTAGCCCCTTTGGTGTGGGAGCAGTGGCTGGACGTTTTGAATTTCGGAGCTGGGCTCTGGCTGTGCTGAGAAGGAACGTCCCCACTGTGCTGTGGCTAGGAAGCTCAGAGCGCCAGTGCTTGTGGGGCTGTGGAAGGGCTGCCTAGGGCAGGTGATGGCCAGCAAGAGCTTTCAGTGCTAGCCCCTTTGGTGTGGGAGCAGTGGCTGGACGTTTTGAATTTCGGAGCTGGGCTGTGGCTGTGCTGAGAAGGAACGTCCCCACTGTGCTGTGGCTAGGAAGCTCAGAGCGCCAGTGCTTGTGGGGCTGTGGAAGGGCTGCCTAGGGAAGGTGATGGCCAGCAAGAGCTTTCAGTGCTAGCCCCTTTGGTGTGGGAGCAGTGGCTGGACGTTTTGAATTTCGGAGCTGGGCTGTGGCTGTGCCGAGAAGGAACGTCCCCACTGTGCTGTGGCTAGGAAGCTCAGAGCGCCAGTGCTTGTGGGGCTGTGGAAGGGCTGCCTAGGGCAGGTGATGGCCAGCAAGAGCTTTCAGTGCTAGCCCCTTTGGTGTGGGAGCAGTGGCTGGACGTTTCGAATTTCAGAGCTGGGCTGTGGCTGTGCTGAGAAGGAACTTCCCCATTGTGCTGTGGCTAGGAAGCTCAGAGCGCCAGTGCTTGTGGGGCTGTGGAAGGGCTGCCTAGGGCAGGTGATGGCCAGCAAGAGCTTTCAGTGCTAGCCCCTTTGGTGTGGGAGCAGTGGCTGGACGTTTTGAATTTCGGAGCTGGGCTGTGGCTGTGCCGAGAAGGAACGTCCCCACTGTGCTGAGGCTAGGAAGCTCAGAGCGCCAGTGCTTGTGGGGCTGTGGAAGGGCTGCCTAGGGAAGGTGATGGCCAGCAAGAGCTTTCAGTGCTAGCCCCTTTGGTGTGGGAGCAGTGGCTGGACGTTTCGAATTTGGGAGCTGGGCTCTGGCTGTGCCGAGAAGGAACGTCCCCACTGTGCTGTGGCTAGGAAGCTCAGAGCGCCAGTGCTTGTGGGGCTGTGGAAGGGCTGCCTAGGGAAGGTGATGGCCAGCAAGAGCTTTCAGTGCTAGCCCCTTTGGTGTGGGAGCAGTGGCTGGACGTTTTGAATTTCGGAGCTGGGCTGTGGCTGTGCCGAGAAGGAACGTCCCCACTGTGCTGTGGCTAGGAAGCTCAGAGCGCCAGTGCTTGTGGGGCTGTGGAAGGGCTGCCTAGGGCAGGTGATGGCCAGCAAGAGCTTTCAGTGCTAGCCCCTTTGGTGTGGGAGCAGTGGCTGGACGTTTTGAATTTCGGAGCTGGGCTGTGGCTGTGCTGAGAAGGAACTTCCCCATTGTGCTGTGGCTAGGAAGCTCAGAGCGCCAGTGCTTGTGGGGCTGTGGAAGGGCTGCCTAGGGCAGGTGATGGCCAGCAAGAGCTTTCAGTGCTAGCCCCTTTGGTGTGGGAGCAGTGGCTGGACGTTTTGAATTTCGGAGCTGGGCTGTGGCTGTGCCGAGAAGGAACGTCCCCACTGTGCTGAGGCTAGGAAGCTCAGAGCGCCAGTGCTTGTGGGGCTGTGGAAGGGCTGCCTAGGGAAGGTGATGGCCAGCAAGAGCTTTCAGTGCTAGCCCCTTTGGTGTGGGAGCAGTGGCTGGACGTTTTGAATTTCGGAGCTGGGCTGTGGCTGTGCCGAGAAGGAACGTCCCCACTGTGCTGTGGCTAGGAAGCTCAGAGCGCCAGTGCTTGTGGGGCTGTGGAAGGGCTGCCTAGGGCAGGTGCTGGCCAGCAAGAGCTTTCAGTGCTAGCCCCTTTGGTGTGGGAGCAGTGGCTGGACGTTTCGAATTTCGGAGCTGGGCTGTGGCTGTGCCGAGAAGGAACGTCCCCACTGTGCTGTGGCTAGGAAGCTCAGAGCGCCAGTGCTTGTGGGGCTGTGGAAGGGCTGCCTAGGGCAGGTGATGGCCAGCAAGAGCTTTCAGTGCTAGCCCCTTTGGTGTGGGAGCAGTGGCTGGACGTTTCGAATTTGGGAGCTGGGCTGTGGCTGTGCTGAGAAGGAACGTCCCCACTGTGCTGTGGCTAGGAAGCTCAGAGCGCCAGTGCTTGTGGGGCTGCGGAAGGGCTGCCTAGGGAAGGTGATGGCCAGCAAGAGCTTTCAGTGCTAGCCCCTTTGGTGTGGGAGCAGTGGCTGGACATTTTGAATTTCGGAGCTGGGCTGTGGCTGTGCCGAGAAGGAACGTCCCCACTGTGCTGTGGCTAGGAAGCTCAGAGCGCCAGTGCTTGTGGGGCTGTGGAAGGGCTGCCTAGGGAAGGTGATGGCCAGCAAGAGCTTTCAGTGCTAGCCCCTTTGGTGTGGGATCAGTGGCTGGACGTTTTGAATTTTGGAGCTGGGCTGTGGCTGTGCCGAGAAGGAACGTCCCCACTGTGCTGTGGCTAGGAAGCTCAGAGCGCCAGTGCTTGTGGGGCTGTGGAAGGGCTGCCTAGGGAAGGTGAAGGCCAGCAAGAGCTTTCAGTGCTAGCCCCTTTGGTGTGGGATCAGTGGCTGGAGGTTTTGAATTTCGGAGCTGGGCTGTGTCTGTGCCGAGAAGGAACGTCCCTACTGTGCTGTGGCTAGGAAGCTCAGAGCGCCAGTGCTTGTGGGGCTGTGGAAGGGCTGCCTAGGGCAGGTGATGGCCAGCAAGAGCTTTCAGTGCTAGCCCCTTTGGTGTGGGAGCAGTGGCTGGACGTTTTGAATTTCGGAGCTGGGCTGTGGCTGTGCCGAGAAGGAACGTCCCCACTGTGCTGTGGCTAGGAAGCTCAGAGCGCCAGTGCTTGTGGGGCTGTGGAAGGGCTGCCTAGGGCAGGTGCTGGCCAGCAAGAGCTTTCAGTGCTAGCCCCTTTGGTGTGGGAGCAGTGGCTGGACGTTTTGAATTTCGGAGCTGGGCTGTGGCTGTGCCGAGAAGGAACGTCCCCACTGTGCTGTGGCTAGGAAGCTCAGAGCGCCAGTGCTTGTGGGGCTGTGGAAGGGCTGCCTAGGGAAGGTGATGGCCAGCAAGAGCTTTCAGTGCTAGCCCCTTTGGTGTGGGAGCAGTGGCTGGACGTTTTGAATTTTGAGCTGGGATCTGGCTGTGCCGAGAAGGAACGTCCCCACTGTGCTGTGGCTAGGAAGCTCAGAGCGCCAGTGCTTGTGGGGCTGTGGAAGGGCTGCCTAGGGCAGGCGATGGCCAGCAAGAGCTTTCAGTGCTAGCCCCTTTGGTGTGGGAGCAGTGGCTGGACGTTTTGAATTTCGGAGCTGGGCTCTGGCTGTGCCGAGAAGGAACGTCCCCACTGTGCTGTGGCTAGGAAGCTCAGAGCGCCAGTGCTTGTGGGGCTGTGGAAGGGCTGCCTAGGGAAGGTGATGGCCAGCAAGAGCTTTCAGTGCTAGCCCCTTTGGTGTGGGAGCAGTGGCTGGACGTTTTGAATTTCGGAGCTGGGCTGTGGCTGTGCTGAGAAGGAACGTCCCCACTGTGCTGTGGCTAGGAAGCTCAGAGCGCCAGTGCTTGTGGGGCTGTGGAAGGGCTGCCTAGGGAAGGTGATGGCCAGCAAGAGCTTTCAGTGCTAGCCCCTTTGGTGTGGGAGCAGTGGCTGGACGTTTTGAATTTGGGAGCTGGGCTGTGGCTGTGCCGAGAAGGAACGTCCCCACTGCGCTGTGGCTAGGAAGCTCAGAGCACCAGTGCTTGTGGGGCTGTGGAAGGGCTGCCTAGGGAAGGTGCTGGCCAGCAAGAGCTTTCAGTGCTAGCCCCTTTGGTGTGGGAGCAGTGGCTGGACGTTTCGAATTTCAGAGCTGAGCTGTGGCTGTGCTGAGAAGGAACTTCCCCATTGTGCTGTGGCTAGGAAGCTCAGAGCGCCAGTGCTTGTGGGGCTGTGGAAGGGCTGCCTAGGGCAGGTGATGGCCAGCAAGAGCTTTCAGTGCTAGCCCCTTTGGTGTGGGAGCAGTGGCTGGACGTTTCGAATTTCGGAGCTGGGCTGTGGCTGTGCCGAGAAGGAACGTCCCCACTGTGCTGTGGCTAGGAAGCTCAGAGCGCCAGTGCTTGTGGGGCTGTGGAAGGGCTGCCTAGGGCAGGTGATGGCCAGCAAGAGCTTTCAGTGCTAGACCCTTTGGTGTGGGAGCAGTGGCTGGACGTTTTGAATTTCGGAGCTGGGCTGTGGCTGTGCCGAGAAGGAACGTCCCCACTGTGCTGTGGCTAGGAAGCTCAGAGCGCCAGTGCTTGTGGGGCTGTGGAAGGGCTGCCTAGGGCAGGTGATGGCCAGCAAGAGCTTTCAGTGCTAGCCCCTTTGGTGTGGGAGCAGTGGCTGGACGTTTTGAATTTCGGAGCTGGGCTGTGGCTGTGCTGAGAAGGAACGTCCCCACTGTGCTGTGGCTAGGAAGCTCAGAGCGCCAGTGCTTGTGGGGCTGTGGAAGGGCTGCCTAGGGCAGGTGATGGCCAGCAAGAGCTTTCAGTGCTAGCCCCTTTGGTGTGGGAGCAGTGGCTGGACGTTTTGAATTTCGGAGCTGGGCTGTGGCTGTGCTGAGAAGGAACGTCCCCACTGTGCTGTGGCTAGGAAGCTCAGAGCGCCAGTGCTTGTGGGCTGCGGAAGGGCTGCCTAGGGAAGGTGATGGCCAGCAAGAGCTTTCAGTGCTAGCCCCTTTGGTGTGGGAGCAGTGGCTGGACGTTTTGAATTTCGGAGCTGGGCTGTGGCTGTGCCGAGAAGGAACGTCCCCACTGTGCTGTGGCTAGGAAGCTCAGAGCGCCAGTGCTTGTGGGGCTGTGGAAGGGCTGCCTAGGGAAGGTGATGGCCAGCAAGAGCTTTCAGTGCTAGCCCCTTTGGTGTGGGAGCAGTGGCTGGACGTTTTGAATTTCGGAGCTGGGCTGTGGCTGTGCCGAGAAGGAACGTCCCCACTGTGCTGTGGCTAGGAAGCTCAGAGCGCCAGTGCTTGTGGGGCTGTGGAAGGGCTGCCTAGGGAAGGTGAAGGCCAGCAAGAGCTTTCAGTGCTAGCCCCTTTGGTGTGGGAGCAGTGGCTGGAGGTTTTGAATTTCGGAGCTGGGCTGTGTCTGTGCCGAGAAGGAACGTCCCCACTGTGCTGTGGCTAGGAAGCTCAGAGCGCCAGTGCTTGTGGGGCTGTGGAAGGGCTGCCTAGGGCAGGTGATGGCCAGCAAGAGCTTTCAGTGCTAGCCCCTTTGGTGTGGGAGCAGTGGCTGGACGTTTCGAATTTCGGAGCTGGGCTGTGGCTGTGCTGAGAAGGAACGTCCCCACTGTGCTGTGGCTAGGAAGCTCAGAGCGCCAGTGCTTGTGGGGCTGCGGAAGGGCTGCCTAGGGCAGGTGATGGCCAGCAAGAGCTTTCAGTGCTAGCCCCTTTGGTGTGGGAGCAGTGGCTGGACGTTTTGAATTTCGGAGCTGGGCTGTGGCTGTGCTGAGAAGGAACGTCCCCACTGTGCTGTGGCTAGGAAGCTCAGAGCGGCAGTGCTTGTGGGGCTGTGGAAGGGCTGCCTAGGGCAGGTGATGGCCAGCAAGAGCTTTCAGTGCTAGCCCCTTTGGTGTGGGAGCAGTGGCTGGACGTTTTGAATTTCGGAGCTGGGCTGTGGCTGTGCTGAGAAGGAACGTCCCCACTGTGCTGTGGCTAGGAAGCTCAGAGCGCCAGTGCTTGTGGGCTGCGGAAGGGCTGCCTAGGGAAGGTGATGGCCAGCAAGAGCTTTCAGTGCTAGCCCCTTTGGTGTGGGAGCAGTGGCTGGACGTTTTGAATTTCGGAGCTGGGCTGTGGCTGTGCCGAGAAGGAACGTCCCCACTGTGCTGTGGCTAGGAAGCTCAGAGCGCCAGTGCTTGTGGGGCTGTGGAAGGGCTGCCTAGGGCAGGTGCTGGCCAGCAAGAGCTTTCAGTGCTAGCCCCTTTGGTGTGGGAGCAGTGGCTGGACGTTTTGAATTTCGGAGCTGGGCTGTGGCTGTGCCAAGAAGGAACGTCCCCACTGTGCTGTGGCTAGGAAGCTCAGAGCGCCAGTGCTTGTGGGGCTGTGGAAGGGCTGCCTAGGGAAGGTGATGGCCAGCAAGAGCTTTCAGTGCTAGCCCCTTTGGTGTGGGAGCAGTGGCTGGAGGTTTTGAATTTCGGAGCTGGGCTGTGTCTGTGCCGAGAAGGAACGTCCCTACTGTGCTGTGGCTAGGAAGCTCAGAGCGCCAGTGCTTGTGGGGCTGTGGAAGGGCTGCCTAGGGAAGGTGATGGCCAGCAAGAGCTTTCAGTGCTAGCCCCTTTGGTGTGGGAGCAGTGGCTGGACGTTTCGAATTTCGGAGCTGGGCTGTGGCTGTGCCGAGAAGGAACGTCCCCACTGTGCTGTGGCTAGGAAGCTCAGAGCGCCAGTGCTTGTGGGGCTGTGGAAGGGCTGCCTAGGGAAGGTGAAGGCCAGCAAGAGCTTTCAGTGCTAGCCCCTTTGGTGTGGGATCAGTGGCTGGACGTTTTGAATTTCGGAGCTGGGCTGTGGCTGTGCTGAGAAGGAACGTCCCCACTGTGCTGTGGCTAGGAAGCTCAGAGCGCCAGTGCTTGTGGGGCTGTGGAAGGGCTGCCTAGGGAAGGTGCTGGCCAGCAAGAGCTTTCAGTGCTAGCCCCTTTGGTGTGGGAGCAGTGGCTGGACGTTTTGAATTTCGGAGCTGGGCTGTGGCTGTGCCGAGAAGGAACGTCCCCACTGTGCTGTGGCTAGGAAGCTCAGAGCGCCAGTGCTTGTGGGGCTGTGGAAGGGCTGCCTAGGGAAGGTGATGGCCAGCAAGAGCTTTCAGTGCTAGCCCCTTTGGTGTGGGAGCAGTGGCTGGACGTTTCGAATTTCGGAGCTGGGCTGTGGCTGTGCCGAGAAGGAACGTCCCCACTGTGCTGTGGCTAGGAAGCTCAGAGCGCCAGTGCTTGTGGGGCTGTGGAAGGGCTGCCTAGGGCAGGTGATGGCCAGCAAGAGCTTTCAGTGCTAGCCCCTTTGGTGTGGGAGCAGTGGCTGGACGTTTCGAATTTCAGAGCTGAGCTGTGGCTGTGCTGAGAAGGAACTTCCCCATTGTGCTGTGGCTAGGAAGCTCAGAGCGCCAGTGCTTGTGGGGCTGTGGAAGGGCTGCCTAGGGCAGGTGATGGCCAGCAAGAGCTTTCAGTGCTAGCCCCTTTGGTGTGGGAGCAGTGGCTGGACGTTTTGAATTTCGGAGCTGGGCTGTGGCTGTGCTGAGAAGGAACGTCCCCACTGTGCTGTGGCTAGGAAGCTCAGAGCGCCAGTGCTTGTGGGGCTGTGGAAGGGCTGCCTAGGGCAGGTGCTGGCCAGCAAGAGCTTTCAGTGCTAGCCCCTTTGGTGTGGGAGCAGTGGCTGGACGTTTCGAATTTCGGAGCTGGGCTGTGGCTGTGCCGAGAAGGAACGTCCCCACTGTGCTGTGGCTAGGAAGCTCAGAGCGCCAGTGCTTGTGGGGCTGTGGAAGGGCTGCCTAGGGCAGGTGATGGCCAGCAAGAGCTTTCAGTGCTAGCCCCTTTGGTGTGGGAGCAGTGGCTGGACGTTTCGAATTTCGGAGCTGGGCTGTGGCTGTGCCGAGAAGGAACGTCCCCACTGTGCTGTGGCTAGGAAGCTCAGAGCGCCAGTGCTTGTGGGGCTGTGGAAGGGCTGCCTAGGGAAGGTGATGGCCAGCAAGAGCTTTCAGTGCTAGCCCCTTTGGTGTGGGAGCAGTGGCTGGACGTTTTGAATTTCGGAGCTGGGCTGTGGCTGTGCTGAGAAGGAACGTCCCCACTGTGCTGTGGCTAGGAAGCTCAGAGCGCCAGTGCTTGTGGGCTGTGGAAGGGCAGCCTAGGGCAGGTGATGGCCAGCAAGAGCTTTCAGTGCTAGCCCCTTTGGTGTGGGAGCAGTGGCTGGACGTTTTGAATTTCGGAGCTGGGCTGTGGCTGTGCCGAGAAGGAACGTCCCCACTGTGCTGTGGCTAGGAAGCTCAGAGCGCCAGTGCTTGTGGGGCTGTGGAAGGGCTGCCTAGGGCAGGTGATGGCCAGCAAGAGCTTTCAGTGCTAGCCCCTTTGGTGTGGGAGCAGTGGCTGGACGTTTTGAATTTCGGAGCTGGGCTGTGGCTGTGCTGAGAAGGAACGTCCCCACTGTGCTGTGGCTAGGAAGCTCAGAGCGCCAGTGCTTGTGGGCTGTGGAAGGGCAGCCTAGGGCAGGTGATGGCCAGCAAGAGCTTTCAGTGCTAGCCCCTTTGGTGTGGGAGCAGTGGCTGGACGTTTTGAATTTCGGAGCTGGGCTGTGGCTGTGCTGAGAAGGAACGTCCCCACTGTGCTGTGGCTAGGAAGCTCAGAGCGCCAGTGCTTGTGGGGCTGTGGAAGGGCTGCCTAGGGCAGGTGATGGCCAGCAAGAGCTTTCAGTGCTAGCCCCTTTGGTGTGGGAGCAGTGGCTGGACGTTTTGAATTTTGGAGCTGGGCTGTGGCTGTGCCGAGAAGGAACGTCCCCACTGTGCTGTGGCTAGGAAGCTCAGAGCGCCAGTGCTTGTGGGGCTGTGGAAGGGCTGCCTAGGGAAGGTGAAGGCCAGCAAGAGCTTTCAGTGCTAGCCCCTTTGGTGTGGGAGCAGTGGCTGGAGGTTTTGAATTTCGGATCTGGGCTGTGTCTGTGCCGAGAAGGAACGTCCCTACTGTGCTGTGGCTAGGAAGCTCAGAGCGCCAGTGCTTGTGGGGCTGTGGAAGGGCTGCCTAGGGAAGGTGATGGCCAGCAAGAGCTTTCAGTGCTAGCCCCTTTGGTGTGGGAGCAGTGGCTGGACGTTTCGAATTTCGGAGCTGGGCTGTGGCTGTGCCGAGAAGGAACGTCCCCACTGTGCTGTGGCTAGGAAGCTCAGAGCGCCAGTGCTTGTGGGGCTGTGGAAGGGCTGCCTAGGGAAGGTGATGGCCAGCAAGAGCTTTCAGTGCTAGCCCCTTTGGTGTGGGAGCAGTGGCTGGACGTTTTGAATTTTGAGCTGGGATCTGGCTGTGCCGAGAAGGAACGTCCCCACTGTGCTGTGGCTAGGAAGCTCAGAGCGCCAGTGCTTGTGGGGCTGTGGAAGGGCTGCCTAGGGAAGGTGATGGCCAGCAAGAGCTTTCAGTGCTAGCCCCTTTGGTGTGGGAGCAGTGGCTGGACGTTTTGAATTTTGAGCTGGGATCTGGCTGTGCCGAGAAGGAACGTCCCCACTGTGCTGTGGCTAGGAAGCTCAGAGCGCCAGTGCTTGTGGGGCTGTGGAAGGGCTGCCTAGGGAAGGTGATGGCCAGCAAGAGCTTTCAGTGCTAGCCCCTTTGGTGTGGGAGCAGTGGCTGGACGTTTTGAATTTCGGAGCTGGGCTGTGGCTGTGCCGAGAAGGAACGTCCCCACTGTGCTGTGGCTAGGAAGCTCAGAGCGCCAGTGCTTGTGGGGCTGTGGAAGGGCTGCCTAGGGCAGGCGATGGCCAGCAAGAGCTTTCAGTGCTAGCCCCTTTGGTGTGGGAGCAGTGGCTGGACGTTTTGAATTTCGGAGCTGGGCTGTGGCTGTGCTGAGAAGGAACGTCCCCACTGTGCTGTGGCTAGGAAGCTCAGAGCGCCAGTGCTTGTGGGGCTGTGGAAGGGCTGCCTAGGGAAGGTGATGGCCAGCAAGAGCTTTCAGTGCTAGCCCCTTTGGTGTGGGAGCAGTGGCTGGACGTTTCGAATTTCGGAGCTGGGCTGTGGCTGTGCCGAGAAGGAACGTCCCCACTGTGCTGTGGCTAGGAAGCTCAGAGCGCCAGTGCTTGTGGGGCTGTGGAAGGGCTGCCTAGGGAAGGTGAAGGCCAGCAAGAGCTTTCAGTGCTAGCCCCTTTGGTGTGGGAGCAGTGGCTGGAGGTTTTGAATTTCGGAGCTGGGCTGTGGCTGTGCCGAGAAGGAACGTCCCCACTGTGCTGTGGCTAGGAAGCTCAGAGCGCCAGTGCTTGTGGGGCTGTGGAAGGGCTGCCTAGGGAAGGTGATGGCCAGCAAGAGCTTTCAGTGCTAGCCCCTTTGGTGTGGGAGCAGTGGCTGGACGTTTCGAATTTCGGAGCTGGGCTGTGGCTGTGCCGAGAAGGAACGTCCCCACTGTGCTGTGGCTAGGAAGCTCAGAGCGCCAGTGCTTGTGGGGCTGTGGAAGGGCTGCCTAGGGAAGGTGATGGCCAGCAAGAGCTTTCAGTGCTAGCCCCTTTGGTGTGGGAGCAGTGGCTGGACGTTTTGAATTTCGGAGCTGGGCTGTGGCTGTGCTGAGAAGGAACGTCCCCACTGTGCTGTGGCTAGGAAGCTCAGAGCGCCAGTGCTTGTGGGGCTGTGGAAGGGCTGCCTAGGGAAGGTGATGGCCAGCAAGAGCTTTCAGTGCTAGCCCCTTTGGTGTGGGAGCAGTGGCTGGACGTTTTGAATTTTGAGCTAGGATCTGGCTGTGCCGAGAAGGAACGTCCCCACTGTGCTGTGGCTAGGAAGCTCAGAGCGCCAGTGCTTGTGGGGCTGTGGAAGGGCTGCCTAGGGCAGGTGATGGCCAGCAAGAGCTTTCAGTGCTAGCCCCTTTGGTGTGGGAGCAGTGGCTGGACGTTTTGAATTTCGGAGCTGGGCTGTGGCTGTGCTGAGAAGGAACGTCCCCACTGTGCTGTGGCTAGGAAGCTCAGAGCGCCAGTGCTTGTGGGGCTGTGGAAGGGCTGCCTAGGGAAGGTGATGGCCAGCAAGAGCTTTCAGTGCTAGCCCCTTTGGTGTGGGAGCAGTGGCTGGACGTTTTGAATTTTGAGCTGGGATCTGGCTGTGCCGAGAAGGAACGTCCCCACTGTGCTGTGGCTAGGAAGCTCAGAGCGCCAGTGCTTGTGGGGCTGTGGAAGGGCTGCCTAGGGCAGGTGATGGCCAGCAAGAGCTTTCAGTGCTAGCCCCTTTGGTGTGGGAGCAGTGGCTGGACGTTTTGAATTTCGGAGCTGGGCTGTGGCTGTGCCGAGAAGGAACGTCCCCACTGTGCTGTGGCTAGGAAGCTCAGAGCGCCAGTGCTTGTGGGGCTGTGGAAGTGCTGCCTAGGGCAGGCGATGGCCAGCAAGAGCTTTCAGTGCTAGCCCCTTTGGTGTGGGAGCAGTGGCTGGACGTTTTGAATTTCGGAGCTGGGCTGTGGCTGTGCTGAGAAGGAACGTCCCCACTGTGCTGTGGCTAGGAAGCTCAGAGCGCCAGTGCTTGTGGGGCTGTGGAAGGGCTGCCTAGGGAAGGTGATGGCCAGCAAGAGCTTTCAGTGCTAGCCCCTTTGGTGTGGGAGCAGTGGCTGGACGTTTTGAATTTCGGAGCTGGGCTGTGGCTGTGCTGAGAAGGAACGTCCCCACTGTGCTGTGGCTAGGAAGCTCAGAGCGCCAGTGCTTGTGGGGCTGTGGAAGGGCTGCCTAGGGAAGGTGATGGCCAGCAAGAGCTTTCAGTGCTAGCCCCTTTGGTGTGGGAGCAGTGGCTGGACGTTTCGAATTTCGGAGCTGGGCTGTGGCTGTGCCGAGAAGGAACGTCCCCACTGTGCTGTGGCTAGGAAGCTCAGAGCGCCAGTGCTTGTGGGGCTGTGGAAGGGCTGCCTAGGGAAGGTGATGGCCAGCAAGAGCTTTCAGTGCTAGCCCCTTTGGTGTGGCAGCAGTGGCTGGACGTTTTGAATTTCGGAGCTGGGCTGTGGCTGTGCTGAGAAGGAACGTCCCCACTGTGCTGTGGCTAGGAAGCTCAGAGCGCCAGTGCTTGTGGGGCTGTGGAAGGGCTGCCTAGGGAAGGTGATGGCCAGCAAGAGCTTTCAGTGCTAGCCCCTTTGGTGTGGGAGCAGTGGCTGGACGTTTTGAATTTTGAGCTGGGATCTGGCTGTGCCGAGAAGGAACGTCCCCACTGTGCTGTGGCTAGGAAGCTCAGAGCGCCAGTGCTTGTGGGGCTGTGGAAGGGCTGCCTAGGGCAGGTGATGGCCAGCAAGAGCTTTCAGTGCTAGCCCCTTTGGTGTGGGAGCAGTGGCTGGACGTTTTGAATTTCGGAGCTGGGCTGTGGCTGTGCTGAGAAGGAACGTCCCCACTGTGCTGTGGCTAGGAAGCTCAGAGCGCCAGTGCTTGTGGGGCTGTGGAAGGGCTGCCTAGGGCAGGTGATGGCCAGCAAGAGCTTTCAGTGCTAGCCCCTTTGGTGTGGGAGCAGTGGCTGGACGTTTTGAATTTTGAGCTGGGATCTGGCTGTGCCGAGAAGGAACGTCCCCACTGTGCTGTGGCTAGGAAGCTCAGAGCGCCAGTGCTTGTGGGGCTGTGGAAGTGCTGCCTAGGGCAGGCGATGGCCAGCAAGAGCTTTCAGTGCTAGCCCCTTTGGTGTGGGAGCAGTGGCTGGACGTTTTGAATTTCGGAGCTGGGCTGTGGCTGTGCTGAGAAGGAACGTCCCCACTGTGCTGTGGCTAGGAAGCTCAGAGCGCCAGTGCTTGTGGGGCTGTGGAAGGGCTGCCTAGGGAAGGTGATGGCCAGCAAGAGCTTTCAGTGCTAGCCCCTTTGGTGTGGGAGCAGTGGCTGGACGTTTTGAATTTCGGAGCTGGGCTGTGGCTGTGCCGAGAAGGAACGTCCCCACTGTGCTGTGGCTAGGAAGCTCAGAGCGCCAGTGCTTGTGGGGCTGTGGAAGGGCTGCCTAGGGAAGGTGATGGCCAGCAAGAGCTTTCAGTGCTAGTCCCTTTGGTGTGGGAGCAGTGGCTGGACGTTTTGAATTTCGGAGCTGGGCTGTGGCTGTGCCGAGAAGGAACGTCCCCACTGTGCTGTGGCTAGGAAGCTCAGAGCGCCAGTGCTTGTGGGCTGTGGAAGGGCAGCCTAGGGCAGGTGATGGCCAGCAAGAGCTTTCAGTGCTAGCCCCTTTGGTGTGGGAGCAGTGGCTGGACGTTTTGAATTTCGGAGCTGGGCTGTGGCTGTGCTGAGAAGGAACGTCCCCACTGTGCTGTGGCTAGGAAGCTCAGAGCGCCAGTGCTTGTGGGGCTGTGGAAGGGCTGCCTAGGGCAGGTGATGGCCAGCAAGAGCTTTCAGTGCTAGCCCCTTTGGTGTGGGAGCAGTGGCTGGACGTTTTGAATTTCGGAGCTGGGCTGTGGCTGTGCTGAGAAGGAACGTCCCCACTGTGCTGTGGCTAGGAAGCTCAGAGCGCCAGTGCTTGTGGGGCTGTGGAAGGGCTGCCTAGGGAAGGTGATGGCTAGCAAGAGCTTTCAGTGCTAGCCCCTTTGGTGTGGGAGCAGTGGCTGGACGTTTTGAATTTTGGAGCTGGGCTGTGGCTGTGCCGAGAAGGAACGTCCCCACTGTGCTGTGGCTAGGAAGCTCAGAGCGCCAGTGCTTGTGGGGCTGTGGAAGGGCTGCCTAGGGAAGGTGATGGCCAGCAAGAGCTTTCAGTGCTAGCCCCTTTGGTGTGGGAGCAGTGGCTGGACGTTTTGAATTTTGAGCTGGGATCTGGCTGTGCCGAGAAGGAACGTCCCCACTGTGCTGTGGCTAGGAAGCTCAGAGCGCCAGTGCTTGTGGGGCTGTGGAAGGGCTGCCTAGGGAAGGTGATGGCCAGCAAGAGCTTTCAGTGCTAGCCCCTTTGGTGTGGAAGCAGTGGCTGGACGTTTTGAATTTCGGAGCTGGGCTGTGGCTGTGCCGAGAAGGAACGTCCCCACTGTGCTGTGGCTAGGAAGCTCAGAGCGCCAGTGCTTGTGGGGCTGTGGAAGGGCTGCCTAGGGAAGGTGATGGCCAGCAAGAGCTTTCAGTGCTAGCCCCTTTGGTGTGGGAGCAGTGGCTGGACGTTTTGAATTTTGGAGCTGGGCTGTGGCTGTGCCGAGAAGGAACGTCCCCACTGTGCTGTGGCTAGGAAGCTCAGAGCGCCAGTGCTTGTGGGGCTGTGGAAGGGCTGCCTAGGGAAGGTGAAGGCCAGCAAGAGCTTTCAGTGCTAGCCCCTTTGGTGTGGGAGCAGTGGCTGGACGTTTCGAATTTCGGAGCTGGGCTGTGGCTGTGCCGAGAAGGAACGTCCCCACTGTGCTGTGGCTAGGAAGCTCAGAGCGCCAGTGCTTGTGGGGCTGTGGAAGGGCTGCCTAGGGAAGGTGATGGCCAGCAAGAGCTTTCAGTGCTAGCCCCTTTGGTGTGGGAGCAGTGGCTGGACGTTTTGAATTTCGGAGCTGGGCTGTGGCTGTGCCGAGAAGGAACGTCCCCACTGTGCTGTGGCTAGGAAGCTCAGAGCGCCAGTGCTTGTGGGGCTGTGGAAGGGCTGCCTAGGGAAGGTGATGGCCAGCAAGAGCTTTCAGTGCTAGCCCCTTTGGTGTGGGAGCAGTGGCTGGACGTTTTGAATTTTGAGCTGGGATCTGGCTGTGCCGAGAAGGAACGTCCCCACTGTGCTGTGGCTAGGAAGCTCAGAGCGCCAGTGCTTGTGGGGCTGTGGAAGGGCTGCCTAGGGCAGGTGATGGCCAGCAAGAGCTTTCAGTGCTAGCCCCTTTGGTGTGGGAGCAGTGGCTGGACGTTTTGAATTTCGGAGCTGGGCTGTGGCTGTGCTGAGAAGGAACGTCCCCACTGTGCTGTGGCTAGGAAGCTCAGAGCGCCAGTGCTTGTGGGGCTGTGGAAGGGCTGCCTAGGGAAGGTGATGGCCAGCAAGAGCTTTCAGTGCTAGCCCCTTTGGTGTGGGAGCAGTGGCTGGACGTTTTGAATTTCGGAGCTGGGCTGTGGCTGTGCCGAGAAGGAACGTCCCCACTGTGCTGTGGCTAGGAAGCTCAGAGCGCCAGTGCTTGTGGGGCTGTGGAAGGGCTGCCTAGGGAAGGTGATGGCCAGCAAGAGCTTTCAGTGCTAGCCCCTTTGGTGTGGGAGCAGTGGCTGGACGTTTTGAATTTTGAGCTGGGATCTGGCTGTGCCGAGAAGGAACGTCCCCACTGTGCTGTGGCTAGGAAGCTCAGAGCGCCAGTGCTTGTGGGGCTGTGGAAGGGCTGCCTAGGGCAGGTGATGGCCAGCAAGAGCTTTCAGTGCTAGCCCCTTTGGTGTGGGAGCAGTGGCTGGACGTTTTGAATTTCGGAGCTGGGCTGTGGCTGTGCTGAGAAGGAACGTCCCCACTGTGCTGTGGCTAGGAAGCTCAGAGCGCCAGTGCTTGTGGGGCTGTGGAAGGGCTGCCTAGGGAAGGTGATGGCCAGCAAGAGCTTTCAGTGCTAGCCCCTTTGGTGTGGGATCAGTGGCTGGACGTTTTGAATTTCGGAGCTGGGCTGTGGCTGTGCTGAGAAGGAACGTCCCCACTGTGCTGTGGCTAGGAAGCTCAGAGCGCCAGTGCTTGTGGGGCTGTGGAAGGGCTGCCTAGGGAAGGTGATGGCCAGCAAGAGCTTTCAGTGCTAGCCCCTTTGGTGTGGGAGCAGTGGCTGGACGTTTTGAATTTGGGAGCTGGGCTGTGGCTGTGCCGAGAAGGAACGTCCCCACTGTGCTGTGGCTAGGAAGCTCAGAGCGCCAGTGCTTGTGGGGCTGTGGAAGGGCTGCCTAGGGAAGGTGCTGGCCAGCAAGAGCTTTCAGTGCTAGCCCCTTTGGTGTGGGAGCAGTGGCTGGACGTTTCGAATTTCAGAGCTGAGCTGTGGCTGTGCTGAGAAGGAACTTCCCCACTGTGCTGTGGCTAGGAAGCTCAGAGCGCCAGTGCTTGTGGGGCTGCGGAAGGGCTGCCTAGGGCAGGTGATGGCCAGCAAGAGCTTTCAGTGCTAGCCCCTTTGGTGTGGGAGCAGTGGCTGGACGTTTTGAATTTCGGAGCTGGGCTGTGGCTGTGCCGAGAAGGAACGTCCCCACTGTGCTGTGGCTAGGAAGCTCAGAGCGCCAGTGCTTGTGGGGCTGTGGAAGGGCTGCCTAGGGAAGGTGATGGCCAGCAAGAGCTTTCAGTGCTAGCCCCTTTGGTGTGGGAGCAGTGGCTGGACGTTTTGAATTTCGGAGCTGGGCTGTGGCTGTGCTGAGAAGGAACGTCCCCACTGTGCTGTGGCTAGGAAGCTCAGAGCGCCAGTGCTTGTGGGCTGTGGAAGGGCAGCCTAGGGCAGGTGATGGCCAGCAAGAGCTTTCAGTGCTAGCCCCTTTGGTGTGGGAGCAGTGGCTGGACGTTTTGAATTTCGGAGCTGGGCTGTGGCTGTGCCGAGAAGGAACGTCCCCACTGTGCTGTGGCTAGGAAGCTCAGAGCGCCAGTGCTTGTGGGGCTGCGGAAGGGCTGCCTAGGGCAGGTGATGGCCAGCAAGAGCTTTCAGTGCTAGCCCCTTTGGTGTGGGAGCAGTGGCTGGACGTTTTGAATTTCGGAGCTGGGCTGTGGCTGTGCCGAGAAGGAACGTCCCCACTGTGCTGTGGCTAGGAAGCTCAGAGCGCCAGTGCTTGTGGGGCTGTGGAAGGGCTGCCTAGGGAAGGTGAAGGCCAGCAAGAGCTTTCAGTGCTAGCCCCTTTGGTGTGGGAGCAGTGGCTGGACGTTTTGAATTTCGGAGCTGGGCTGTGGCTGTGCTGAGAAGGAACGTCCCCACTGTGCTGTGGCTAGGAAGCTCAGAGCGCCAGTGCTTGTGGGGCTGTGGAAGGGCTGCCTAGGGCAGGTGATGGCCAGCAAGAGCTTTCAGTGCTAGCCCCTTTGGTGTGGGAGCAGTGGCTGGACGTTTCGAATTTCGGAGCTGGGCTGTGGCTGTGCCGAGAAGGAACGTCCCCACTGTGCTGAGGCTAGGAAGCTCAGAGCGCCAGTGCTTGTGGGGCTGTGGAAGGGCTGCCTAGGGAAGGTGAGGGCCAGCAAGAGCTTTCAGTGCTAGCCCCTTTGGTGTGGGAGCAGTGGCTGGACGTTTTGAATTTCGGAGCTGGGCTCTGGCTGTGCTGAGAAGGAACGTCCCCACTGTGCTGTGGCTAGGAAGCTCAGAGCGCCAGTGCTTGTGGGGCTGTGGAAGGGCTGCCTAGGGAAGGTGATGGCCAGCAAGAGCTTTCAGTGCTAGCCCCTTTGGTGTGGGAGCAGTGGCTGGACGTTTTCAATTTCGGAGCTGGGCTGTGGCTGTGCTGAGAAGGAACGTCCCCACTGTGCTGTGGCTAGGAAGCTCAGAGCGCCAGTGCTTGTGGGGCTGTGGAAGGGCTGCCTAGGGAAGGTGATGGCCAGCAAGAGCTTTCAGTGCTAGCCCCTTTGGTGTGGGAGCAGTGGCTGGACGTTTTGAATTTCGGAGCTGGGCTGTGGCTGTGCCGAGAAGGAACGTCCCCACTGTGCTGTGGCTAGGAAGCTCAGAGCGCCAGTGCTTGTGGGGCTGTGGAAGGGCTGCCTAGGGAAGGTGATGGCCAGCAAGAGCTTTCAGTGCTAGCCCCTTTGGTGTGGGAGCAGTGGCTGGACGTTTCGAATTTCAGAGCTGAGCTGTGGCTGTGCTGAGAAGGAACTTCCCCATTCTGCTGTGGCTAGGAAGCTCAGAGCGCCAGTGCTTGTGGGGCTGTGGAAGGGCTGCCTAGGGAAGGTGATGGCCAGCAAGAGCTTTCAGTGCTAGCCCCTTTGGTGTGGGAGCAGTGGCTGGACGTTTTGAATTTCGGAGCTGGGCTGTGGCTGTGCCGAGAAGGAACGTCCCCACTGTGCTGTGGCTAGGAAGCTCAGAGCGCCAGTGCTTGTGGGGCTGTGGAAGGGCTGCCTAGGGCAGGTGCTGGCCAGCAAGAGCTTTCAGTGCTAGCCCCTTTGGTGTGGGAGCAGTGGCTGGACGTTTCGAATTTCGGAGCTGGGCTGTGGCTGTGCCGAGAAGGAACGTCCCCACTGTGCTGTGGCTAGGAAGCTCAGAGCGCCAGTGCTTGTGGGGCTGTGGAAGGGCTGCCTAGGGCAGGTGATGGCCAGCAAGAGCTTTCAGTGCTAGCCCCTTTGGTGTGGGAGCAGTGGCTGGACGTTTTGAATTTCGGAGCTGGGCTCTGGCTGTGCTGAGAAGGAACGTCCCCACTGTGCTGTGGCTAGGAAGCTCAGAGCGCCAGTGCTTGTGGGGCTGCGGAAGGGCTGCCTAGGGCAGGTGATGGCCAGCAAGAGCTTTCAGTGCTAGCCCCTTTGGTGTGGGAGCAGTGGCTGGACGTTTTGAATTTCGGAGCTGGGCTGTGGCTGTGCCGAGAAGGAACGTCCCCACTGTGCTGTGGCTAGGAAGCTCAGAGCGCCAGTGCTTGTGGGGCTGTGGAAGGGCTGCCTAGGGCAGGTGATGGCCAGCAAGAGCTTTCAGTGCTAGCCCCTTTGGTGTGGGAGCAGTGGCTGGACGTTTTGAATTTCGGAGCTGGGCTGTGGCTGTGCTGAGAAGGAACGTCCCCACTGTGCTGTGGCTAGGAAGCTCAGAGCGCCAGTGCTTGTGGGCTGTGGAAGGGCAGCCTAGGGCAGGTGATGGCCAGCAAGAGCTTTCAGTGCTAGCCCCTTTGGTGTGGGAGCAGTGGCTGGACGTTTTGAATTTCGGAGCTGGGCTGTGGCTGTGCTGAGAAGGAACGTCCCCACTGTGCTGTGGCTAGGAAGCTCAGAGCGGCAGTGCTTGTGGGGCTGTGGAAGGGCTGCCTAGGGCAGGTGATGGCCAGCAAGAGCTTTCAGTGCTAGCCCCTTTGGTGTGGGAGCAGTGGCTGGACGTTTTGAATTTCGGAGCTGGGCTGTGGCTGTGCTGAGAAGGAACGTCCCCACTGTGCTGTGGCTAGGAAGCTCAGAGCGCCAGTGCTTGTGGGGCTGTGGAAGGGCTGCCTAGGGAAGGTGATGGCCAGCAAGAGCTTTCAGTGCTAGCCCCTTTGGTGTGGGAGCAGTGGCTGGACGTTTTGAATTTCGGAGCTGGGCTGTGGCTGTGCCGAGAAGGAACGTCCCCACTGTGCTGTGGCTAGGAAGCTCAGAGCGCCAGTGCTTGTGGGGCTGTGGAAGGGCTGCCTAGGGAAGGTGATGGCCAGCAAGAGCTTTCAGTGCTAGCCCCTTTGGTGTGGGAGCAGTGGCTGGACGTTTTGAATTTCGGAGCTGGGCTGTGGCTGTGCCGAGAAGGAACGTCCCCACTGTGCTGTGGCTAGGAAGCTCAGAGCGCCAGTGCTTGTGGGGCTGTGGAAGGGCTGCCTAGGGAAGGTGAAGGCCAGCAAGAGCTTTCAGTGCTAGCCCCTTTGGTGTGGGAGCAGTGGCTGGAGGTTTTGAATTTCGGAGCTGGGCTGTGTCTGTGCCGAGAAGGAACGTCCCCACTGTGCTGTGGCTAGGAAGCTCAGAGCGCCAGTGCTTGTGGGGCTGTGGAAGGGCTGCCTAGGGCAGGTGATGGCCAGCAAGAGCTTTCAGTGCTAGCCCCTTTGGTGTGGGAGCAGTGGCTGGACGTTTTGAATTTCGGAGCTGGGCTGTGGCTGTGCCGAGAAGGAACGTCCCCACTGTGCTGAGGCTAGGAAGCTCAGAGCGCCAGTGCTTGTGGGGCTGTGGAAGGGCTGCCTAGGGAAGGTGATGGCCAGCAAGAGCTTTCAGTGCTAGCCCCTTTGGTGTGGGAGCAGTGGCTGGACGTTTTGAATTTCGGAGCTGGGCTGTGGCTGTGCCGAGAAGGAACGTCCCCACTGTGCTGTGGCTAGGAAGCTCAGAGCGCCAGTGCTTGTGGGGCTGTGGAAGGGCTGCCTAGGGCAGGTGATGGCCAGCAAGAGCTTTCAGTGCTAGCCCCTTTGGTGTGGGAGCAGTGGCTGGACGTTTTGAATTTCGGAGCTGGGCTGTGGCTGTGCTGAGAAGGACCGTCCCCACTGTGCTGTGGCTAGGAAGCTCAGAGCGCCAGTGCTTGTGGGGCTGCGGAAGGGCTGCCTAGGGAAGGTGATGGCCAGCAAGAGCTTTCAGTGCTAGCCCCTTTGGTGTGGGAGCAGTGGCTGGACGTTTTGAATTTCGGAGCTGGGCTGTGGCTGTGCCGAGAAGGAACGTCCCCACTGTGCTGTGGCTAGGAAGCTCAGAGCGCCAGTGCTTGTGGGGCTGTGGAAGGGCTGCCTAGGGAAGGTGAAGGCCAGCAAGAGCTTTCAGTGCTAGCCCCTTTGGTGTGGGAGCAGTGGCTGGACGTTTTGAATTTCGGAGCTGGGCTGTGGCTGTGCTGAGAAGGAACGTCCCCACTGTGCTGTGGCTAGGAAGCTCAGAGCGCCAGTGCTTGTGGGGCTGTGGAAGGGCTGCCTAGGGAAGGTGATGGCCAGCAAGAGCTTTCAGTGCTAGCCCCTTTGGTGTGGGAGCAGTGGCTGGACGTTTCGAATTTCGGAGCTGGGCTGTGGCTGTGCCGAGAAGGAACGTCCCCACTGTGCTGAGGCTAGGAAGCTCAGAGCGCCAGTGCTTGTGGGGCTGTGGAAGGGCTGCCTAGGGAAGGTGATGGCCAGCAAGAGCTTTCAGTGCTAGCCCCTTTGGTGTGGGAGCAGTGGCTGGACGTTTTGAATTTGGGAGCTGGGCTGTGGCTGTGCCGAGAAGGAACGTCCCCACTGTGCTGTGGCTAGGAAGCTCAGAGCGCCAGTGCTTGTGGGGCTGTGGAAGGGCTGCCTAGGGCAGGTGCTGGCCAGCAAGAGCTTTCAGTGCTAGCCCCTTTGGTGTGGGAGCAGTGGCTGGACGTTTCGAATTTCGGAGCTGGGCTGTGGCTGTGCCGAGAAGGAACGTCCCCACTGTGCTGTGGCTAGGAAGCTCAGAGCGCCAGTGCTTGTGGGGCTGTGGAAGGGCTGCCTAGGGCAGGTGATGGCCAGCAAGAGCTTTCAGTGCTAGCCCCTTTGGTGTGGGAGCAGTGGCTGGACGTTTCGAATTTCGGAGCTGGGCTGTGGCTGTGCTGAGAAGGAACGTCCCCACTGTGCTGTGGCTAGGAAGCTCAGAGCGCCAGTGCTTGTGGGGCTGCGGAAGGGCTGCCTAGGGAAGGTGATGGCCAGCAAGAGCTTTCAGTGCTAGCCCCTTTGGTGTGGGAGCAGTGGCTGGACGTTTTGAATTTCGGAGCTGGGCTGTGGCTGTGCCGAGAAGGAACGTCCCCACTGTGCTGTGGCTAGGAAGCTCAGAGCGCCAGTGCTTGTGGGGCTGTGGAAGGGCTGCCTAGGGAAGGTGATGGCCAGCAAGAGCTTTCAGTGCTAGCCCCTTTGGTGTGGGAGCAGTGGCTGGACGTTTTGAATTTCGGAGCTGGGCTGTGGCTGTGCTGAGAAGGAACGTCCCCACTGTGCTGTGGCTAGGAAGCTCAGAGCGCCAGTGCTTGTGGGGCTGTGGAAGGGCAGCCTAGGGCAGGTGATGGCCAGCAAGAGCTTTCAGTGCTAGCCCCTTTGGTGTGGGAGCAGTGGCTGGACGTTTTGAATTTCGGAGCTGGGCTGTGGCTGTGCTGAGAAGGAACGTCCCCACTGTGCTGTGGCTAGGAAGCTCAGAGCGGCAGTGCTTGTGGGGCTGTGGAAGGGCTGCCTAGGGAAGGTGATGGCCAGCAAGAGCTTTCAGTGCTAGCCCCTTTGGTGTGGGAGCAGTGGCTGGACGTTTTGAATTTCGGAGCTGGGCTGTGGCTGTGCTGAGAAGGAACGTCCCCACTGTGCTGTGGCTAGGAAGCTCAGAGCGCCAGTGCTTGTGGGGCTGTGGAAGGGCTGCCTAGGGCAGGTGATGGCCAGCAAGAGCTTTCAGTGCTAGCCCCTTTGGTGTGGGAGCAGTGGCTGGACGTTTTGAATTTCGGAGCTGGGCTGTGGCTGTGCCGAGAAGGAACGTCCCCACTGTGCTGTGGCTAGGAAGCTCAGAGCGCCAGTGCTTGTGGGGCTGTGGAAGGGCTGCCTAGGGCAGGTGCTGGCCAGCAAGAGCTTTCAGTGCTAGCCCCTTTGGTGTGGGAGCAGTGGCTGGACGTTTTGAATTTCGGAGCTGGGCTGTGGCTGTGCCGAGAAGGAACGTCCCCACTGTGCTGTGGCTAGGAAGCTCAGAGCGCCAGTGCTTGTGGGGCTGTGGAAGGGCTGCCTAGGGCAGGTGATGGCCAGCAAGAGCTTTCAGTGCTAGCCCCTTTGGTGTGGGAGCAGTGGCTGGACGTTTCGAATTTCGGAGCTGGGCTGTGGCTGTGCTGAGAAGGAACGTCCCCACTGTGCTGTGGCTAGGAAGCTCAGAGCGCCAGTGCTTGTGGGGCTGCGGAAGGGCTGCCTAGGGAAGGTGATGGCCAGCAAGAGCTTTCAGTGCTAGCCCCTTTGGTGTGGGAGCAGTGGCTGGAGGTTTTGAATTTCGGAGCTGGGCTGTGGCTGTGCCGAGAAGGAACGTCCCCACTGTGCTGTGGCTAGGAAGCTCAGAGCGCCAGTGCTTGTGGGGCTGTGGAAGGGCTGCCTAGGGAAGGTGATGGCCAGCAAGAGCTTTCAGTGCTAGCCCCTTTGGTGTGGGAGCAGTGGCTGGACGTTTTGAATTTCGGAGCTGGGCTGTGGCTGTGCTGAGAAGGAACGTCCCCACTGTGCTGTGGCTAGGAAGCTCAGAGCGCCAGTGCTTGTGGGGCTGTGGAAGGGCAGCCTAGGGCAGGTGATGTCCAGCAAGAGCTTTCAGTGCTACCCCTTTGGTGTGGGAGCAGTGGCTGGACGTTTTGAATTTCGGAGCTGGGCTGTGGCTGTGCTGAGAAGGAACGTCCCCACTGTGCTGTGGCTAGGAAGCTCAGAGCGGCAGTGCTTGTGGGGCTGTGGAAGGGCTGCCTAGGGAAGGTGATGGCCAGCAAGAGCTTTCAGTGCTAGCCCCTTTGGTGTGGGAGCAGTGGCTGGACGTTTTGAATTTCGGAGCTGGGCTGTGGCTGTGCTGAGAAGGAACGTCCCCACTGTGCTGTGGCTAGGAAGCTCAGAGCGCCAGTGCTTGTGGGGCTGTGGAAGGGCTGCCTAGGGCAGGTGATGGCCAGCAAGAGCTTTCAGTGCTAGCCCCTTTGGTGTGGGAGCAGTGGCTGGACGTTTCGAATTTCGGAGCTGGGCTGTGGCTGTGCCGAGAAGGAACGTCCCCACTGTGCTGTGGCTAGGAAGCTCAGAGCGCCAGTGCTTGTGGGGCTGTGGAAGGGCTGCCTAGGGAAGGTGATGGCCAGCAAGAGCTTTCAGTGCTAGCCCCTTTGTTGTGGGAGCAGTGGCTGGACGTTTCGAATTTCGGAGCTGGGCTGTGGCTGTGCTGAGAAGGAACGTCCCCACTGTGCTGTGGCTAGGAAGCTCAGAGCGCCAGTGCTTGTGGGGCTGCGGAAGGGCTGCCTAGGGCAGGTGATGGCCAGCAAGAGCTTTCAGTGCTAGCCCCTTTGGTGTGGGAGCAGTGGCTGGACGTTTTGAATTTCGGAGCTGGGCTGTGGCTGTGCCGAGAAGGAACGTCCCCACTGTGCTGTGGCTAGGAAGCTCAGAGCGCCAGTGCTTGTGGGGCTGTGGAAGGGCTGCCTAGGGAAGGTGATGGCCAGCAAGAGCTTTCAGTGCTAGCCCCTTTGGTGTGGGAGCAGTGGCTGGACGTTTTGAATTTCGGAGCTGGGCTGTGGCTGTGCTGAGAAGGAACGTCCCCACTGTGCTGTGGCTAGGAAGCTCAGAGCGCCAGTGCTTGTGGGCTGTGGAAGGGCAGCCTAGGGCAGGTGATGGCCAGCAAGAGCTTTCAGTGCTAGCCCCTTTGGTGTGGGAGCAGTGGCTGGACGTTTTGAATTTCGGAGCTGGGCTGTGGCTGTGCTGAGAAGGAACGTCCCCACTGTGCTGTGGCTAGGAAGCTCAGAGCGCCAGTGCTTGTGGGGCTGTGGAAGGGCTGCCTAGGGAAGGTGATGGCCAGCAAGAGCTTTCAGTGCTAGCCCCTTTGGTGTGGGAGCAGTGGCTGGACGTTTTGAATTTTGGAGCTGGGCTGTGGCTGTGCCGAGAAGGAACGTCCCCACTGTGCTGTGGCTAGGAAGCTCAGAGCGCCAGTGCTTGTGGGGCTGTGGAAGGGCTGCCTAGGGAAGGTGATGGCCAGCAAGAGCTTTCAGTGCTAGCCCCTTTGGTGTGGGAGCAGTGGCTGGACGTTTTGAATTTCGGAGCTGGGCTGTGGCTGTGCCGAGAAGGAACGTCCCCACTGTGCTGTGGCTAGGAAGCTCAGAGCGCCAGTGCTTGTGGGGCTGTGGAAGGGCTGCCTAGGGAAGGTGAAGGCCAGCAAGAGCTTTCAGTGCTAGCCCCTTTGGTGTGGGAGCAGTGGCTGGACGTTTTGAATTTCGGAGCTGGGCTGTGGCTGTGCCGAGAAGGAACGTCCCCACTGTGCTGTGGCTAGGAAGCTCAGAGCGCCAGTGCTTGTGGGGCTGTGGAAGGGCTGCCTAGGGAAGGTGAAGGCCAGCAAGAGCTTTCAGTGCTAGCCCCTTTGGTGTGGGAGCAGTGGCTGGACGTTTTGAATTTCGGAGCTGGGCTGTGGCTGTGCCGAGAAGGAACGTCCCCACTGTGCTGAGGCTAGGAAGCTCAGAGCGCCAGTGCTTGTGGGGCTGTGGAAGGGCTGCCTAGGGAAGGTGATGGCCAGCAAGAGCTTTCAGTGCTAGCCCCTTTGGTGTGGGAGCAGTGGCTGGAGGTTTTGAATTTCGGAGCTGGGCTGTGGCTGTGCCGAGAAGGAACGTCCCCACTGTGCTGTGGCTAGGAAGCTCAGAGCGCCAGTGCTTGTGGGGCTGTGGAAGGGCTGCCTAGGGCAGGTGATGGCCAGCAAGAGCTTTCAGTGCTAGCCCCTTTGGTGTGGGAGCAGTGGCTGGACGTTTTGAATTTCGGAGCTGGGCTGTGGCTGTGCCGAGAAGGAACGTCCCCACTGTGCTGAGGCTAGGAAGCTCAGAGCGCCAGTGCTTGTGGGGCTGTGGAAGGGCTGCCTAGGGCAGGTGATGGCCAGCAAGAGCTTTCAGTGCTAGCCCCTTTGGTGTGGGAGCAGTGGCTGGACGTTTTGAATTTCGGAGCTGGGCTGTGGCTGTGCCGAGAAGGAACGTCCCCACTGTGCTGTGGCTAGGAAGCTCAGAGCGCCAGTGCTTGTGGGGCTGTGGAAGGGCTGCCTAGGGAAGGTGATGGCCAGCAAGAGCTTTCAGTGCTAGCCCCTTTGGTGTGGGAGCAGTGGCTGGACGTTTTGAATTTCGGAGCTGGGCTGTGGCTGTGCTGAGAAGGAACGTCCCCACTGTGCTGTGGCTAGGAAGCTCAGAGCGCCAGTGCTTGTGGGGCTGTGGAAGGGCTGCCTAGGGAAGGTGATGGCCAGCAAGAGCTTTCAGTGCTAGCCCCTTTGGTGTGGGAGCAGTGGCTGGACGTTTTGAATTTCGGAGCTGGGCTGTGGCTGTGCCGAGAAGGAACGTCCCCACTGTGCTGTGGCTAGGAAGCTCAGAGCGCCAGTGCTTGTGGGGCTGTGGAAGGGCTGCCTAGGGAAGGTGATGGCCAGCAAGAGCTTTCAGTGCTAGCCCCTTTGGTGTGGGAGCAGTGGCTGGACGTTTTGAATTTCGGAGCTGGGCTGTGGCTGTGCCGAGAAGGAACGTCCCCACTGTGCTGTGGCTAGGAAGCTCAGAGCGCCAGTGCTTGTGGGGCTGTGGAAGGGCTGCCTAGGGAAGGTGATGGCCAGCAAGAGCTTTCAGTGCTAGCCCCTTTGGTGTGGGAGCAGTGGCTGGACGTTTTGAATTTCGGAGCTGGGCTGTGGCTGTGCCGAGAAGGAACGTCCCCACTGTGCTGTGGCTAGGAAGCTCAGAGCGCCAGTGCTTGTGGGGCTGTGGAAGGGCTGCCTAGGGCAGGTGATGGCCAGCAAGAGCTTTCAGTGCTAGCCCCTTTGGTGTGGGAGCAGTGGCTGGAGGTTTTGAATTTCGGAGCTGGGCTGTGTCTGTGCCGAGAAGGAACGTCCCCACTGTGCTGTGGCTAGGAAGCTCAGAGCGCCAGTGCTTGTGGGGCTGTGGAAGGGCTGCCTAGGGAAGGTGAAGGCCAGCAAGAGCTTTCAGTGCTAGCCCCTTTGGTGTGGGAGCAGTGGCTGGACGTTTTGAATTTCGGAGCTGGGCTGTGGCTGTGCTGAGAAGGAACGTCCCCACTGTGCTGTGGCTAGGAAGCTCAGAGCGGCAGTGCTTGTGGGGCTGTGGAAGGGCTGCCTAGGGCAGGTGATGGCCAGCAAGAGCTTTCAGTGCTAGCCCCTTTGGTGTGGGAGCAGTGGCTGGACGTTTTGAATTTCGGAGCTGGGCTGTGGCTGTGCCGAGAAGGAACGTCCCCACTGTGCTGTGGCTAGGAAGCTCAGAGCGCCAGTGCTTGTGGGGCTGTGGAAGGGCTGCCTAGGGAAGGTGATGGCCAGCAAGAGCTTTCAGTGCTAGCCCCTTTGGTGTGGGAGCAGTGGCTGGACGTTTTGAATTTCGGAGCTGGGCTGTGGCTGTGCCGAGAAGGAACGTCCCCACTGTGCTGTGGCTAGGAAGCTCAGAGCGCCAGTGCTTGTGGGGCTGTGGAAGGGCTGCCTAGGGCAGGTGCTGGCCAGCAAGAGCTTTCAGTGCTAGCCCCTTTGGTGTGGGAGCAGTGGCTGGACGTTTCGAATTTCGGAGCTGGGCTGTGGCTGTGCCGAGAAGGAACGTCCCCACTGTGCTGTGGCTAGGAAGCTCAGAGCGCCAGTGCTTGTGGGGCTGTGGAAGGGCTGCCTAGGGCAGGTGATGGCCAGCAAGAGCTTTCAGTGCTAGCCCCTTTGGTGTGGGAGCAGTGGCTGGACGTTTCGAATTTCGGAGCTGGGCTGTGGCTGTGCTGAGAAGGAACGTCCCCACTGTGCTGTGGCTAGGAAGCTCAGAGCGGCAGTGCTTGTGGGGCTGTGGAAGGGCTGCCTAGGGCAGGTGATGGCCAGCAAGAGCTTTCAGTGCTAGCCCCTTTGGTGTGGGAGCAGTGGCTGGACGTTTTGAATTTCGGAGCTGGGCTGTGGCTGTGCTGAGAAGGAACGTCCCCACTGTGCTGAGGCTAGGAAGCTCAGAGCGCCAGTGCTTGTGGGGCTGTGGAAGGGCTGCCTAGGGCAGGTGATGGCCAGCAAGAGCTTTCAGTGCTAGCCCCTTTGGTGTGGGAGCAGTGGCTGGACGTTTTGAATTTCGGAGCTGGGCTGTGGCTGTGCCGAGAAGGAACGTCCCCACTGTGCTGTGGCTAGGAAGCTCAGAGCGCCAGTGCTTGTGGGGCTGTGGAAGGGCTGCCTAGGGCAGGTGATGGCCAGCAAGAGCTTTCAGTGCTAGCCCCTTTGGTGTGGGAGCAGTGGCTGGACGTTTTGAATTTCGGAGCTGGGCTGTGGCTGTGCCGAGAAGGAACGTCCCCACTGTGCTGTGGCTAGGAAGCTCAGAGCGCCAGTGCTTGTGGGGCTGTGGAAGGGCTGCCTAGGGCAGGTGCTGGCCAGCAAGAGCTTTCAGTGCTAGCCCCTTTGGTGTGGGAGCAGTGGCTGGACGTTTCGAATTTCGGAGCTGGGCTGTGGCTGTGCCGAGAAGGAACGTCCCCACTGTGCTGTGGCTAGGAAGCTCAGAGCGCCAGTGCTTGTGGGGCTGTGGAAGGGCTGCCTAGGGCAGGTGATGGCCAGCAAGAGCTTTCAGTGCTAGCCCCTTTGGTGTGGGAGCAGTGGCTGGACGTTTCGAATTTCGGAGCTGGGCTGTGGCTGTGCTGAGAAGGAACGTCCCCACTGTGCTGTGGCTAGGAAGCTCAGAGCGCCAGTGCTTGTGGGGCTGTGGAAGGGCTGCCTAGGGAAGGTGATGGCCAGCAAGAGCTTTCAGTGCTAGCCCCTTTGGTGTGGGAGCAGTGGCTGGACGTTTTGAATTTCGGAGCTGGGCTGTGGCTGTGCCGAGAAGGAACGTCCCCACTGTGCTGTGGCTAGGAAGCTCAGAGCGCCAGTGCTTGTGGGGCTGTGGAAGGGCTGCCTAGGGAAGGTGATGGCCAGCAAGAGCTTTCAGTGCTAGCCCCTTTGGTGTGGGAGCAGTGGCTGGACGTTTTGAATTTCGGAGCTGGGCTGTGGCTGTGCTGAGAAGGAACGTCCCCACTGTGCTGTGGCTAGGAAGCTCAGAGCGCCAGTGCTTGTGGGCTGTGGAAGGGCAGCCTAGGGCAGGTGATGGCCAGCAAGAGCTTTCAGTGCTAGCCCCTTTGGTGTGGGAGCAGTGGCTGGACGTTTTGAATTTTGGAGCTGGGCTGTGGCTGTGCCGAGAAGGAACGTCCCCACTGTGCTGTGGCTAGGAAGCTCAGAGCGCCAGTGCTTGTGGGGCTGTGGAAGGGCTGCCTAGGGCAGGTGATGGCCAGCAAGAGCTTTCAGTGCTAGCCCCTTTGGTGTGGGAGCAGTGGCTGGACGTTTTGAATTTCGGAGCTGGGCTGTGGCTGTGCTGAGAAGGAACGTCCCCACTGTGCTGTGGCTAGGAAGCTCAGAGCGCCAGTGCTTGTGGGGCTGTGGAAGGGCTGCCTAGGGAAGGTGATGGCCAGCAAGAGCTTTCAGTGCTAGCCCCTTTGGTGTGGGAGCAGTGGCTGGACGTTTTGAATTTTGAGCTGGGATCTGGCTGTGCCGAGAAGGAACGTCCCCACTGTGCTGTGGCTAGGAAGCTCAGAGCGCCAGTGCTTGTGGGGCTGTGGAAGGGCTGCCTAGGGAAGGTGATGGCCAGCAAGAGCTTTCAGTGCTAGCCCCTTTGGTGTGGGAGCAGTGGCTGGACGTTTCGAATTTCGGAGCTGGGCTGTGGCTGTGCTGAGAAGGAACTTCCCCATTGTGCTGTGGCTAGGAAGCTCAGAGCGCCAGTGCTTGTGGGGCTGTGGAAGGGCTGCCTAGGGCAGGTGATGGCCAGCAAGAGCTTTCAGTGCTAGCCCCTTTGGTGTGGGAGCAGTGGCTGGACGTTTTGAATTTCGGAGCTGGGCTGTGGCTGTGCCGAGAAGGAACGTCCCCACTGTGCTGTGGCTAGGAAGCTCAGAGCGCCAGTGCTTGTGGGGCTGTGGAAGGGCTGCCTAGGGCAGGTGCTGGCCAGCAAGAGCTTTCAGTGCTAGCCCCTTTGGTGTGGGAGCAGTGGCTGGACGTTTTGAATTTCGGAGCTGGGCTGTGGCTGTGCCGAGAAGGAACGTCCCCACTGTGCTGTGGCTAGGAAGCTCAGAGCGCCAGTGCTTGTGGGGCTGTGGAAGGGCTGCCTAGGGCAGGTGATGGCCAGCAAGAGCTTTCAGTGCTAGCCCCTTTGGTGTGGGAGCAGTGGCTGGACGTTTCGAATTTCGGAGCTGGGCTGTGGCTGTGCTGAGAAGGAACGTCCCCACTGTGCTGTGGCTAGGAAGCTCAGAGCGCCAGTGCTTGTGGGGCTGTGGAAGGGCTGCCTAGGGCAGGTGATGGCCAGCAAGAGCTTTCAGTGCTAGCCCCTTTGGTGTGGGAGCAGTGGCTGGACGTTTTGAATTTCGGAGCTGGGCTGTGGCTGTGCCGAGAAGGAACGTCCCCACTGTGCTGTGGCTAGGAAGCTCAGAGCGGCAGTGCTTGTGGGGCTGTGGAAGGGCTGCCTAGGGAAGGTGATGGCCAGCAAGAGCTTTCAGTGCTAGCCCCTTTGGTGTGGGAGCAGTGGCTGGACGTTTTGAATTTCGGAGCTGGGCTGTGGCTGTGCTGAGAAGGACCGTCCCCACTGTGCTGTGGCTAGGAAGCTCAGAGCGCCAGTGCTTGTGGGCTGCGGAAGGGCTGCCTAGGGAAGGTGATGGCCAGCAAGAGCTTTCAGTGCTAGCCCCTTTGGTGTGGGAGCAGTGGCTGGACGTTTTGAATTTCGGAGCTGGGCTGTGGCTGTGCCGAGAAGGAACGTCCCCACTGTGCTGTGGCTAGGAAGCTCAGAGCGCCAGTGCTTGTGGGGCTGTGGAAGGGCTGCCTAGGGAAGGTGATGGCCAGCAAGAGCTTTCAGTGCTAGCCCCTTTGGTGTGGGAGCAGTGGCTGGACGTTTTGAATTTCGGAGCTGGGCTGTGGCTGTGCTGAGAAGGAACGTCCCCACTGTGCTGTGGCTAGGAAGCTCAGAGCACCAGTGCTTGTGGGGCTGTGGAAGGGCTGCCTAGGGCAGGTGATGGCCAGCAAGAGCTTTCAGTGCTAGCCCCTTTGGTGTGGGAGCAGTGGCTGGACGATTTGAATTTCGGAGCTGGGCTCTGGCTGTGCCGAGAAGGAACGTCCCCACTGTGCTGTGGCTAGGAAGCTCAGAGCGCCAGTGCTTGTGGGGCTGTGGAAGGGCTGCCTAGGGAAGGTGAGGGCCAGCAAGAGCTTTCAGTGCTAGCCCCTTTGGTGTGGGAGCAGTGGCTGGACGTTTTGAATTTCGGAGCTGGGCTGTGGCTGTGCTGAGAAGGAACGTCCCCACTGTGCTGTGGCTAGGAAGCTCAGAGCGCCAGTGCTTGTGGGGCTGTGGAAGGGCTGCCTAGGGCAGGTGATGGCCAGCAAGAGCTTTCAGTGCTAGCCCCTTTGGTGTGGGAGCAGTGGCTGGACGTTTTGAATTTCGGAGCTGGGCTGTGGCTGTGCCGAGAAGGAACGTCCCCACTGTGCTGTGGCTAGGAAGCTCAGAGCGCCAGTGCTTGTGGGGCTGTGGAAGGGCTGCCTAGGGCAGGTGATGGCCAGCAAGAGCTTTCAGTGCTAGCCCCTTTGGTGTGGGAGCAGTGGCTGGACGTTTTGAATTTGGGAGCTGGGCTGTGGCTGTGCTGAGAAGGAACGTCCCCACTGTGCTGTGGCTAGGAAGCTCAGAGCGCCAGTGCTTGTGGGGCTGTGGAAGGGCTGCCTAGGGAAGGTGATGGCCAGCAAGAACTTTCAGTGCTAGCCCCTTTGGTGTGGGAGCAGTGGCTGGACGTTTTGAATTTCGGAGCTGGGCTGTGGCTGTGCCGAGAAGGAACGTCCCCACTGTGCTGTGGCTAGGAAGCTCAGAGCGCCAGTGCTTGTGGGGCTGTGGAAGGGCTGCCTAGGGAAGGTGATGGCCAGCAAGAGCTTTCAGTGCTAGCCCTTTTGGTGTGGGAGCAGTGGCTGGACGTTTTGAATTTCGGAGCTGGGCTCTGGCTGTGCCGAGAAGGAACGTCCCCACTGTGCTGTGGCTAGGAAGCTCAGAGCGCCAGTGCTTGTGGGGCTGTGGAAGGGCTGCCTAGGGAAGGTGATGGCCAGCAAGAGCTTTCAGTGCTAACCCCTTTGGTGTGGGAGCAGTGGCTGGACGTTTTGAATTTCGGAGCTGGGCTGTGGCTGTGCTGAGAAGGAACGTCCCCACTGTGCTGTGGCTAGGAAGCTCAGAGCGCCAGTGCTTGTGGGGCTGTGGAAGGGCTGCCTAGGGAAGGTGATGGCCAGCAAGAGCTTTCAGTGCTAGCCCCTTTGGTGTGGGAGCAGTGGCTGGACGTTTTGAATTTCGGATCTGGGCTGTGGCTGTGCCGAGAAGGAACGTCCCCACTGTGCTGTGGCTAGGAAGCTCAGAGCGCCAGTGCTTGTGGGGCTGTGGAAGGGCTGCCTAGGGAAGGTGATGGCCAGCAAGAGCTTTCAGTGCTAGCCCCTTTGGTGTGGGAGCAGTGGCTGGACGTTTTGAATTTCGGAGCTGGGCTGTGGCTGTGCCGAGAAGGAACGTCCCCACTGTGCTGAGGCTAGGAAGCTCAGAGCGCCAGTGCTTGTGGGGCTGTGGAAGGGCTGCCTAGGGAAGGTGATGGCCAGCAAGAGCTTTCAGTGCTAGCCCCTTTGGTGTGGGAGCAGTGGCTGGACGTTTCGAATTTCGGAGCTGGGCTGTGGCTGTGCCGAGAAGGAACGTCCCCACTGTGCTGTGGCTAGGAAGCTCAGAGCGCCAGTGCTTGTGGGGCTGTGGAAGGGCTGCCTAGGGCAGGTGATGGCCAGCAAGAGCTTTCAGTGCTAGCCCCTTTGGTGTGGGAGCAGTGGCTGGACGTTTTGAATTTCGGAGCTGGGCTGTGGCTGTGCTGAGAAGGAACGTCCCCACTGTGCTGTGGCTAGGAAGCTCAGAGCGCCAGTGCTTGTGGGGCTGTGGAAGGGCTGCCTAGGGAAGGTGATGGCCAGCAAGAGCTTTCAGTGCTAGCCCCTTTGGTGTGGGAGCAGTGGCTGGACGTTTCGAATTTGGGAGCTGGGCTCTGGCTGTGCCGAGAAGGAACGTCCCCACTGTGCTGTGGCTAGGAAGCTCAGAGCGCCAGTGCTTGTGGGGCTGTGGAAGGGCTGCCTAGGGCAGGTGCTGGCCAGCAAGAGCTTTCAGTGCTAGCCCCTTTGGTGTGGGAGCAGTGGCTGGACGTTTTGAATTTCGGAGCTGGGCTGTGGCTGTGCCGAGAAGGAACATCCCCACTGTGCTGTGGCTAGGAAGCTCAGAGCGCCAGTGCTTGTGGGGCTGTGGAAGGGCTGCCTAGGGAAGGTGATGGCCAGCAAGAGCTTTCAGTGCTAGCCCCTTTGGTGTGGGAGCAGTGGCTGGACGTTTCGAATTTCGGAGCTGGGCTGTGGCTGTGCTGAGAAGGAACGTCCCCACTGTGCTGTGGCTAGGAAGCTCAGAGCGCCAGTGCTTGTGGGGCTGTGGAAGGGCTGCCTAGGGAAGGTGATGGCCAGCAAGAGCTTTCAGTGCTAGCCCCTTTGGTGTGGGAGCAGTGGCTGGACGTTTCGAATTTGGGAGCTGGGCTGTGGCTGTGCCGAGAAGGAACGTCCCCACTGTGCTGTGGCTAGGAAGCTCAGAGCGCCAGTGCTTGTGGGGCTGTGGAAGTGCTGCCTAGGGCAGGCGATGGCCAGCAAGAGCTTTCAGTGCTAGCCCCTTTGGTGTGGGAGCAGTGGCTGGACGTTTTGAATTTCGGAGCTGGGCTGTGGCTGTGCTGAGAAGGAACGTCCCCACTGTGCTGTGGCTAGGAAGCTCAGAGCGCCAGTGCTTGTGGGGCTGTGGAAGGGCTGCCTAGGGAAGGTGATGGCCAGCAAGAGCTTTCAGTGCTAGCCCCTTTGGTGTGGGAGCAGTGGCTGGACGTTTCGAATTTCGGAGCTGGGCTGTGGCTGTGCTGAGAAGGAACTTCCCCATTGTGCTGTGGCTAGGAAGCTCAGAGCGCCAGTGCTTGTGGGGCTGTGGAAGGGCTGCCTAGGGCAGGTGATGGCCAGCAAGAGCTTTCAGTGCTAGCCCCTTTGGTGTGGGAGCAGTGGCTGGACGTTTTGAATTTCGGAGCTGGGCTGTGGCTGTGCCGAGAAGGAACGTCCCCACTGTGCTGTGGCTAGGAAGCTCAGAGCGCCAGTGCTTGTGGGGCTGCGGAAGGGCTGCCTAGGGCAGGTGATGGCCAGCAAGAGCTTTCAGTGCTAGCCCCTTTGGTGTGGGAGCAGTGGCTGGACGTTTTGAATTTCGGAGCTGGGCTGTGGCTGTGCTGAGAAGGAACGTCCCCACTGTGCTGTGGCTAGGAAGCTCAGAGCGCCAGTGCTTGTGGGGCTGTGGAAGGGCTGCCTAGGGAAGGTGATGGCCAGCAAGAGCTTTCAGTGCTAGCCCCTTTGGTGTGGGAGCAGTGGCTGGACGTTTTGAATTTCGGAGCTGGGCTGTGGCTGTGCCGAGAAGGAACGTCCCCACTGTGCTGTGGCTAGGAAGCTCAGAGCGCCAGTGCTTGTGGGCTGTGGAAGGGCAGCCTAGGGCAGGTGATGGCCAGCAAGAGCTTTCAGTGCTAGCCCCTTTGGTGTGGGAGCAGTGGCTGGACGTTTTGAATTTCGGAGCTGGGCTGTGGCTGTGCCGAGAAGGAACGTCCCCACTGTGCTGTGGCTAGGAAGCTCAGAGCGCCAGTGCTTGTGGGGCTGTGGAAGGGCTGCCTAGGGCAGGTGATGGCCAGCAAGAGCTTTCAGTGCTAGCCCCTTTGGTGTGGGAGCAGTGGCTGGACGTTTTGAATTTCGGAGCTGGGCTGTGGCTGTGCTGAGAAGGAACGTCCCCACTGTGCTGTGGCTAGGAAGCTCAGAGCGCCAGTGCTTGTGGGGCTGTGGAAGGGCTGCCTAGGGAAGGTGATGGCCAGCAAGAGCTTTCAGTGCTAGCCCCTTTGGTGTGGGAGCAGTGGCTGGACGTTTCGAATTTGGGAGCTGGGCTCTGGCTGTGCCGAGAAGGAACGTCCCCACTGTGCTGTGGCTAGGAAGCTCAGAGCGCCAGTGCTTGTGGGGCTGTGGAAGGGCTGCCTAGGGCAGGTGATGGCCAGCAAGAGCTTTCAGTGCTAGCCCCTTTGGTGTGGGAGCAGTGGCTGGACGTTTTGAATTTCGGAGCTGGGCTGTGGCTGTGCCGAGAAGGAACGTCCCCACTGTGCTGTGGCTAGGAAGCTCAGAGCGCCAGTGCTTGTGGGGCTGTGGAAGGGCTGCCTAGGGCAGGTGATGGCCAGCAAGAGCTTTCAGTGCTAGCCCCTTTGGTGTGGGAGCAGTGGCTGGACGTTTTGAATTTCGGAGCTGGGCTGTGGCTGTGCTGAGAAGGAACGTCCCCACTGTGCTGTGGCTAGGAAGCTCAGAGCGCCAGTGCTTGTGGGGCTGTGGAAGGGCTGCCTAGGGAAGGTGATGGCCAGCAAGAGCTTTCAGTGCTAGCCCCTTTGGTGTGGGAGCAGTGGCTGGACGTTTCGAATTTGGGAGCTGGGCTCTGGCTGTGCCGAGAAGGAACGTCCCCACTGTGCTGTGGCTAGGAAGCTCAGAGCGCCAGTGCTTGTGGGGCTGTGGAAGGGCTGCCTAGGGCAGGTGCTGGCCAGCAAGAGCTTTCAGTGCTAGCCCCTTTGGTGTGGGAGCAGTGGCTGGACGTTTTGAATTTCGGAGCTGGGCTGTGGCTGTGCCGAGAAGGAACATCCCCACTGTGCTGTGGCTAGGAAGCTCAGAGCGCCAGTGCTTGTGGGGCTGTGGAAGGGCTGCCTAGGGAAGGTGATGGCCAGCAAGAGCTTTCAGTGCTAGCCCCTTTGGTGTGGGAGCAGTGGCTGGACGTTTCGAATTTCGGAGCTGGGCTGTGGCTGTGCTGAGAAGGAACGTCCCCACTGTGCTGTGGCTAGGAAGCTCAGAGCGCCAGTGCTTGTGGGGCTGTGGAAGGGCTGCCTAGGGAAGGTGATGGCCAGCAAGAGCTTTCAGTGCTAGCCCCTTTGGTGTGGGAGCAGTGGCTGGACGTTTTGAATTTCGGAGCTGGGCTGTGGCTGTGCTGAGAAGGAACGTCCCCACTGTGCTGTGGCTAGGAAGCTCAGAGCGCCAGTGCTTGTGGGGCTGTGGAAGGGCTGCCTAGGGAAGGTGATGGCCAGCAAGAGCTTTCAGTGCTAGCCCCTTTGGTGTGGGAGCAGTGGCTGGACGTTTCGAATTTGGGAGCTGGGCTCTGGCTGTGCCGAGAAGGAACGTCCCCACTGTGCTGTGGCTAGGAAGCTCAGAGCGCCAGTGCTTGTGGGGCTGTGGAAGGGCTGCCTAGGGCAGGTGCTGGCCAGCAAGAGCTTTCAGTGCTAGCCCCTTTGGTGTGGGAGCAGTGGCTGGACGTTTTGAATTTCGGAGCTGGGCTGTGGCTGTGCCGAGAAGGAACATCCCCACTGTGCTGTGGCTAGGAAGCTCAGAGCGCCAGTGCTTGTGGGGCTGTGGAAGGGCTGCCTAGGGAAGGTGATGGCCAGCAAGAGCTTTCAGTGCTAGCCCCTTTGGTGTGGGAGCAGTGGCTGGACGTTTCGAATTTCGGAGCTGGGCTGTGGCTGTGCTGAGAAGGAACGTCCCCACTGTGCTGTGGCTAGGAAGCTCAGAGCGCCAGTGCTTGTGGGGCTGTGGAAGGGCTGCCTAGGGAAGGTGATGGCCAGCAAGAGCTTTCAGTGCTAGCCCCTTTGGTGTGGGAGCAGTGGCTGGACGTTTCGAATTTGGGAGCTGGGCTGTGGCTGTGCCGAGAAGGAACGTCCCCACTGTGCTGTGGCTAGGAAGCTCAGAGCGCCAGTGCTTGTGGGGCTGTGGAAGTGCTGCCTAGGGCAGGCGATGGCCAGCAAGAGCTTTCAGTGCTAGCCCCTTTGGTGTGGGAGCAGTGGCTGGACGTTTTGAATTTCGGAGCTGGGCTGTGGCTGTGCTGAGAAGGAACGTCCCCACTGTGCTGTGGCTAGGAAGCTCAGAGCGCCAGTGCTTGTGGGGCTGTGGAAGGGCTGCCTAGGGAAGGTGATGGCCAGCAAGAGCTTTCAGTGCTAGCCCCTTTGGTGTGGGAGCAGTGGCTGGACGTTTCGAATTTCGGAGCTGGGCTGTGGCTGTGCTGAGAAGGAACTTCCCCATTGTGCTGTGGCTAGGAAGCTCAGAGCGCCAGTGCTTGTGGGGCTGTGGAAGGGCTGCCTAGGGCAGGTGATGGCCAGCAAGAGCTTTCAGTGCTAGCCCCTTTGGTGTGGGAGCAGTGGCTGGACGTTTTGAATTTCGGAGCTGGGCTGTGGCTGTGCCGAGAAGGAACGTCCCCACTGTGCTGTGGCTAGGAAGCTCAGAGCGCCAGTGCTTGTGGGGCTGTGGAAGGCCTGCCTAGGGCAGGTGATGGCCAGCAAGAGCTTTCAGTGCTAGCCCCTTTGGTGTGGGAGCAGTGGCTGGACGTTTCGAATTTCGGAGCTGGGCTGTGGCTGTGCTGAGAAGGAACGTCCCCACTGTGCTGTGGCTAGGAAGCTCAGAGCGCCAGTGCTTGTGGGGCTGCGGAAGGGCTGCCTAGGGCAGGTGATGGCCAGCAAGAGCTTTCAGTGCTAGCCCCTTTGGTGTGGGAGCAGTGGCTGGACGTTTTGAATTTCGGAGCTGGGCTGTGGCTGTGCTGAGAAGGAACGTCCCCACTGTGCTGTGGCTAGGAAGCTCAGAGCGCCAGTGCTTGTGGGGCTGTGGAAGGGCTGCCTAGGGAAGGTGATGGCCAGCAAGAGCTTTCAGTGCTAGCCCCTTTGGTGTGGGAGCAGTGGCTGGACGTTTTGAATTTCGGAGCTGGGCTGTGGCTGTGCCGAGAAGGAACGTCCCCACTGTGCTGTGGCTAGGAAGCTCAGAGCGCCAGTGCTTGTGGGGCTGTGGAAGGGCTGCCTAGGGCAGGTGATGGCCAGCAAGAGCTTTCAGTGCTAGCCCCTTTGGTGTGGGAGCAGTGGCTGGACGTTTTGAATTTCGGAGCTGGGCTGTGGCTGTGCTGAGAAGGAACGTCCCCACTGTGCTGTGGCTAGGAAGCTCAGAGCGCCAGTGCTTGTGGGGCTGTGGAAGGGCTGCCTAGGGAAGGTGATGGCCAGCAAGAGCTTTCAGTGCTAGCCCCTTTGGTGTGGGAGCAGTGGCTGGACGTTTCGAATTTGGGAGCTGGGCTCTGGCTGTGCCGAGAAGGAACGTCCCCACTGTGCTGTGGCTAGGAAGCTCAGAGCGCCAGTGCTTGTGGGGCTGTGGAAGGGCTGCCTAGGGCAGGTGCTGGCCAGCAAGAGCTTTCAGTGCTAGCCCCTTTGGTGTGGGAGCAGTGGCTGGACGTTTTGAATTTCGGAGCTGGGCTGTGGCTGTGCCGAGAAGGAACATCCCCACTGTGCTGTGGCTAGGAAGCTCAGAGCGCCAGTGCTTGTGGGGCTGTGGAAGGGCTGCCTAGGGAAGGTGATGGCCAGCAAGAGCTTTCAGTGCTAGCCCCTTTGGTGTGGGAGCAGTGGCTGGACGTTTCGAATTTCGGAGCTGGGCTGTGGCTGTGCTGAGAAGGAACGTCCCCACTGTGCTGTGGCTAGGAAGCTCAGAGCGCCAGTGCTTGTGGGGCTGTGGAAGGGCTGCCTAGGGAAGGTGATGGCCAGCAAGAGCTTTCAGTGCTAGCCCCTTTGGTGTGGGAGCAGTGGCTGGACGTTTCGAATTTGGGAGCTGGGCTGTGGCTGTGCCGAGAAGGAACGTCCCCACTGTGCTGTGGCTAGGAAGCTCAGAGCGCCAGTGCTTGTGGGGCTGTGGAAGTGCTGCCTAGGGCAGGCGATGGCCAGCAAGAGCTTTCAGTGCTAGCCCCTTTGGTGTGGGAGCAGTGGCTGGACGTTTTGAATTTCGGAGCTGGGCTGTGGCTGTGCTGAGAAGGAACGTCCCCACTGTGCTGTGGCTAGGAAGCTCAGAGCGCCAGTGCTTGTGGGGCTGTGGAAGGGCTGCCTAGGGAAGGTGATGGCCAGCAAGAGCTTTCAGTGCTAGCCCCTTTGGTGTGGGAGCAGTGGCTGGACGTTTCGAATTTCGGAGCTGGGCTGTGGCTGTGCTGAGAAGGAACTTCCCCATTGTGCTGTGGCTAGGAAGCTCAGAGCGCCAGTGCTTGTGGGGCTGTGGAAGGGCTGCCTAGGGCAGGTGATGGCCAGCAAGAGCTTTCAGTGCTAGCCCCTTTGGTGTGGGAGCAGTGGCTGGACGTTTTGAATTTCGGAGCTGGGCTGTGGCTGTGCCGAGAAGGAACGTCCCCACTGTGCTGTGGCTAGGAAGCTCAGAGCGCCAGTGCTTGTGGGGCTGTGGAAGGGCTGCCTAGGGCAGGTGCTGGCCAGCAAGAGCTTTCAGTGCTAGCCCCTTTGGTGTGGGAGCAGTGGCTGGACGTTTTGAATTTCGGAGCTGGGCTGTGGCTGTGCCGAGAAGGAACGTCCCCACTGTGCTGTGGCTAGGAAGCTCAGAGCGCCAGTGCTTGTGGGGCTGTGGAAGGGCTGCCTAGGGCAGGTGATGGCCAGCAAGAGCTTTCAGTGCTAGCCCCTTTGGTGTGGGAGCAGTGGCTGGACGTTTCGAATTTCGGAGCTGGGCTGTGGCTGTGCTGAGAAGGAACGTCCCCACTGTGCTGTGGCTAGGAAGCTCAGAGCGCCAGTGCTTGTGGGGCTGCGGAAGGGCTGCCTAGGGCAGGTGATGGCCAGCAAGAGCTTTCAGTGCTAGCCCCTTTGGTGTGGGAGCAGTGGCTGGACGTTTTGAATTTCGGAGCTGGGCTGTGGCTGTGCTGAGAAGGAACGTCCCCACTGTGCTGTGGCTAGGAAGCTCAGAGCGCCAGTGCTTGTGGGGCTGTGGAAGGGCTGCCTAGGGAAGGTGATGGCCAGCAAGAGCTTTCAGTGCTAGCCCCTTTGGTGTGGGAGCAGTGGCTGGACGTTTTGAATTTCGGAGCTGGGCTGTGGCTGTGCCGAGAAGGAACGTCCCCACTGTGCTGTGGCTAGGAAGCTCAGAGCGCCAGTGCTTGTGGGCTGTGGAAGGGCAGCCTAGGGCAGGTGATGGCCAGCAAGAGCTTTCAGTGCTAGCCCCTTTGGTGTGGGAGCAGTGGCTGGACGTTTTGAATTTCGGAGCTGGGCTGTGGCTGTGCCGAGAAGGAACGTCCCCACTGTGCTGTGGCTAGGAAGCTCAGAGCGGCAGTGCTTGTGGGGCTGTGGAAGGGCTGCCTAGGGAAGGTGATGGCCAGCAAGAGCTTTCAGTGCTAGCCCCTTTGGTGTGGGAGCAGTGGCTGGACGTTTTGAATTTGGGAGCTGGGCTGTGGCTGTGCTGAGAAGGAACGTCCCCACTGTGCTGTGGCTAGGAAGCTCAGAGCGCCAGTGCTTGTGGGCTGCGGAAGGGCTGCCTAGGGAAGGTGATGGCCAGCAAGAGCTTTCAGTGCTAGCCCCTTTGGTGTGGGAGCAGTGGCTGGACGTTTTGAATTTCGGAGCTGGGCTGTGGCTGTGCCGAGAAGGAACGTCCCCACTGTGCTGTGGCTAGGAAGCTCAGAGCGCCAGTGCTTGTGGGGCTGTGGAAGGGCTGCCTAGGGCAGGTGATGGCCAGCAAGAGCTTTCAGTGCTAGCCCCTTTGGTGTGGGAGCAGTGGCTGGACGTTTTGAATTTCGGAGCTGGGCTGTGGCTGTGCCGAGAAGGAACGTCCCCACTGTGCTGTGGCTAGGAAGCTCAGAGCGCCAGTGCTTGTGGGGCTGTGGAAGGGCTGCCTAGGGAAGGTGATGGCCAGCAAGAGCTTTCAGTGCTAGCCCCTTTGGTGTGGGAGCAGTGGCTGGACGTTTTGAATTTCGGAGCTGGGCTGTGGCTGTGCTGAGAAGGAACGTCCCCACTGTGCTGTGGCTAGGAAGCTCAGAGCACCAGTGCTTGTGGGGCTGTGGAAGGGCTGCCTAGGGAAGGTGATGGCCAGCAAGAGCTTTCAGTGCTAGCCCCTTTGGTGTGGGAGCAGTGGCTGGACGTTTTGAATTTCGGAGCTGGGCTCTGGCTGTGCCGAGAAGGAACGTCCCCACTGTGCTGTGGCTAGGAAGCTCAGAGCGCCAGTGCTTGTGGGGCTGTGGAAGGGCTGCCTAGGGAAGGTGAGGGCCAGCAAGAGCTTTCAGTGCTAGCCCCTTTGGTGTGGGAGCAGTGGCTGGACGTTTTGAATTTCGGAGCTGGGCTGTGGCTGTGCTGAGAAGGAACGTCCCCACTGTGCTGTGGCTAGGAAGCTCAGAGCGCCAGTGCTTGTGGGGCTGTGGAAGGGCTGCCTAGGGCAGGTGATGGCCAGCAAGAGCTTTCAGTGCTAGCCCCTTTGGTGTGGGAGCAGTGGCTGGACGTTTTGAATTTGGGAGCTGGGCTGTGGCTGTGCCGAGAAGGAACGTCCCCACTGTGCTGTGGCTAGGAAGCTCAGAGCGCCAGTGCTTGTGGGGCTGTGGAAGGGCTGCCTAGGGAAGGTGATGGCCAGCAAGAGCTTTCAGTGCTAGCCCCTTTGGTGTGGGAGCAGTGGCTGGACGTTTTGAATTTGGGAGCTGGGCTGTGGCTGTGCTGAGAAGGAACGTCCCCACTGTGCTGTGGCTAGGAAGCTCAGAGCGCCAGTGCTTGTGGGGCTGTGGAAGGGCTGCCTAGGGAAGGTGATGGCCAGCAAGAGCTTTCAGTGCTAGCCCCTTTGGTGTGGGAGCAGTGGCTGGACGTTTTGAATTTCGGAGCTGGGCTGTGGCTGTGCCGAGAAGGAACGTCCCCACTGTGCTGTGGCTAGGAAGCTCAGAGCGCCAGTGCTTGTGGGGCTGTGGAAGGGCTGCCTAGGGAAGGTGATGGCCAGCAAGAGCTTTCAGTGCTAGCCCTTTTGGTGTGGGAGCAGTGGCTGGACGTTTTGAATTTCGGAGCTGGGCTCTGGCTGTGCCGAGAAGGAACGTCCCCACTGTGCTGTGGCTAGGAAGCTCAGAGCGCCAGTGCTTGTGGGGCTGTGGAAGGGCTGCCTAGGGAAGGTGATGGCCAGCAAGAGCTTTCAGTGCTAACCCCTTTGGTGTGGGAGCAGTGGCTGGACGTTTTGAATTTCGGAGCTGGGCTGTGGCTGTGCTGAGAAGGAACGTCCCCACTGTGCTGTGGCTAGGAAGCTCAGAGCGCCAGTGCTTGTGGGGCTGTGGAAGGGCTGCCTAGGGCAGGTGATGGCCAGCAAGAGCTTTCAGTGCTAGCCCCTTTGGTGTGGGAGCAGTGGCTGGACGTTTTGAATTTCGGAGCTGGGCTGTGGCTGTGCCGAGAAGGAACGTCCCCACTGTGCTGTGGCTAGGAAGCTCAGAGCGCCAGTGCTTGTGGGGCTGTGGAAGGGCTGCCTAGGGCAGGTGCTGGCCAGCAAGAGCTTTCAGTGCTAGCCCCTTTGGTGTGGGAGCAGTGGCTGGACGTTTTGAATTTCGGAGCTGGGCTGTGGCTGTGCCGAGAAGGAACGTCCCCACTCTGCTGTGGCTAGGAAGCTCAGAGCGCCAGTGCTTGTGGGGCTGTGGAAGGGCTGCCTAGGGAAGGTGATGGCCAGCAAGAGCTTTCAGTGCTAGCCCCTTTGGTGTGGGAGCAGTGGCTGGACGTTTCGAATTTCGGAGCTGGGCTGTGGCTGTGCCGAGAAGGAACGTCCCCACTGTGCTGTGGCTAGGAAGCTCAGAGCGCCAGTGCTTGTGGGGCTGTGGAAGGGCTGCCTAGGGCAGGTGATGGCCAGCAAGAGCTTTCAGTGCTAGCCCCTTTGGTGTGGGAGCAGTGGCTGGACGTTTCGAATTTCGGAGCTGGGCTGTGGCTGTGCTGAGAAGGAACGTCCCCACTGTGCTGTGGCTAGGAAGCTCAGAGCGCCAGTGCTTGTGGGGCTGTGGAAGGGCTGCCTAGGGAAGGTGATGGCCAGCAAGAGCTTTCAGTGCTAGCCCCTTTGGTGTGGGAGCAGTGGCTGGACGTTTTGAATTTGGGAGCTGGGCTGTGGCTGTGCCGAGAAGGAACGTCCCCACTGTGCTGTGGCTAGGAAGCTCAGAGCGCCAGTGCTTGTGGGGCTGTGGAAGGGCTGCCTAGGGCAGGTGCTGGCCAGCAAGAGCTTTCAGTGCTAGCCCCTTTGGTGTGGGAGCAGTGGCTGGACGTTTTGAATTTCGGAGCTGGGCTGTGGCTGTGCCGAGAAGGAACGTCCCCACTGTGCTGTGGCTAGGAAGCTCAGAGCGCCAGTGCTTGTGGGGCTGTGGAAGGGCTGCCTAGGGAAGGTGATGGCCAGCAAGAGCTTTCAGTGCTAGCCCCTTTGGTGTGGGAGCAGTGGCTGGACGTTTTGAATTTGGGAGCTGGGCTGTGGCTGTGCTGAGAAGGAACGTCCCCACTGTGCTGTGGCTAGGAAGCTCAGAGCGCCAGTGCTTGTGGGGCTGTGGAAGGGCTGCCTAGGGAAGGTGATGGCCAGCAAGAGCTTTCAGTGCTAGCCCCTTTGGTGTGGGAGCAGTGGCTGGACGTTTCGAATTTGGGAGCTGGGCTGTGGCTGTGCCGAGAAGGAACGTCCCCACTGTGCTGTGGCTAGGAAGCTCAGAGCGCCAGTGCTTGTGGGGCTGTGGAAGGGCTGCCTAGGGCAGGTGATGGCCAGCAAGAGCTTTCAGTGCTAGCCCCTTTGGTGTGGGAGCAGTGGCTGGACGTTTTGAATTTCGGAGCTGGGCTGTGGCTGTGCTGAGAAGGAACGTCCCCACTGTGCTGTGGCTAGGAAGCTCAGAGCGCCAGTGCTTGTGGGGCTGTGGAAGGGCTGCCTAGGGAAGGTGATGGCCAGCAAGAGCTTTCAGTGCTAGCCCCTTTGGTGTGGGAGCAGTGGCTGGACGTTTTGAATTTCGGAGCTGGGCTGTGGCTGTGCCGAGAAGGAACGTCCCCACTGTGCTGTGGCTAGGAAGCTCAGAGCGCCAGTGCTTGTGGGGCTGTGGAAGGGCTGCCTAGGGAAGGTGATGGCCAGCAAGAGCTTTCAGTGCTAGCCCTTTTGGTGTGGGAGCAGTGGCTGGACGTTTTGAATTTCGGAGCTGGGCTGTGGCTGTGCCGAGAAGGAACGTCCCCACTGTGCTGTGGCTAGGAAGCTCAGAGCGCCAGTGCTTGTGGGGCTGTGGAAGGGCTGCCTAGGGAAGGTGATGGCCAGCAAGAGCTTTCAGTGCTAACCCCTTTGGTGTGGGAGCAGTGGCTGGACGTTTTGAATTTCGGAGCTGGGCTGTGGCTGTGCTGAGAAGGAACGTCCCCACTGTGCTGTGGCTAGGAAGCTCAGAGCGCCAGTGCTTGTGGGGCTGTGGAAGGGCTGCCTAGGGCAGGTGATGGCCAGCAAGAGCTTTCAGTGCTAGCCCCTTTGGTGTGGGAGCAGTGGCTGGACGTTTTGAATTTCGGAGCTGGGCTGTGGCTGTGCCGAGAAGGAACGTCCCCACTGTGCTGTGGCTAGGAAGCTCAGAGCGCCAGTGCTTGTGGGGCTGTGGAAGGGCTGCCTAGGGCAGGTGCTGGCCAGCAAGAGCTTTCAGTGCTAGCCCCTTTGGTGTGGGAGCAGTGGCTGGACGTTTTGAATTTCGGAGCTGGGCTGTGGCTGTGCCGAGAAGGAACGTCCCCACTCTGCTGTGGCTAGGAAGCTCAGAGCGCCAGTGCTTGTGGGGCTGTGGAAGGGCTGCCTAGGGAAGGTGATGGCCAGCAAGAGCTTTCAGTGCTAGCCCCTTTGGTGTGGGAGCAGTGGCTGGACGTTTCGAATTTCGGAGCTGGGCTGTGGCTGTGCCGAGAAGGAACGTCCCCACTGTGCTGTGGCTAGGAAGCTCAGAGCGCCAGTGCTTGTGGGGCTGTGGAAGGGCTGCCTAGGGCAGGTGATGGCCAGCAAGAGCTTTCAGTGCTAGCCCCTTTGGTGTGGGAGCAGTGGCTGGACGTTTCGAATTTCGGAGCTGGGCTGTGGCTGTGCTGAGAAGGAACGTCCCCACTGTGCTGTGGCTAGGAAGCTCAGAGCGCCAGTGCTTGTGGGGCTGTGGAAGGGCTGCCTAGGGAAGGTGATGGCCAGCAAGAGCTTTCAGTGCTAGCCCCTTTGGTGTGGGAGCAGTGGCTGGACGTTTTGAATTTGGGAGCTGGGCTGTGGCTGTGCCGAGAAGGAACGTCCCCACTGTGCTGTGGCTAGGAAGCTCAGAGCGCCAGTGCTTGTGGGGCTGTGGAAGGGCTGCCTAGGGCAGGTGCTGGCCAGCAAGAGCTTTCAGTGCTAGCCCCTTTGGTGTGGGAGCAGTGGCTGGACGTTTTGAATTTCGGAGCTGGGCTGTGGCTGTGCCGAGAAGGAACGTCCCCACTGTGCTGTGGCTAGGAAGCTCAGAGCGCCAGTGCTTGTGGGGCTGTGGAAGGGCTGCCTAGGGAAGGTGATGGCCAGCAAGAGCTTTCAGTGCTAACCCCTTTGGTGTGGGAGCAGTGGCTGGACGTTTTGAATTTCGGAGCTGGGCTGTGGCTGTGCTGAGAAGGAACGTCCCCACTGTGCTGTGGCTAGGAAGCTCAGAGCGCCAGTGCTTGTGGGGCTGTGGAAGGGCTGCCTAGGGCAGGTGATGGCCAGCAAGAGCTTTCAGTGCTAGCCCCTTTGGTGTGGGAGCAGTGGCTGGACGTTTTGAATTTCGGAGCTGGGCTGTGGCTGTGCCGAGAAGGAACGTCCCCACTGTGCTGTGGCTAGGAAGCTCAGAGCGCCAGTGCTTGTGGGGCTGTGGAAGGGCTGCCTAGGGCAGGTGCTGGCCAGCAAGAGCTTTCAGTGCTAGCCCCTTTGGTGTGGGAGCAGTGGCTGGACGTTTTGAATTTCGGAGCTGGGCTGTGGCTGTGCCGAGAAGGAACGTCCCCACTCTGCTGTGGCTAGGAAGCTCAGAGCGCCAGTGCTTGTGGGGCTGTGGAAGGGCTGCCTAGGGAAGGTGATGGCCAGCAAGAGCTTTCAGTGCTAGCCCCTTTGGTGTGGGAGCAGTGGCTGGACGTTTTGAATTTGGGAGCTGGGCTGTGGCTGTGCTGAGAAGGAACGTCCCCACTGTGCTGTGGCTAGGAAGCTCAGAGCGCCAGTGCTTGTGGGGCTGTGGAAGGGCTGCCTAGGGAAGGTGATGGCCAGCAAGAGCTTTCAGTGCTAGCCCCTTTGGTGTGGGAGCAGTGGCTGGACGTTTCGAATTTGGGAGCTGGGCTGTGGCTGTGCCGAGAAGGAACGTCCCCACTGTGCTGTGGCTAGGAAGCTCAGAGCGCCAGTGCTTGTGGGGCTGTGGAAGGGCTGCCTAGGGCAGGTGATGGCCAGCAAGAGCTTTCAGTGCTAGCCCCTTTGGTGTGGGAGCAGTGGCTGGACGTTTTGAATTTGGGAGCTGGGCTGTGGCTGTGCTGAGAAGGAACGTCCCCACTGTGCTGTGGCTAGGAAGCTCAGAGCGCCAGTGCTTGTGGGGCTGTGGAAGGGCTGCCTAGGGCAGGTGATGGCCAGCAAGAGCTTTCAGTGCTAGCCCCTTTGGTGTGGGAGCAGTGGCTGGACGTTTTGAATTTCGGAGCTGGGCTGTGGCTGTGCCGAGAAGGAACGTCCCCACTGTGCTGTGGCTAGGAAGCTCAGAGCGCCAGTGCTTGTGGGGCTGTGGAAGGGCTGCCTAGGGCAGGTGCTGGCCAGCAAGAGCTTTCAGTGCTAGCCCCTTTGGTGTGGGAGCAGTGGCTGGACGTTTTGAATTTCGGAGCTGGGCTGTGGCTGTGCCGAGAAGGAACGTCCCCACTCTGCTGTGGCTAGGAAGCTCAGAGCGCCAGTGCTTGTGGGGCTGTGGAAGGGCTGCCTAGGGAAGGTGATGGCCAGCAAGAGCTTTCAGTGCTAGCCCCTTTGGTGTGGGAGCAGTGGCTGGACGTTTCGAATTTCGGAGCTGGGCTGTGGCTGTGCCGAGAAGGAACGTCCCCACTGTGCTGTGGCTAGGAAGCTCAGAGCGCCAGTGCTTGTGGGGCTGTGGAAGGGCTGCCTAGGGCAGGTGATGGCCAGCAAGAGCTTTCAGTGCTAGCCCCTTTGGTGTGGGAGCAGTGGCTGGACGTTTCGAATTTCGGAGCTGGGCTGTGGCTGTGCTGAGAAGGAACGTCCCCACTGTGCTGTGGCTAGGAAGCTCAGAGCGCCAGTGCTTGTGGGGCTGTGGAAGGGCTGCCTAGGGAAGGTGATGGCCAGCAAGAGCTTTCAGTGCTAGCCCCTTTGGTGTGGGAGCAGTGGCTGGACGTTTTGAATTTGGGAGCTGGGCTGTGGCTGTGCCGAGAAGGAACGTCCCCACTGTGCTGTGGCTAGGAAGCTCAGAGCGCCAGTGCTTGTGGGGCTGTGGAAGGGCTGCCTAGGGCAGGTGCTGGCCAGCAAGAGCTTTCAGTGCTAGCCCCTTTGGTGTGGGAGCAGTGGCTGGACGTTTTGAATTTCGGAGCTGGGCTGTGGCTGTGCCGAGAAGGAACGTCCCCACTGTGCTGTGGCTAGGAAGCTCAGAGCGCCAGTGCTTGTGGGGCTGTGGAAGGGCTGCCTAGGGAAGGTGATGGCCAGCAAGAGCTTTCAGTGCTAGCCCCTTTGGTGTGGGAGCAGTGGCTGGACGTTTTGAATTTGGGAGCTGGGCTGTGGCTGTGCTGAGAAGGAACGTCCCCACTGTGCTGTGGCTAGGAAGCTCAGAGCGCCAGTGCTTGTGGGGCTGTGGAAGGGCTGCCTAGGGAAGGTGATGGCCAGCAAGAGCTTTCAGTGCTAGCCCCTTTGGTGTGGGAGCAGTGGCTGGACGTTTCGAATTTGGGAGCTGGGCTGTGGCTGTGCCGAGAAGGAACGTCCCCACTGTGCTGTGGCTAGGAAGCTCAGAGCGCCAGTGCTTGTGGGGCTGTGGAAGGGCTGCCTAGGGCAGGTGATGGCCAGCAAGAGCTTTCAGTGCTAGCCCCTTTGGTGTGGGAGCAGTGGCTGGACGTTTTGAATTTGGGAGCTGGGCTGTGGCTGTGCTGAGAAGGAACGTCCCCACTGTGCTGTGGCTAGGAAGCTCAGAGCGCCAGTGCTTGTGGGGCTGTGGAAGGGCTGCCTAGGGAAGGTGATGGCCAGCAAGAGCTTTCAGTGCTAGCCCCTTTGGTGTGGGAGCAGTGGCTGGACGTTTTGAATTTCGGAGCTGGGCTGTGGCTGTGCCGAGAAGGAACGTCCCCACTGTGCTGTGGCTAGGAAGCTCAGAGCGCCAGTGCTTGTGGGGCTGTGGAAGGGCTGCCTAGGGAAGGTGATGGCCAGCAAGAGCTTTCAGTGCTAGCCCTTTTGGTGTGGGAGCAGTGGCTGGACGTTTTGAATTTCGGAGCTGGGCTCTGGCTGTGCCGAGAAGGAACGTCCCCACTGTGCTGTGGCTAGGAAGCTCAGAGCGCCAGTGCTTGTGGGGCTGTGGAAGGGCTGCCTAGGGAAGGTGATGGCCAGCAAGAGCTTTCAGTGCTAACCCCTTTGGTGTGGGAGCAGTGGCTGGACGTTTTGAATTTCGGAGCTGGGCTGTGGCTGTGCTGAGAAGGAACGTCCCCACTGTGCTGTGGCTAGGAAGCTCAGAGCGCCAGTGCTTGTGGGGCTGTGGAAGGGCTGCCTAGGGCAGGTGATGGCCAGCAAGAGCTTTCAGTGCTAGCCCCTTTGGTGTGGGAGCAGTGGCTGGACGTTTTGAATTTCGGAGCTGGGCTGTGGCTGTGCCGAGAAGGAACGTCCCCACTGTGCTGTGGCTAGGAAGCTCAGAGCGCCAGTGCTTGTGGGGCTGTGGAAGGGCTGCCTAGGGCAGGTGATGGCCAGCAAGAGCTTTCAGTGCTAGCCCCTTTGGTGTGGGAGCAGTGGCTGGACGTTTTGAATTTCGGAGCTGGGCTGTGGCTGTGCCGAGAAGGAACGTCCCCACTCTGCTGTGGCTAGGAAGCTCAGAGCGCCAGTGCTTGTGGGGCTGTGGAAGGGCTGCCTAGGGAAGGTGATGGCCAGCAAGAGCTTTCAGTGCTAGCCCCTTTGGTGTGGGAGCAGTGGCTGGACGTTTCGAATTTCGGAGCTGGGCTGTGGCTGTGCCGAGAAGGAACGTCCCCACTGTGCTGTGGCTAGGAAGCTCAGAGCGCCAGTGCTTGTGGGGCTGTGGAAGGGCTGCCTAGGGCAGGTGATGGCCAGCAAGAGCTTTCAGTGCTAGCCCCTTTGGTGTGGGAGCAGTGGCTGGACGTTTCGAATTTCGGAGCTGGGCTGTGGCTGTGCTGAGAAGGAACGTCCCCACTGTGCTGTGGCTAGGAAGCTCAGAGCGCCAGTGCTTGTGGGGCTGTGGAAGGGCTGCCTAGGGAAGGTGATGGCCAGCAAGAGCTTTCAGTGCTAGCCCCTTTGGTGTGGGAGCAGTGGCTGGACGTTTTGAATTTGGGAGCTGGGCTGTGGCTGTGCCGAGAAGGAACGTCCCCACTGTGCTGTGGCTAGGAAGCTCAGAGCGCCAGTGCTTGTGGGGCTGTGGAAGGGCTGCCTAGGGCAGGTGCTGGCCAGCAAGAGCTTTCAGTGCTAGCCCCTTTGGTGTGGGAGCAGTGGCTGGACGTTTTGAATTTCGGAGCTGGGCTGTGGCTGTGCCGAGAAGGAACGTCCCCACTGTGCTGTGGCTAGGAAGCTCAGAGCGCCAGTGCTTGTGGGGCTGTGGAAGGGCTGCCTAGGGAAGGTGATGGCCAGCAAGAGCTTTCAGTGCTAGCCCCTTTGGTGTGGGAGCAGTGGCTGGACGTTTTGAATTTGGGAGCTGGGCTGTGGCTGTGCTGAGAAGGAACGTCCCCACTGTGCTGTGGCTAGGAAGCTCAGAGCGCCAGTGCTTGTGGGGCTGTGGAAGGGCTGCCTAGGGAAGGTGATGGCCAGCAAGAGCTTTCAGTGCTAGCCCCTTTGGTGTGGGAGCAGTGGCTGGACGTTTCGAATTTGGGAGCTGGGCTGTGGCTGTGCCGAGAAGGAACGTCCCCACTGTGCTGTGGCTAGGAAGCTCAGAGCGCCAGTGCTTGTGGGGCTGTGGAAGGGCTGCCTAGGGAAGGTGATGGCCAGCAAGAGCTTTCAGTGCTAGCCCCTTTGGTGTGGGAGCAGTGGCTGGACGTTTTGAATTTCGGAGCTGGGCTGTGGCTGTGCCGAGAAGGAACGTCCCCACTGTGCTGTGGCTAGGAAGCTCAGAGCGCCAGTGCTTGTGGGGCTGTGGAAGTGCTGCCTAGGGCAGGCGATGGCCAGCAAGAGCTTTCAGTGCTAGCCCCTTTGGTGTGGGAGCAGTGGCTGGACGTTTTGAATTTCGGAGCTGGGCTGTGGCTGTGCTGAGAAGGAACGTCCCCACTGTGCTGTGGCTAGGAAGCTCAGAGCGCCAGTGCTTGTGGGGCTGTGGAAGGGCTGCCTAGGGAAGGTGATGGTCAGCAAGAGCTTTCAGTGCTAGCCCCTTTGGTGTGGGAGCAGTGGCTGGACGTTTTGAATTTCGGAGCTGGGCTGTGGCTGTGCTGAGAAGGAACGTCCCCACTGTGCTGTGGCTAGGAAGCTCAGAGCGCCAGTGCTTGTGGGGCTGTGGAAGGGCTGCCTAGGGAAGGTGATGGCCAGCAAGAGCTTTCAGTGCTAGCCCCTTTGGTGTGGGAGCAGTGGCTGGACGTTTTGAATTTCGGAGCTGGGCTGTGGCTGTGCCGAGAAGGAACGTCCCCACTGTGCTGTGGCTAGGAAGCTCAGAGCGCCAGTGCTTGTGGGGCTGTGGAAGGGCTGCCTAGGGCAGGTGATGGCCAGCAAGAGCTTTCAGTGCTAGCCCCTTTGGTGTGGGAGCAGTGGCTGGACGTTTCGAATTTCAGAGCTGAGCTGTGGCTGTGCTGAGAAGGAACTTCCCCATTGTGCTGTGGCTAGGAAGCTCAGAGCGCCAGTGCTTGTGGGGCTGTGGAAGGGCTGCCTAGGGCAGGTGATGGCCAGCAAGAGCTTTCAGTGCTAGCCCCTTTGGTGTGGGAGCAGTGGCTGGACGTTTTGAATTTCGGAGCTGGGCTGTGGCTGTGCCGAGAAGGAACGTCCCCACTGTGCTGAGGCTAGGAAGCTCAGAGCGCCAGTGCTTGTGGGGCTGTGGAAGGGCTGCCTAGGGCAGGTGATGGCCAGCAAGAGCTTTCAGTGCTAGCCCCTTTGGTGTGGGAGCAGTGGCTGGACGTTTTGAATTTCGGAGCTGGGCTGTGGCTGTGCTGAGAAGGAACGTCCCCACTGTGCTGTGGCTAGGAAGCTCAGAGCGCCAGTGCTTGTGGGGCTGTGGAAGGGCTGCCTAGGGAAGGTGATGGCCAGCAAGAGCTTTCAGTGCTAGCCCCTTTGGTGTGGGAGCAGTGGCTGGACGTTTCGAATTTCAGAGCTGGGCTGTGGCTGTGCTGAGAAGGAACGTCCCCACTGTGCTGTGGCTAGGAAGCTCAGAGCGCCAGTGCTTGTGGGGCTGTGGAAGGGCTGCCTAGGGCAGGTGATGGCCAGCAAGAGCTTTCAGTGCTAGCCCCTTTGGTGTGGGAGCAGTGGCTGGACGTTTTGAATTTCGGAGCTGGGCTGTGGCTGTGCCGAGAAGGAACGTCCCCACTGTGCTGTGGCTAGGAAGCTCAGAGCGCCAGTGCTTGTGGGGCTGTGGAAGTGCTGCCTAGGGCAGGCGATGGCCAGCAAGAGCTTTCAGTGCTAGCCCCTTTGGTGTGGGAGCAGTGGCTGGACGTTTTGAATTTCGGAGCTGGGCTCTGGCTGTGCTGAGAAGGAACGTCCCCACTGTGCTGTGGCTAGGAAGCTCAGAGCGCCAGTGCTTGTGGGGCTGTGGAAGGGCTGCCTAGGGCAGGTGATGGCCAGCAAGAGCTTTCAGTGCTAGCCCCTTTGGTGTGGGAGCAGTGGCTGGACGTTTTGAATTTCGGAGCTGGGCTGTGGCTGTGCCGAGAAGGAACGTCCCCACTGTGCTGTGGCTAGGAAGCTCAGAGCGCCAGTGCTTGTGGGGCTGTGGAAGTGCTGCCTAGGGCAGGCGATGGCCAGCAAGAGCTTTCAGTGCTAGCCCCTTTGGTGTGGGAGCAGTGGCTGGACGTTTTGAATTTCGGAGCTGGGCTCTGGCTGTGCTGAGAAGGAACGTCCCCACTGTGCTGTGGCTAGGAAGCTCAGAGCGCCAGTGCTTGTGGGGCTGTGGAAGGGCTGCCTAGGGCAGGTGATGGCCAGCAAGAGCTTTCAGTGCTAGCCCCTTTGGTGTGGGAGCAGTGGCTGGACGTTTTGAATTTCGGAGCTGGGCTGTGGCTGTGCTGAGAAGGAACGTCCCCACTGTGCTGTGGCTAGGAAGCTCAGAGCGCCAGTGCTTGTGGGGCTGTGGAAGGGCTGCCTAGGGAAGGTGATGGCCAGCAAGAGCTTTCAGTGCTAGCCCCTTTGGTGTGGGAGCAGTGGCTGGACGTTTTGAATTTCGGAGCTGGGCTCTGGCTGTGCTGAGAAGGAACGTCCCCACTGTGCTGTGGCTAGGAAGCTCAGAGCGCCAGTGCTTGTGGGGCTGTGGAAGGGCTGCCTAGGGCAGGTGATGGCCAGCAAGAGCTTTCAGTGCTAGCCCCTTTGGTGTGGGAGCAGTGGCTGGACGTTTTGAATTTCGGAGCTGGGCTGTGGCTGTGCCGAGAAGGAACGTCCCCACTGTGCTGTGGCTAGGAAGCTCAGAGCGCCAGTGCTTGTGGGGCTGTGGAAGTGCTGCCTAGGGCAGGCGATGGCCAGCAAGAGCTTTCAGTGCTAGCCCCTTTGGTGTGGGAGCAGTGGCTGGACGTTTTGAATTTCGGAGCTGGGCTCTGGCTGTGCTGAGAAGGAACGTCCCCACTGTGCTGTGGCTAGGAAGCTCAGAGCGCCAGTGCTTGTGGGGCTGTGGAAGGGCTGCCTAGGGAAGGTGATGGCCAGCAAGAGCTTTCAGTGCTAGCCCCTTTGGTGTGGGAGCAGTGGCTGGACGTTTCGAATTTGGGAGCTGGGCTCTGGCTGTGCCGAGAAGGAACGTCCCCACTGTGCTGTGGCTAGGAAGCTCAGAGCGCCAGTGCTTGTGGGGCTGTGGAAGGGCTGCCTAGGGAAGGTGATGGCCAGCAAGAGCTTTCAGTGCTAGCCCCTTTGGTGTGGGAGCAGTGGCTGGACGTTTTGAATTTCGGAGCTGGGCTGTGGCTGTGCCGAGAAGGAACGTCCCCACTGTGCTGTGGCTAGGAAGCTCAGAGCGCCAGTGCTTGTGGGGCTGTGGAAGTGCTGCCTAGGGCAGGCGATGGCCAGCAAGAGCTTTCAGTGCTAGCCCCTTTGGTGTGGGAGCAGTGGCTGGACGTTTTGAATTTCGGAGCTGGGCTGTGGCTGTGCCGAGAAGGAACGTCCCCACTGTGCTGTGGCTAGGAAGCTCAGAGCGCCAGTGCTTGTGGGGCTGTGGAAGGGCTGCCTAGGGCAGGTGATGGCCAGCAAGAGCTTTCAGTGCTAGCCCCTTTGGTGTGGGAGCAGTGGCTGGACGTTTTGAATTTCGGAGCTGGGCTGTGGCTGTGCCGAGAAGGAACGTCCCCACTGTGCTGAGGCTAGGAAGCTCAGAGCGCCAGTGCTTGTGGGGCTGTGGAAGGGCTGCCTAGGGAAGGTGATGGCCAGCAAGAGCTTTCAGTGCTAGCCCCTTTGGTGTGGGAGCAGTGGCTGGACGTTTTGAATTTCGGAGCTGGGCTGTGGCTGTGCCGAGAAGGAACGTCCCCACTGTGCTGTGGCTAGGAAGCTCAGAGCGCCAGTGCTTGTGGGGCTGTGGAAGGGCTGCCTAGGGCAGGTGATGGCCAGCAAGAGCTTTCAGTGCTAGCCCCTTTGGTGTGGGAGCAGTGGCTGGACGTTTCGAATTTCGGAGCTGGGCTGTGGCTGTGCTGAGAAGGAACGTCCCCACTGTGCTGTGGCTAGGAAGCTCAGAGCGCCAGTGCTTGTGGGGCTGCGGAAGGGCTGCCTAGGGAAGGTGATGGCCAGCAAGAGCTTTCAGTGCTAGCCCCTTTGGTGTGGGAGCAGTGGCTGGACATTTTGAATTTCGGAGCTGGGCTGTGGCTGTGCCGAGAAGGAACGTCCCCACTGTGCTGTGGCTAGGAAGCTCAGAGCGCCAGTGCTTGTGGGGCTGTGGAAGGGCTGCCTAGGGAAGGTGATGGCCAGCAAGAGCTTTCAGTGCTAGCCCCTTTGGTGTGGGAGCAGTGGCTGGACGTTTTGAATTTCGGAGCTGGGCTGTGGCTGTGCTGAGAAGGAACGTCCCCACTGTGCTGTGGCTAGGAAGCTCAGAGCGCCAGTGCTTGTGGGGCTGTGGAAGGGCTGCCTAGGGAAGGTGATGGCCAGCAAGAGCTTTCAGTGCTAGCCCCTTTGGTGTGGGAGCAGTGGCTGGACGTTTTGAATTTTGAGCTGGGATCTGGCTGTGCCGAGAAGGAACGTCCCCACTGTGCTGTGGCTAGGAAGCTCAGAGCGCCAGTGCTTGTGGGGCTGTGGAAGTGCTGCCTAGGGCAGGCGATGGCCAGCAAGAGCTTTCGTTGCTAGCCCCTTTGGTGTGGGAGCAGTGGCTGGACGTTTTGAATTTTGGAGCTGGGCTGTGGCTGTGCCGAGAAGGAACGTCCCCACTGTGCTGTGGCTAGGAAGCTCAGAGCGCCAGTGCTTGTGGGGCTGTGGAAGGGCTGCCTAGGGAAGGTGAAGGCCAGCAAGAGCTTTCAGTGCTAGCCCCTTTGTTGTGGGAGCAGTGGCTGGAGGTTTTGAATTTCGGAGCTGGGCTGTGTCTGTGCCGAGAAGGAACGTCCCTACTGTGCTGTGGCTAGGAAGCTCAGAGCGCCAGTGCTTGTGGGGCTGTGGAAGGGCTGCCTAGGGCAGGTGATGGCCAGCAAGAGCTTTCAGTGCTAGCCCCTTTGGTGTGGGAGCAGTGGCTGGACGTTTTGAATTTCGGAGCTGGGCTGTGGCTGTGCCGAGAAGGAACGTCCCCACTGTGCTGTGGCTAGGAAGCTCAGAGCGCCAGTGCTTGTGGGGCTGTGGAAGTGCTGCCTAGGGCAGGCGATGGCCAGCAAGAGCTTTCAGTGCTAGCCCCTTTGGTGTGGGAGCAGTGGCTGGACGTTTTGAATTTCGGAGCTGGGCTCTGGCTGTGCTGAGAAGGAACGTCCCCACTGTGCTGTGGCTAGGAAGCTCAGAGCGCCAGTGCTTGTGGGGCTGTGGAAGGGCTGCCTAGGGCAGGTGCTGGCCAGCAAGAGCTTTCAGTGCTAGCCCCTTTGGTGTGGGAGCAGTGGCTGGACGTTTTGAATTTCGGAGCTGGGCTGTGGCTGTGCTGAGAAGGAACGTCCCCACTGTGCTGTGGCTAGGAAGCTCAGAGCGCCAGTGCTTGTGGGGCTGTGGAAGGGCTGCCTAGGGAAGGTGATGGCCAGCAAGAGCTTTCAGTGCTAGCCCCTTTGGTGTGGGAGCAGTGGCTGGACGTTTTGAATTTGGGAGCTGGGCTGTGTCTGTGCCGAGAAGGAACGTCCCCACTGTGCTGTGGCTAGGAAGCTCAGAGCGCCAGTGCTTGTGGGGCTGTGGAAGGGCTGCCTAGGGCAGGTGATGGCCAGCAAGAGCTTTCAGTGCTAGCCCCTTTGGTGTGGGAGCAGTGGCTGGACGTTTCGAATTTCGGAGCTGGGCTGTGGCTGTGCCGAGAAGGAACGTCCCCACTGTGCTGTGGCTAGGAAGCTCAGAGCGCCAGTGCTTGTGGGGCTGTGGAAGGGCTGCCTAGGGAAGGTGATGGCCAGCAAGAGCTTTCAGTGCTAGCCCCTTTGGTGTGGGAGCAGTGGCTGGACGTTTTGAATTTCGGAGCTGGGCTGTGGCTGTGCTGAGAAGGAACGTCCCCACTGTGCTGTGGCTAGGAAGCTCAGAGCGCCAGTGCTTGTGGGGCTGTGGAAGGGCTGCCTAGGGCAGGTGATGGCCAGCAAGAGCTTTCAGTGCTAGCCCCTTTGGTGTGGGAGCAGTGGCTGGACGTTTCGAATTTGGGAGCTGGGCTCTGGCTGTGCCGAGAAGGAACGTCCCCACTGTGCTGTGGCTAGGAAGCTCAGAGCGCCAGTGCTTGTGGGGCTGTGGAAGGGCTGCCTAGGGAAGGTGATGGCCAGCAAGAGCTTTCAGTGCTAGCCCCTTTGGTGTGGGAGCAGTGGCTGGACGTTTTGAATTTCGGAGCTGGGCTGTGGCTGTGCCGAGAAGGAACGTCCCCACTGTGCTGTGGCTAGGAAGCTCAGAGCGCCAGTGCTTGTGGGGCTGTGGAAGTGCTGCCTAGGGCAGGCGATGGCCAGCAAGAGCTTTCAGTGCTAGCCCCTTTGGTGTGGGAGCAGTGGCTGGACGTTTTGAATTTCGGAGCTGGGCTCTGGCTGTGCTGAGAAGGAACGTCCCCACTGTGCTGTGGCTAGGAAGCTCAGAGCGCCAGTGCTTGTGGGGCTGTGGAAGGGCTGCCTAGGGCAGGTGATGGCCAGCAAGAGCTTTCAGTGCTAGCCCCTTTGGTGTGGGAGCAGTGGCTGGACGTTTTGAATTTCGGAGCTGGGCTGTGGCTGTGCTGAGAAGGAACGTCCCCACTGTGCTGTGGCTAGGAAGCTCAGAGCGCCAGTGCTTGTGGGGCTGTGGAAGGGCTGCCTAGGGAAGGTGATGGCCAGCAAGAGCTTTCAGTGCTAGCCCCTTTGGTGTGGGAGCAGTGGCTGGACGTTTTGAATTTCGGAGCTGGGCTGTGGCTGTGCCGAGAAGGAACGTCCCCACTGTGCTGTGGCTAGGAAGCTCAGAGCGCCAGTGCTTGTGGGGCTGTGGAAGGGCTGCCTAGGGCAGGTGATGGCCAGCAAGAGCTTTCAGTGCTAGCCCCTTTGGTGTGGGAGCAGTGGCTGGACGTTTCGAATTTCAGAGCTGGGCTGTGGCTGTGCTGAGAAGGAACTTCCCCATTGTGCTGTGGCTAGGAAGCTCAGAGCGCCAGTGCTTGTGGGGCTGTGGAAGGGCTGCCTAGGGCAGGTGATGGCCAGCAAGAGCTTTCAGTGCTAGCCCCTTTGGTGTGGGAGCAGTGGCTGGACGTTTTGAATTTGGGAGCTGGGCTGTGGCTGTGCCGAGAAGGAACGTCCCCACTGTGCTGAGGCTAGGAAGCTCAGAGCGCCAGTGCTTGTGGGGCTGTGGAAGGGCTGCCTAGGGAAGGTGATGGCCAGCAAGAGCTTTCAGTGCTAGCCCCTTTGGTGTGGGAGCAGTGGCTGGACGTTTCGAATTTGGGAGCTGGGCTCTGGCTGTGCCGAGAAGGAACGTCCCCACTGTGCTGTGGCTAGGAAGCTCAGAGCGCCAGTGCTTGTGGGGCTGTGGAAGGGCTGCCTAGGGAAGGTGATGGCCAGCAAGAGCTTTCAGTGCTAGCCCCTTTGGTGTGGGAGCAGTGGCTGGACGTTTTGAATTTCGGAGCTGGGCTGTGGCTGTGCCGAGAAGGAACGTCCCCACTGTGCTGTGGCTAGGAAGCTCAGAGCGCCAGTGCTTGTGGGGCTGTGGAAGGGCTGCCTAGGGCAGGTGATGGCCAGCAAGAGCTTTCAGTGCTAGCCCCTTTGGTGTGGGAGCAGTGGCTGGACGTTTCGAATTTCAGAGCTGAGCTGTGGCTGTGCTGAGAAGGAACTTCCCCATTGTGCTGTGGCTAGGAAGCTCAGAGCGCCAGTGCTTGTGGGGCTGTGGAAGGGCTGCCTAGGGCAGGTGATGGCCAGCAAGAGCTTTCAGTGCTAGCCCCTTTGGTGTGGGAGCAGTGGCTGGACGTTTTGAATTTCGGAGCTGGGCTGTGGCTGTGCCGAGAAGGAACGTCCCCACTGTGCTGAGGCTAGGAAGCTCAGAGCGCCAGTGCTTGTGGGGCTGTGGAAGGGCTGCCTAGGGCAGGTGATGGCCAGCAAGAGCTTTCAGTGCTAGCCCCTTTGGTGTGGGAGCAGTGGCTGGACGTTTTGAATTTCGGAGCTGGGCTGTGGCTGTGCCGAGAAGGAACGTCCCCACTGTGCTGTGGCTAGGAAGCTCAGAGCGCCAGTGCTTGTGGGGCTGTGGAAGGGCTGCCTAGGGCAGGTGCTGGCCAGCAAGAGCTTTCAGTGCTAGCCCCTTTGGTGTGGGAGCAGTGGCTGGACGTTTCGAATTTCGGAGCTGGGCTGTGGCTGTGCCGAGAAGGAACGTCCCCACTGTGCTGTGGCTAGGAAGCTCAGAGCGCCAGTGCTTGTGGGGCTGTGGAAGGGCTGCCTAGGGCAGGTGATGGCCAGCAAGAGCTTTCAGTGCTAGCCCCTTTGGTGTGGGAGCAGTGGCTGGACGTTTCGAATTTCGGAGCTGGGCTGTGGCTGTGCTGAGAAGGAACGTCCCCACTGTGCTGTGGCTAGGAAGCTCAGAGCGCCAGTGCTTGTGGGGCTGCGGAAGGGCTGCCTAGGGAAGGTGATGGCCAGCAAGAGCTTTCAGTGCTAGCCCCTTTGGTGTGGGAGCAGTGGCTGGACATTTTGAATTTCGGAGCTGGGCTGTGGCTGTGCCGAGAAGGAACGTCCCCACTGTGCTGTGGCTAGGAAGCTCAGAGCGCCAGTGCTTGTGGGGCTGTGGAAGGGCTGCCTAGGGAAGGTGATGGCCAGCAAGAGCTTTCAGTGCTAGCCCCTTTGGTGTGGGAGCAGTGGCTGGACGTTTTGAATTTCGGAGCTGGGCTGTGGCTGTGCTGAGAAGGAACGTCCCCACTGTGCTGTGGCTAGGAAGCTCAGAGCGCCAGTGCTTGTGGGGCTGTGGAAGGGCTGCCTAGGGAAGGTGATGGCCAGCAAGAGCTTTCAGTGCTAGCCCCTTTGGTGTGGGAGCAGTGGCTGGACGTTTTGAATTTTGAGCTGGGATCTGGCTGTGCCGAGAAGGAACGTCCCCACTGTGCTGTGGCTAGGAAGCTCAGAGCGCCAGTGCTTGTGGGGCTGTGGAAGGGCTGCCTAGGGCAGGTGATGGCCAGCAAGAGCTTTCAGTGCTAGCCCCTTTGGTGTGGGATCAGTGGCTGGACGTTTTGAATTTTGGAGCTGGGCTGTGGCTGTGCCGAGAAGGAACGTCCCCACTGTGCTGTGGCTAGGAAGCTCAGAGCGCCAGTGCTTGTGGGGCTGTGGAAGGGCTGCCTAGGGAAGGTGAAGGCCAGCAAGAGCTTTCAGTGCTAGCCCCTTTGGTGTGGGATCAGTGGCTGGAGGTTTTGAATTTCGGAGCTGGGCTGTGTCTGTGCCGAGAAGGAACGTCCCTACTGTGCTGTGGCTAGGAAGCTCAGAGCGCCAGTGCTTGTGGGGCTGTGGAAGGGCTGCCTAGGGCAGGTGATGGCCAGCAAGAGCTTTCAGTGCTAGCCCTTTTGGTGTGGGAGCAGTGGCTGGACGTTTTGAATTTTGAGCTGGGATCTGGCTGTGCCGAGAAGGAACGTCCCCACTGTGCTGTGGCTAGGAAGCTCAGAGCGCCAGTGCTTGTGGGGCTGTGGAAGGGCTGCCTAGGGCAGGCGATGGCCAGCAAGAGCTTTCAGTGCTAGCCCCTTTGGTGTGGGAGCAGTGGCTGGACGTTTTGAATTTCGGAGCTGGGCTGTGTCTGTGCCGAGAAGGAACGTCCCCACTGTGCTGTGGCTAGGAAGCTCAGAGCGCCAGTGCTTGTGGGGCTGTGGAAGGGCTGCCTAGGGCAGGTGATGGCCAGCAAGAGCTTTCAGTGCTAGCCCCTTTGGTGTGGGATCAGTGGCTGGACGTTTTGAATTTCGGAGCTGGGCTGTGGCTGTGCTGAGAAGGAACGTCCCCACTGTGCTGTGGCTAGGAAGCTCAGAGCGCCAGTGCTTGTGGGGCTGTGGAAGGGCTGCCTAGGGAAGGTGATGGCCAGCAAGAGCTTTCAGTGCTAGCCCCTTTGGTGTGGGAGCAGTGGCTGGACGTTTTGAATTTGGGAGCTGGGCTGTGGCTGTGCCGAGAAGGAACGTCCCCACTGCGCTGTGGCTAGGAAGCTCAGAGCACCAGTGCTTGTGGGGCTGTGGAAGGGCTGCCTAGGGAAGGTGCTGGCCAGCAAGAGCTTTCAGTGCTAGCCCCTTTGGTGTGGGAGCAGTGGCTGGACGTTTCGAATTTCAGAGCTGAGCTGTGGCTGTGCTGAGAAGGAACTTCCCCATTGTGCTGTGGCTAGGAAGCTCAGAGCGCCAGTGCTTGTGGGGCTGTGGAAGGGCTGCCTAGGGCAGGTGATGGCCAGCAAGAGCTTTCAGTGCTAGCCCCTTTGGTGTGGGAGCAGTGGCTGGACGTTTTGAATTTCGGAGCTGGGCTGTGGCTGTGCCGAGAAGGAACGTCCCCACTGTGCTGTGGCTAGGAAGCTCAGAGCGCCAGTGCTTGTGGGGCTGTGGAAGGGCTGCCTAGGGCAGGTGCTGGCCAGCAAGAGCTTTCAGTGCTAGCCCCTTTGGTGTGGGAGCAGTGGCTGGACGTTTCGAATTTCGGAGCTGGGCTGTGGCTGTGCCGAGAAGGAACGTCCCCACTGTGCTGTGGCTAGGAAGCTCAGAGCGCCAGTGCTTGTGGGGCTGTGGAAGGGCTGCCTAGGGCAGGTGATGGCCAGCAAGAGCTTTCAGTGCTAGACCCTTTGGTGTGGGAGCAGTGGCTGGACGTTTCGAATTTCGGAGCTGGGCTGTGGCTGTGCTGAGAAGGAACGTCCCCACTGTGCTGTGGCTAGGAAGCTCAGAGCGCCAGTGCTTGTGGGGCTGCGGAAGGGCTGCCTAGGGCAGGTGATGGCCAGCAAGAGCTTTCAGTGCTAGCCCCTTTGGTGTGGGAGCAGTGGCTGGACGTTTTGAATTTCGGAGCTGGGCTGTGGCTGTGCTGAGAAGGAACGTCCCCACTGTGCTGTGGCTAGGAAGCTCAGAGCGCCAGTGCTTGTGGGGCTGTGGAAGGGCTGCCTAGGGAAGGTGATGGCCAGCAAGAGCTTTCAGTGCTAGCCCCTTTGGTGTGGGAGCAGTGGCTGGACGTTTTGAATTTCGGAGCTGGGCTCTGGCTGTGCTGAGAAGGAACGTCCCCACTGTGCTGTGGCTAGGAAGCTCAGAGCGCCAGTGCTTGTGGGGCTGTGGAAGGGCTGCCTAGGGCAGGTGATGGCCAGCAAGAGCTTTCAGTGCTAGCCCCTTTGGTGTGGGAGCAGTGGCTGGACGTTTTGAATTTCGGAGCTGGGCTGTGGCTGTGCTGAGAAGGAACGTCCCCACTGTGCTGTGGCTAGGAAGCTCAGAGCGCCAGTGCTTGTGGGCTGCGGAAGGGCTGCCTAGGGAAGGTGATGGCCAGCAAGAGCTTTCAGTGCTAGCCCCTTTGGTGTGGGAGCAGTGGCTGGACGTTTTGAATTTCGGAGCTGGGCTGTGGCTGTGCCGAGAAGGAACGTCCCCACTGTGCTGTGGCTAGGAAGCTCAGAGCGCCAGTGCTTGTGGGGCTGTGGAAGGGCTGCCTAGGGAAGGTGATGGCCAGCAAGAGCTTTCAGTGCTAGCCCCTTTGGTGTGGGAGCAGTGGCTGGACGTTTTGAATTTCGGAGCTGGGCTGTGGCTGTGCCGAGAAGGAACGTCCCCACTGTGCTGTGGCTAGGAAGCTCAGAGCGCCAGTGCTTGTGGGGCTGTGGAAGGGCTGCCTAGGGAAGGTGAAGGCCAGCAAGAGCTTTCAGTGCTAGCCCCTTTGGTGTGGGAGCAGTGGCTGGAGGTTTTGAATTTCGGAGCTGGGCTGTGTCTGTGCCGAGAAGGAACGTCCCTACTGTGCTGTGGCTAGGAAGCTCAGAGCGCCAGTGCTTGTGGGGCTGTGGAAGGGCTGCCTAGGGCAGGTGATGGCCAGCAAGAGCTTTCAGTGCTAGCCCCTTTGGTGTGGGAGCAGTGGCTGGACGTTTTGAATTTCGGAGCTGGGCTCTGGCTGTGCTGAGAAGGAACGTCCCCACTGTGCTGTGGCTAGGAAGCTCAGAGCGCCAGTGCTTGTGGGGCTGTGGAAGGGCTGCCTAGGGAAGGTGATGGCCAGCAAGAGCTTTCAGTGCTAGCCCCTTTGGTGTGGGAGCAGTGGCTGGACGTTTTGAATTTCGGAGCTGGGCTGTGGCTGTGCTGAGAAGGAACGTCCCCACTGTGCTGTGGCTAGGAAGCTCAGAGCGCCAGTGCTTGTGGGGCTGTGGAAGGGCTGCCTAGGGAAGGTGATGGCCAGCAAGAGCTTTCAGTGCTAGCCCCTTTGGTGTGGGAGCAGTGGCTGGACGTTTTGAATTTCGGAGCTGGGCTGTGGCTGTGCCGAGAAGGAACGTCCCCACTGTGCTGTGGCTAGGAAGCTCAGAGCGCCAGTGCTTGTGGGGCTGTGGAAGGGCTGCCTAGGGAAGGTGATGGCCAGCAAGAGCTTTCAGTGCTAGCCCCTTTGGTGTGGGAGCAGTGGCTGGACGTTTCGAATTTCAGAGCTGAGCTGTGGCTGTGCTGAGAACGAACTTCCCCATTGTGCTGTGGCTAGGAAGCTCAGAGCGCCAGTGCTTGTGGGGCTGTGGAAGGGCTGCCTAGGGCAGGTGATGGCCAGCAAGAGCTTTCAGTGCTAGCCCCTTTGGTGTGGGAGCAGTGGCTGGACGTTTTGAATTTCGGAGCTGGGCTGTGGCTGTGCCGAGAAGGAACGTCCCCACTGTGCTGTGGCTAGGAAGCTCAGAGCGCCAGTGCTTGTGGGGCTGTGGAAGGGCTGCCTAGGGCAGGTGATGGCCAGCAAGAGCTTTCAGTGCTAGCCCCTTTGGTGTGGGAGCAGTGGCTGGACGTTTCGAATTTCGGAGCTGGGCTGTGGCTGTGCTGAGAAGGAACGTCCCCACTGTGCTGTGGCTAGGAAGCTCAGAGCGCCAGTGCTTGTGGGGCTGCGGAAGGGCTGCCTAGGGCAGGTGATGGCCAGCAAGAGCTTTCAGTGCTAGCCCCTTTGGTGTGGGAGCAGTGGCTGGACGTTTTGAATTTCGGAGCTGGGCTGTGGCTGTGCTGAGAAGGAACGTCCCCACTGTGCTGTGGCTAGGAAGCTCAGAGCGGCAGTGCTTGTGGGGCTGTGGAAGGGCTGCCTAGGGCAGGTGATGGCCAGCAAGAGCTTTCAGTGCTAGCCCCTTTGGTGTGGGAGCAGTGGCTGGAGGTTTTGAATTTCGGAGCTGGGCTGTGTCTGTGCCGAGAAGGAACGTCCCTACTGTGCTGTGGCTAGGAAGCTCAGAGCGCCAGTGCTTGTGGGGCTGTGGAAGGGCTGCCTAGGGAAGGTGATGGCCAGCAAGAGCTTTCAGTGCTAGCCCCTTTGGTGTGGGAGCAGTGGCTGGACGTTTTGAATTTCGGAGCTGGGCTGTGGCTGTGCTGAGAAGGAACGTCCCCACTGTGCTGTGGCTAGGAAGCTCAGAGCGCCAGTGCTTGTGGGGCTGTGGAAGGGCTGCCTAGGGAAGGTGATGGCCAGCAAGAGCTTTCAGTGCTAGGCCCTTTGGTGTGGGAGCAGTGGCTGGACGTTTTGAATTTCGGAGCTGGGCTGTGGCTGTGCCGAGAAGGAACGTCCCCACTGTGCTGTGGCTAGGAAGCTCAGAGCGCCAGTGCTTGTGGGGCTGTGGAAGGGCTGCCTAGGGAAGGTGATGGCCAGCAAGAGCTTTCAGTGCTAGCCCCTTTGGTGTGGGAGCAGTGGCTGGACGTTTTGAATTTCGGAGCTGGGCTGTGGCTGTGCCGAGAAGGAACGTCCCCACTGTGCTGTGGCTAGGAAGCTCAGAGCGCCAGTGCTTGTGGGGCTGTGGAAGGGCTGCCTAGGGAAGGTGATGGCCAGCAAGAGCTTTCAGTGCTAGCCCCTTTGGTGTGGGAGCAGTGGCTGGACGTTTCGAATTTCGGAGCTGGGCTGTGGCTGTGCCGAGAAGGAACGTCCCCACTGTGCTGTGGCTAGGAAGCTCAGAGCGCCAGTGCTTGTGGGGCTGTGGAAGGGCTGCCTAGGGCAGGTGCTGGCCAGCAAGAGCTTTCAGTGCTAGCCCCTTTGGTGTGGGAGCAGTGGCTGGACGTTTCGAATTTGGGAGCTGGGCTGTGGCTGTGCCGAGAAGGAACGTCCCCACTGTGCTGTGGCTAGGAAGCTCAGAGCGCCAGTGCTTGTGGGGCTGTGGAAGGGCTGCCTAGGGCAGGTGATGGCCAGCAAGAGCTTTCAGTGCTAGCCCCTTTGGTGTGGGAGCAGTGGCTGGACGTTTTGAATTTCGGAGCTGGGCTGTGGCTGTGCCGAGAAGGAACGTCCCCACTGTGCTGTGGCTAGGAAGCTCAGAGCGCCAGTGCTTGTGGGGCTGCGGAAGGGCTGCCTAGGGAAGGTGATGGCCAGCAAGAGCTTTCAGTGCTAGCCCCTTTGGTGTGGGAGCAGTGGCTGGACGTTTTGAATTTCGGAGCTGGGCTGTGGCTGTGCCGAGAAGGAACGTCCCCACTGTGCTGTGGCTAGGAAGCTCAGAGCGCCAGTGCTTGTGGGGCTGTGGAAGGGCTGCCTAGGGAAGGTGATGGCCAGCAAGAGCTTTCAGTGCTAGCCCCTTTGGTGTGGGAGCAGTGGCTGGACGTTTTGAATTTCGGAGCTGGGCTGTGGCTGTGCTGAGAAGGAACGTCCCCACTGTGCTGTGGCTAGGAAGCTCAGAGCGCCAGTGCTTGTGGGCTGTGGAAGGGCAGCCTAGGGCAGGTGATGGCCAGCAAGAGCTTTCAGTGCTAGCCCCTTTGGTGTGGGAGCAGTGGCTGGACGTTTTGAATTTCGGAGCTGGGCTGTGTCTGTGCCGAGAAGGAACGTCCCCACTGTGCTGTGGCTAGGAAGCTCAGAGCGCCAGTGCTTGTGGGGCTGTGGAAGGGCTGCCTAGGGCAGGTGATGGCCAGCAAGAGCTTTCAGTGCTAGCCCCTTTGGTGTGGGAGCAGTGGCTGGACGTTTTGAATTTCGGAGCTGGGCTGTGGCTGTGCTGAGAAGGAACGTCCCCACTGTGCTGTGGCTAGGAAGCTCAGAGCGCCAGTGCTTGTGGGCTGCGGAAGGGCTGCCTAGGGAAGGTGATGGCCAGCAAGAGCTTTCAGTGCTAGCCCCTTTGGTGTGGGAGCAGTGGCTGGACGTTTTGAATTTTGGAGCTGGGCTGTGGCTGTGCCGAGAAGGAACGTCCCCACTGTGCTGTGGCTAGGAAGCTCAGAGCGCCAGTGCTTGTGGGGCTGTGGAAGGGCTGCCTAGGGAAGGTGAAGGCCAGCAAGAGCTTTCAGTGCTAGCCCCTTTGGTGTGGGAGCAGTGGCTGGACGTTTTGAATTTCGGAGCTGGGCTGTGGCTGTGCCGAGAAGGAACGTCCCCACTGTGCTGTGGCTAGGAAGCTCAGAGCACCAGTGCTTGTGGGGCTGTGGAAGGGCTGCCTAGGGAAGGTGATGGCCAGCAAGAGCTTTCAGTGCTAGCCCCTTTGGTGTGGGAGCAGTGGCTGGACGTTTTGAATTTTGAGCTGGGATCTGGCTGTGCCGAGAAGGAACGTCCCCACTGTGCTGTGGCTAGGAAGCTCAGAGCGCCAGTGCTTGTGGGGCTGTGGAAGGGCTGCCTAGGGAAGGTGATGGCCAGCAAGAGCTTTCAGTGCTAGCCCCTTTGGTGTGGGAGCAGTGGCTGGAGGTTTTGAATTTCGGAGCTGGGCTGTGGCTGTGCCGAGAAGGAACGTCCCCACTGTGCTGTGGCTAGGAAGCTCAGAGCGCCAGTGCTTGTGGGGCTGTGGAAGGGCTGCCTAGGGAAGGTGCTGGCCAGCAAGAGCTTTCAGTGCTAGCCCCTTTGGTGTGGGAGCAGTGGCTGGACGTTTCGAATTTCAGAGCTGAGCTGTGGCTGTGCTGAGAAGGAACTTCCCCATTGTGCTGTGGCTAGGAAGCTCAGAGCGCCAGTGCTTGTGGGGCTGTGGAAGGGCAGCCTAGGGCAGGTGATGGCCAGCAAGAGCTTTCAGTGCTAGCCCCTTTGGTGTGGGATCAGTGGCTAGACGTTTTGAATTTCGGAGCTGGGCTGTGGCTGTGCCGAGAAGGAACGTCCCCACTGTGCTGTGGCTAGGAAGCTCAGAGCGCCAGTGCTTGTGGGGCTGTGGAAGGGCTGCCTAGGGCAGGTGATGGCCAGCAAGAGCTTTCAGTGCTAGCCCCTTTGGTGTGGGAGCAGTGGCTGGACGTTTCGAATTTCGGAGCTGGGCTGTGTCTGTGCCGAGAAGGAACGTCCCCACTGTGCTGTGGCTAGGAAGCTCAGAGCGCCAGTGCTTGTGGGGCTGTGGAAGGGCTGCCTAGGGCAGGTGATGGCCAGCAAGAGCTTTCAGTGCTAGCCCCTTTGGTGTGGGAGCAGTGGCTGGACGTTTCGAATTTCGGAGCTGGGCTGTGGCTGTGCTGAGAAGGAACGTCCCCACTGTGCTGTGGCTAGGAAGCTCAGAGCGCCAGTGCTTGTGGGGCTGCGGAAGGGCTGCCTAGGGCAGGTGATGGCCAGCAAGAGCTTTCAGTGCTAGCCCCTTTGGTGTGGGAGCAGTGGCTGGACGTTTTGAATTTCGGAGCTGGGCTGTGGCTGTGCCGAGAAGGAACGTCCCCACTGTGCTGTGGCTAGGAAGCTCAGAGCGCCAGTGCTTGTGGGGCTGTGGAAGGGCTGCCTAGGGAAGGTGATGGCCAGCAAGAGCTTTCAGTGCTAGCCCCTTTGGTGTGGGAGCAGTGGCTGGACGTTTTGAATTTCGGAGCTGGGCTGTGTCTGTGCCGAGAAGGAACGTCCCTACTGTGCTGTGGCTAGGAAGCTCAGAGCGCCAGTGCTTGTGGGGCTGTGGAAGGGCTGCCTAGGGCAGGTGATGGCCAGCAAGAGCTTTCAGTGCTAGCCCCTTTGGTGTGGGAGCAGTGGCTGGACGTTTCGAATTTCGGAGCTGGGCTGTGGCTGTGCCGAGAAGGAACGTCCCCACTGTGCTGAGGCTAGGAAGCTCAGAGCGCCAGTGCTTGTGGGGCTGTGGAAGGGCTGCCTAGGGAAGGTGATGGCCAGCAAGAGCTTTCAGTGCTAGCCCCTTTGGTGTGGGAGCAGTGGCTGGACGTTTTGAATTTCGGAGCTGGGCTGTGGCTGTGCTGAGAAGGAACGTCCCCACTGTGCTGTGGCTAGGAAGCTCAGAGCGCCAGTGCTTGTGGGGCTGTGGAAGGGCTGCCTAGGGAAGGTGATGGCCAGCAAGAGCTTTCAGTGCTAGCCCCTTTGGTGTGGGAGCAGTGGCTGGACGTTTTGAATTTCGGAGCTGGGCTGTGGCTGTGCCGAGAAGGAACGTCCCCACTGTGCTGTGGCTAGGAAGCTCAGAGCGCCAGTGCTTGTGGGGCTGTGGAAGGGCTGCCTAGGGAAGGTGATGGCCAGCAAGAGCTTTCAGTGCTAGCCCCTTTGGTGTGGGAGCAGTGGCTGGAGGTTTTGAATTTCGGAGCTGGGCTGTGGCTGTGCCGAGAAGGAACGTCCCCACTGTGCTGTGGCTAGGAAGCTCAGAGCGCCAGTGCTTGTGGGGCTGTGGAAGGGCTGCCTAGGGAAGGTGATGGCCAGCAAGAGCTTTCAGTGCTAGCCCCTTTGGTGTGGGAGCAGTGGCTGGACGTTTCGAATTTCGGAGCTGGGCTGTGGCTGTGCTGAGAAGGAACGTCCCCACTGTGCTGTGGCTAGGAAGCTCAGAGCGCCAGTGCTTGTGGGGCTGTGGAAGGGCTGCCTAGGGAAGGTGATGGCCAGCAAGAGCTTTCAGTGCTAGCCCCTTTGGTGTGGGAGCAGTGGCTGGAGGTTTTGAATTTCGGAGCTGGGCTGTGGCTGTGCCGAGAAGGAACGTCCCCACTGTGCTGTGGCTAGGAAGCTCAGAGCGCCAGTGCTTGTGGGGCTGTGGAAGGGCTGCCTAGGGAAGGTGCTGGCCAGCAAGAGCTTTCAGTGCTAGCCCCTTTGGTGTGGGAGCAGTGGCTGGACGTTTCGAATTTCAGAGCTGAGCTGTGGCTGTGCTGAGAAGGAACTTCCCCATTGTGCTGTGGCTAGGAAGCTCAGAGCGCCAGTGCTTGTGGGGCTGTGGAAGGGCAGCCTAGGGCAGGTGATGGCCAGCAAGAGCTTTCAGTGCTAGCCCCTTTGGTGTGGGATCAGTGGCTGGACGTTTTGAATTTCGGAGCTGGGCTGTGGCTGTGCCGAGAAGGAACGTCCCCACTGTGCTGTGGCTAGGAAGCTCAGAGCGCCAGTGCTTGTGGGGCTGTGGAAGGGCTGCCTAGGGCAGGTGCTGGCCAGCAAGAGCTTTCAGTGCTAGCCCCTTTGGTGTGGGAGCAGTGGCTGGACATTTCGAATTTCGGAGCTGGGCTGTGTCTGTGCCGAGAAGGAACGTCCCCACTGTGCTGTGGCTAGGAAGCTCAGAGCGCCAGTGCTTGTGGGGCTGTGGAAGGGCTGCCTAGGGCAGGTGATGGCCAGCAAGAGCTTTCAGTGCTAGCCCCTTTGGTGTGGGAGCAGTGGCTGGACGTTTCGAATTTCGGAGCTGGGCTGTGGCTGTGCTGAGAAGGAACGTCCCCACTGTGCTGTGGCTAGGAAGCTCAGAGCGCCAGTGCTTGTGGGGCTGTGGAAGGGCTGCCTAGGGCAGGTGATGGCCAGCAAGAGCTTTCAGTGCTAGCCCCTTTGGTGTGGGAGCAGTGGCTGGACGTTTTGAATTTCGGAGCTGGGCTGTGGCTGTGCTGAGAAGGAACGTCCCCACTGTGCTGTGGCTAGGAAGCTCAGAGCGCCAGTGCTTGTGGGCTGTGAAAGGGCAGCCTAGGGCAGGTGATGGCCAGCAAGAGCTTTCAGTGCTAGCCCCTTTGGTGTGGGAGCAGTGGCTGGACGTTTTGAATTTCGGAGCTGGGCTGTGGCTGTGCCGAGAAGGAACGTCCCCACTGTGCTGTGGCTAGGAAGCTCAGAGCGCCAGTGCTTGTGGGCTGCGGAAGGGCTGCCTAGGGAAGGTGATGGCCAGCAAGAGCTTTCAGTGCTAGCCCCTTTGGTGTGGGAGCAGTGGCTGGACGTTTTGAATTTCGGAGCTGGGCTGTGGCTGTGCCGAGAAGGAACGTCCCCACTGTGCTGTGGCTAGGAAGCTCAGAGCGCCAGTGCTTGTGGGGCTGTGGAAGGGCTGCCTAGGGAAGGTGAAGGCCAGCAAGAGCTTTCAGTGCTAGCCCCTTTGGTGTGGGAGCAGTGGCTGGACGTTTTGAATTTCGGAGCTGGGCTGTGTCTGTGCCGAGAAGGAACGTCCCTACTGTGCTGTGGCTAGGAAGCTCAGAGCGCCAGTGCTTGTGGGGCTGTGGAAGGGCTGCCTAGGGCAGGTGATGGCCAGCAAGAGCTTTCAGTGCTAGCCCCTTTGGTGTGGGAGCAGTGGCTGGACGTTTCGAATTTCGGAGCTGGGCTGTGGCTGTGCCGAGAAGGAACGTCCCCACTGTGCTGTGGCTAGGAAGCTCAGAGCGCCAGTGCTTGTGGGGCTGTGGAAGGGCTGCCTAGGGCAGGTGATGGCCAGCAAGAGCTTTCAGTGCTAGCCCCTTTGGTGTGGGAGCAGTGGCTGGACGTTTCGAATTTCGGAGCTGGGCTGTGGCTGTGCTGAGAAGGAACGTCCCCACTGTGCTGTGGCTAGGAAGCTCAGAGCGCCAGTGCTTGTGGGCTGTGGAAGGGCAGCCTAGGGCAGGTGATGGCCAGCAAGAGCTTTCAGTGCTAGCCCCTTTGGTGTGGGAGCAGTGGCTGGACGTTTTGAATTTGGGAGCTGGGCTGTGGCTGTGCCGAGAAGGAACGTCCCCACTGTGCTGTGGCTAGGAAGCTCAGAGCGGCAGTGCTTGTGGGGCTGTGGAAGGGCTGCCTAGGGCAGGTGATGGCCAGCAAGAGCTTTCAGTGCTAGCCCCTTTGGTGTGGGAGCAGTGGCTGGACGTTTCGAATTTCGGAGCTGGGCTGTGGCTGTGCCGAGAAGGAACGTCCCCACTGTGCTGTGGCTAGGAAGCTCAGAGCGCCAGTGCTTGTGGGGCTGTGGAAGGGCTGCCTAGGGAAGGTGATGGCCAGCAAGAGCTTTCAGTGCTAGCCCCTTTGGTGTGGGAGCAGTGGCTGGACGTTTTGAATTTCGGAGCTGGGCTGTGGCTGTGCTGAGAAGGAACGTCCCCACTGTGCTGTGGCTAGGAAGCTCAGAGCGCCAGTGCTTGTGGGCTGTGGAAGGGCAGCCTAGGGCAGGTGATGGCCAGCAAGAGCTTTCAGTGCTAGCCCCTTTGGTGTGGGAGCAGTGGCTGGACGTTTTGAATTTCGGAGCTGGGCTGTGGCTGTGCCGAGAAGGAACGTCCCCACTGTGCTGTGGCTAGGAAGCTCAGAGCGCCAGTGCTTGTGGGCTGCGGAAGGGCTGCCTAGGGAAGGTGATGGCCAGCAAGAGCTTTCAGTGCTAGCCCCTTTGGTGTGGGAGCAGTGGCTGGACGTTTTGAATTTCGGAGCTGGGCTGTGGCTGTGCCGAGAAGGAACGTCCCCACTGTGCTGTGGCTAGGAAGCTCAGAGCGCCAGTGCTTGTGGGGCTGTGGAAGGGCTGCCTAGGGAAGGTGAAGGCCAGCAAGAGCTTTCAGTGCTAGCCCCTTTGGTGTGGGAGCAGTGGCTGGAGGTTTTGAATTTCGGAGCTGGGCTGTGTCTGTGCCGAGAAGGAACGTCCCTACTGTGCTGTGGCTAGGAAGCTCAGAGCGCCAGTGCTTGTGGGGCTGTGGAAGGGCTGCCTAGGGCAGGTGATGGCCAGCAAGAGCTTTCAGTGCTAGCCCCTTTGGTGTGGGAGCAGTGGCTGGACGTTTTGAATTTCGGAGCTGGGCTGTGGCTGTGCCGAGAAGGAACGTCCCCACTGTGCTGTGGCTAGGAAGCTCAGAGCGCCAGTGCTTGTGGGGCTGTGGAAGGGCTGCCTAGGGAAGGTGATGGCCAGCAAGAGCTTTCAGTGCTAGCCCCTTTGGTGTGGGAGCAGTGGCTGGACGTTTTGAATTTCGGAGCTGGGCTGTGGCTGTGCCGAGAAGGAACGTCCCCACTGTGCTGTGGCTAGGAAGCTCAGAGCGCCAGTGCTTGTGGGGCTGTGGAAGGGCTGCCTAGGGAAGGTGATGGCCAGCAAGAGCTTTCAGTGCTAGCCCCTTTGGTGTGGGAGCAGTGGCTGGACGTTTTGAATTTTGAGCTGGGCTGTGGCTGTGCCGAGAAGGAACGTCCCCACTGTGCTGTGGCTAGGAAGCTCAGAGCGCCAGTGCTTGTGGGGCTGTGGAAGGGCTGCCTAGGGCAGGTGATGGCCAGCAAGAGCTTTCAGTGCTAGCCCCTTTGGTGTGGGAGCAGTGGCTGGACGTTTTGAATTTCGGAGCTGGGCTGTGGCTGTGCCGAGAAGGAACGTCCCCACTGTGCTGTGGCTAGGAAGCTCAGAGCGCCAGTGCTTGTGGGGCTGTGGAAGGGCTGCCTAGGGAAGGTGATGGCCAGCAAGAGCTTTCAGTGCTAGCCCCTTTGGTGTGGGAGCAGTGGCTGGACGTTTTGAATTTCGGAGCTGGGCTGTGGCTGTGCTGAGAAGGAACGTCCCCACTGTGCTGTGGCTAGGAAGCTCAGAGCGCCAGTGCTTGTGGGGCTGTGGAAGGGCTGCCTAGGGAAGGTGATGGCCAGCAAGAGCTTTCAGTGCTAGCCCCTTTGGTGTGGGAGCAGTGGCTGGACGTTTTGAATTTCGGAGCTGGGCTGTGGCTGTGCTGAGAAGGAACGTCCCCACTGTGCTGTGGCTAGGAAGCTCAGAGCGCCAGTGCTTGTGGGGCTGTGGAAGGGCTGCCTAGGGAAGGTGATGGCCAGCAAGAGCTTTCAGTGCTAGCCCCTTTGGTGTGGGAGCAGTGGCTGGACGTTTCGAATTTCAGAGCTGAGCTGTGGCTGTGCTGAGAAGGAACGTCCCCACTGTGCTGTGGCTAGGAAGCTCAGAGCGCCAGTGCTTGTGGGGCTGTGGAAGGGCTGCCTAGGGAAGGTGATGGCCAGCAAGAGCTTTCAGTGCTAGCCCCTTTGGTGTGGGAGCAGTGGCTGGACGTTTTGAATTTCGGAGCTGGGCTGTGGCTGTGCCGAGAAGGAACGTCCCCACTGTGCTGTGGCTAGGAAGCTCAGAGCGCCAGTGCTTGTGGGGCTGCGGAAGGGCTGCCTAGGGAAGGTGATGGCCAGCAAGAGCTTTCAGTGCTAGCCCCTTTGGTGTGGGAGCAGTGGCTGGACGTTTCGAATTTCAGAGCTGAGCTGTGGCTGTGCTGAGAAGGAACTTCCCCATTGTGCTGTGGCTAGGAAGCTCAGAGCGCCAGTGCTTGTGGGGCTGTGGAAGGGCTGCCTAGGGCAGGTGATGGCCAGCAAGAGCTTTCAGTGCTAGCCCCTTTGGTGTGGGAGCAGTGGCTGGACGTTTTGAATTTCGGAGCTGGGCTGTGGCTGTGCCGAGAAGGAACGTCCCCACTCTGCTGTGGCTAGGAAGCTCAGAGCGCCAGTGCTTGTGGGGCTGTGGAAGGGCTGCCTAGGGAAGGTGATGGCCAGCAAGAGCTTTCAGTGCTAGCCCCTTTGGTGTGGGAGCAGTGGCTGGACGTTTTGAATTTCGGAGCTGGGCTGTGGCTGTGCTGAGAAGGAACGTCCCCACTGTGCTGTGGCTAGGAAGCTCAGAGCGCCAGTGCTTGTGGGCTGTGGAAGGGCAGCCTAGGGCAGGTGATGGCCAGCAAGAGCTTTCAGTGCTAGCCCCTTTGGTGTGGGAGCAGTGGCTGGAGGTTTTGAATTTCGGAGCTGGGCTGTGTCTGTGCCGAGAAGGAACGTCCCCACTGTGCTGTGGCTAGGAAGCTCAGAGCGCCAGTGCTTGTGGGGCTGTGGAAGGGCTGCCTAGGGCAGGTGATGGCCAGCAAGAGCTTTCAGTGCTAGCCCCTTTGGTGTGGGAGCAGTGGCTGGACGTTTTGAATTTCGGAGCTGGGCTGTGGCTGTGCCGAGAAGGAACGTCCCCACTGTGCTGTGGCTAGGAAGCTCAGAGCGCCAGTGCTTGTGGGGCTGTGGAAGGGCTGCCTAGGGAAGGTGATGGCCAGCAAGAGCTTTCAGTGCTAGCCCCTTTGGTGTGGGAGCAGTGGCTGGACGTTTTGAATTTTGAGCTGGGATCTGGCTGTGCCGAGAAGGAACGTCCCCACTGTGCTGTGGCTAGGAAGCTCAGAGCGCCAGTGCTTGTGGGGCTGTGGAAGGGCTGCCTAGGGCAGGTGCTGGCCAGCAAGAGCTTTCAGTGCTAGCCCCTTTGGTGTGGGAGCAGTGGCTGGACGTTTTGAATTTCGGAGCTGGGCTCTGGCTGTGCTGAGAAGGAACGTCCCCACTGTGCTGTGGCTAGGAAGCTCAGAGCGCCAGTGCTTGTGGGGCTGTGGAAGGGCTGCCTAGGGAAGGTGATGGCCAGCAAGAGCTTTCAGTGCTAGCCCCTTTGGTGTGGGAGCAGTGGCTGGACGTTTTGAATTTCGGAGCTGGGCTGTGGCTGTGCCGAGAAGGAACGTCCCCACTGTGCTGTGGCTAGGAAGCTCAGAGCGCCAGTGCTTGTGGGGCTGTGGAAGGGCTGCCTAGGGCAGGTGATGGCCAGCAAGAGCTTTCAGTGCTAGCCCCTTTGGTGTGGGAGCAGTGGCTGGACGTTTCGAATTTCAGAGCTGAGCTGTGGCTGTGCTGAGAAGGAACTTCCCCATTGTGCTGTGGCTAGGAAGCTCAGAGCGCCAGTGCTTGTGGGGCTGTGGAAGGGCTGCCTAGGGCAGGTGATGGCCAGCAAGAGCTTTCAGTGCTAGTCCCTTTGGTGTGGGAGCAGTGGCTGGACGTTTTGAATTTCGGAGCTGGGCTGTGGCTGTGCCGAGAAGGAACGTCCCCACTGTGCTGTGGCTAGGAAGCTCAGAGCGCCAGTGCTTGTGGGGCTGTGGAAGGGCTGCCTAGGGAAGGTGAAGGCCAGCAAGAGCTTTCAGTGCTAGCCCCTTTGGTGTGGGAGCAGTGGCTGGACGTTTTGAATTTCGGAGCTGGGCTTTGTCTGTGCCGAGAAGGAACGTCCCCACTGTGCTGTGGCTAGGAAGCTCAGAGCGCCAGTGCTTGTGGGGCTGTGGAAGGGCTGCCTAGGGAAGGTGATGGCCAGCAAGAGCTTTCAGTGCTAGCCCCTTTGGTGTGGGAGCAGTGGCTGGACGTTTCGAATTTCGGAGCTGGGCTGTGGCTGTGCCGAGAAGGAACGTCCCCACTGTGCTGAGGCTAGGAAGCTCAGAGCGCCAGTGCTTGTGGGGCTGTGGAAGGGCTGCCTAGGGAAGGTGCTGGCCAGCAAGAGCTTTCAGTGCTAGCCCCTTTGGTGTGGGAGCAGTGGCTGGACGTTTTGAATTTCGGAGCTGGGCTGTGGCTGTGCTGAGAAGGAACGTCCCCACTGTGCTGTGGCTAGGAAGCTCAGAGCGCCAGTGCTTGTGGGGCTGTGGAAGGGCTGCCTAGGGAAGGTGATGGCCAGCAAGAGCTTTCAGTGCTAGCCCCTTTGGTGTGGGAGCAGTGGCTGGACGTTTTGAATTTCGGAGCTGGGCTGTGGCTGTGCTGAGAAGGAACGTCCCCACTGTGCTGTGGCTAGGAAGCTCAGAGCGCCAGTGCTTGTGGGGCTGTGGAAGGGCTGCCTAGGGAAGGTGATGGCCAGCAAGAGCTTTCAGTGCTAGCCCCTTTGGTGTGGGAGCAGTGGCTGGACGTTTTGAATTTCGGAGCTGGGCTGTGGCTGTGCCGAGAAGGAACGTCCCCACTGTGCTGTGGCTAGGAAGCTCAGAGCGCCAGTGCTTGTGGGGCTGTGGAAGGGCTGCCTAGGGAAGGTGATGGCCAGCAAGAGCTTTCAGTGCTAGCCCCTTTGGTGTGGGAGCAGTGGCTGGACGTTTTGAATTTCGGAGCTGGGCTGTGGCTGTGCTGAGAAGGAACGTCCCCACTGTGCTGTGGCTAGGAAGCTCAGAGCGCCAGTGCTTGTGGGGCTGTGGAAGGGCTGCCTAGGGAAGGTGATGGCCAGCAAGAGCTTTCAGTGCTAGCCCCTTTGGTGTGGGAGCAGTGGCTGGACGTTTTGAATTTCGGAGCTGGGCTGTGGCTGTGCCGAGAAGGAACGTCCCCACTGTGCTGTGGCTAGGAAGCTCAGAGCGCCAGTGCTTGTGGGGCTGTGGAAGGGCTGCCTAGGGAAGGTGATGGCCAGCAAGAGCTTTCAGTGCTAGCCCCTTTGGTGTGGGAGCAGTGGCTGGACGTTTCGAATTTCAGAGCTGAGCTGTGGCTGTGCTGAGAAGGAACTTCCCCATTGTGCTGTGGCTAGGAAGCTCAGAGCGCCAGTGCTTGTGGGGCTGTGGAAGGGCTGCCTAGGGCAGGTGATGGCCAGCAAGAGCTTTCAGTGCTAGCCCCTTTGGTGTGGGAGCAGTGGCTGGACGTTTCGAATTTCGGAGCTGGGCTGTGGCTGTGCTGAGAAGGAACGTCCCCACTGTGCTGTGGCTAGGAAGCTCAGAGCGCCAGTGCTTGTGGGCTGTGGAAGGGCAGCCTAGGGCAGGTGATGGCCAGCAAGAGCTTTCAGTGCTAGCCCCTTTGGTGTGGGAGCAGTGGCTGGACGTTTTGAATTTCGGAGCTGGGCTGTGGCTGTGCTGAGAAGGAACTTCCCCATTGTGCTGTGGCTAGGAAGCTCAGAGCGCCAGTGCTTGTGGGGCTGTGGAAGGGCTGCCTAGGGCAGGTGATGGCCAGCAAGAGCTTTCAGTGCTAGCCCCTTTGGTGTGGGAGCAGTGGCTGGAGGTTTTGAATTTCGGAGCTGGGCTGTGGCTGTGCTGAGAAGGAACGTCCCCACTGTGCTGTGGCTAGGAAGCTCAGAGCGCCAGTGCTTGTGGGCTGCGGAAGGGCTGCCTAGGGAAGGTGATGGCCAGCAAGAGCTTTCAGTGCTAGCCCCTTTGGTGTGGGAGCAGTGGCTGGACGTTTTGAATTTCGGAGCTGGGCTGTGGCTGTGCCGAGAAGGAACGTCCCCACTGTGCTGTGGCTAGGAAGCTCAGAACGCCAGTGCTTGTGGGGCTGTGGAAGGGCTGCCTAGGGAAGGTGAAGGCCAGCAAGAGCTTTCAGTGCTAGCCCCTTTGGTGTGGGAGCAGTGGCTGGAGGTTTTGAATTTCGGAGCTGGGCTGTGGCTGTGCCGAGAAGGAACGTCCCTACTGTGCTGTGGCTAGGAAGCTCAGAGCGCCAGTGCTTGTGGGGCTGTGGAAGGGCTGCCTAGGGCAGGTGATGGCCAGCAAGAGCTTTCAGTGCTAGCCCCTTTGGTGTGGGAGCAGTGGCTGGACGTTTCGAATTTCGGAGCTGGGCTGTGGCTGTGCCGAGAAGGAACGTCCCCACTGTGCTGTGGCTAGGAAGCTCAGAGCGCCAGTGCTTGTGGGGCTGTGGAAGGGCTGCCTAGGGCAGGTGATGGCCAGCAAGAGCTTTCAGTGCTAGCCCCTTTGGTGTGGGAGCAGTGGCTGGACGTTTTGAATTTCGGAGCTGGGCTGTGGCTGTGCCGAGAAGGAACGTCCCCACTGTGCTGTGGCTAGGAAGCTCAGAGCGCCAGTGCTTGTGGGGCTGCGGAAGGGCTGCCTAGGGCAGGTGATGGCCAGCAAGAGCTTTCAGTGCTAGCCCCTTTGGTGTGGGAGCAGTGGCTGGACGTTTTGAATTTCGGAGCTGGGCTGTGGCTGTGCCGAGAAGGAACGTCCCCACTGTGCTGTGGCTAGGAAGCTCAGAGCGCCAGTGCTTGTGGGGCTGTGGAAGGGCTGCCTAGGGAAGGTGATGGCCAGCAAGAGCTTTCAGTGCTAGCCCCTTTGGTGTGGGAGCAGTGGCTGGACGTTTTGAATTTCGGAGCTGGGCTGTGGCTGTGCTGAGAAGGAACATCCCCACTGTGCTGTGGCTAGGAAGCTCAGAGCGCCAGTGCTTGTGGGCTGTGGAAGGGCAGCCTAGGGCAGGTGATGGCCAGCAAGAGCTTTCAGTGCTAGCCCCTTTGGTGTGGGAGCAGTGGCTGGACGTTTTGAATTTCGGAGCTGGGCTGTGGCTGTGCCGAGAAGGAACGTCCCCACTGTGCTGTGGCTAGGAAGCTCAGAGCGCCAGTGCTTGTGGGGCTGTGGAAGGGCTGCCTAGGGCAGGTGCTGGCCAGCAAGAGCTTTCAGTGCTAGCCCCTTTGGTGTGGGAGCAGTGGCTGGAGGTTTTGAATTTCGGAGCTGGGCTGTGGCTGTGCTGAGAAGGAACGTCCCCACTGTGCTGTGGCTAGGAAGCTCAGAGCGCCAGTGCTTGTTGGCTGCGGAAGGGCTGCCTAGGGAAGGTGATGGCCAGCAAGAGCTTTCAGTGCTAGCCCCTTTGGTGTGGGAGCAGTGGCTGGACGTTTTGAATTTCGGAGCTGGGCTGTGGCTGTGCCGAGAAGGAACGTCCCCACTGTGCTGTGGCTAGGAAGCTCAGAGCGCCAGTGCTTGTGGGGCTGTGGAAGGGCTGCCTAGGGAAGGTGATGGCCAGCAAGAGCTTTCAGTGCTAGCCCCTTTGGTGTGGGAGCAGTGGCTGGACGTTTTGAATTTCGGAGCTGGGCTGTGGCTGTGCCGAGAAGGAACGTCCCCACTGTGCTGTGGCTAGGAAGCTCAGAGCGCCAGTGCTTGTGGGGCTGTGGAAGGGCTGCCTAGGGAAGGTGAAGGCCAGCAAGAGCTTTCAGTGCTAGCCCCTTTGGTGTGGGAGCAGTGGCTGGAGGTTTTGAATTTCGGAGCTGGGCTGTGGCTGTGCCGAGAAGGAACGTCCCTACTGTGCTGTGGCTAGGAAGCTCAGAGCGCCAGTGCTTGTGGGGCTGTGGAAGGGCTGCCTAGGGCAGGTGATGGCCAGCAAGAGCTTTCAGTGCTAGCCCCTTTGGTGTGGGAGCAGTGGCTGGACGTTTTGAATTTCGGAGCTGGGCTGTGGCTGTGCCGAGAAGGAACGTCCCCACTGTGCTGAGGCTAGGAAGCTCAGAGCGCCAGTGCTTGTGGGGCTGTGGAAGGGCTGCCTAGGGAAGGTGATGGCCAGCAAGAGCTTTCAGTGCTAGCCCCTTTGGTGTGGGAGCAGTGGCTGGACGTTTTGAATTTCGGAGCTGGGCTGTGGCTGTGCCGAGAAGGAACGTCCCCACTGTGCTGTGGCTAGGAAGCTCAGAGCGCCAGTGCTTGTGGGGCTGTGGAAGGGCTGCCTAGGGCAGGTGATGGCCAGCAAGAGCTTTCAGTGCTAGCCCCTTTGGTGTGGGAGCAGTGGCTGGACGTTTCGAATTTCGGAGCTGGGCTGTGGCTGTGCCGAGAAGGAACGTCCCCACTGTGCTGTGGCTAGGAAGCTCAGAGCGCCAGTGCTTGTGGGGCTGTGGAAGGGCTGCCTAGGGCAGGTGATGGCCAGCAAGAGCTTTCAGTGCTAGCCCCTTTGGTGTGGGAGCAGTGGCTGGACGTTTCGAATTTCGGAGCTGGGCTGTGGCTGTGCTGAGAAGGAACGTCCCCACTGTGCTGTGGCTAGGAAGCTCAGAGCGCCAGTGCTTGTGGGGCTGCGGAAGGGCTGCCTAGGGCAGGTGATGGCCAGCAAGAGCTTTCAGTGCTAGCCCCTTTGGTGTGGGAGCAGTGGCTGGACGTTTTGAATTTCGGAGCTGGGCTGTGGCTGTGCCGAGAAGGAACGTCCCCACTGTGCTGTGGCTAGGAAGCTCAGAGCGCCAGTGCTTGTGGGGCTGTGGAAGGGCTGCCTAGGGAAGGTGATGGCCAGCAAGAGCTTTCAGTGCTAGCCCCTTTGGTGTGGGAGCAGTGGCTGGACGTTTTGAATTTCGGAGCTGGGCTGTGGCTGTGCTGAGAAGGAACGTCCCCACTGTGCTGTGGCTAGGAAGCTCAGAGCGCCAGTGCTTGTGGGCTGTGGAAGGGCAGCCTAGGGCAGGTGATGGCCAGCAAGAGCTTTCAGTGCTAGCCCCTTTGGTGTGGGAGCAGTGGCTGGAGGTTTTGAATTTCGGAGCTGGGCTGTGTCTGTGCCGAGAAGGAACGTCCCCACTGTGCTGTGGCTAGGAAGCTCAGAGCGCCAGTGCTTGTGGGGCTGTGGAAGGGCTGCCTAGGGAAGGTGATGGCCAGCAAGAGCTTTCAGTGCTAGCCCCTTTGGTGTGGGAGCAGTGGCTGGACGTTTTGAATTTCGGAGCTGGGCTGTGGCTGTGCCGAGAAGGAACGTCCCCACTGTGCTGTGGCTAGGAAGCTCAGAGCGCCAGTGCTTGTGGGGCTGTGGAAGGGCTGCCTAGGGCAGGTGATGGCCAGCAAGAGCTTTCAGTGCTAGCCCCTTTGGTGTGGGAGCGGTGGCTGGACGTTTTGAATTTCGGAGCTGGGCTGTGGCTGTGCCGAGAAGGAACGTCCCCACTGTGCTGTGGCTAGGAAGCTCAGAGCGCCAGTGCTTGTGGGGCTGTGGAAGGGCTGCCTAGGGAAGGTGAAGGCCAGCAAGAGCTTTCAGTGCTAGCCCCTTTGGTGTGGGAGCAGTGGCTGGAGGTTTTGAATTTCGGAGCTGGGCTGTGTCTGTGCCGAGAAGGAACGTCCCCACTGTGCTGTGGCTAGGAAGCTCAGAGCGCCAGTGCTTGTGGGGCTGTGGAAGGGCTGCCTAGGGCAGGTGATGGCCAGCAAGAGCTTTCAGTGCTAGCCCCTTTGGTGTGGGAGCAGTGGCTGGACGTTTTGAATTTCGGAGCTGGGCTGTGGCTGTGCCGAGAAGGAACGTCCCCACTGTGCTGTGGCTAGGAAGCTCAGAGCGCCAGTGCTTGTGGGGCTGTGGAAGGGCTGCCTAAGGCAGGTGATGGCCAGCAAGAGCTTTCAGTGCTAGCCCCTTTGGTGTGGGAGCGGTGGCTGGACGTTTTGAATTTCGGAGCTGGGCTGTGGCTGTGCCGAGAAGGAACGTCCCCACTGTGCTGTGGCTAGGAAGCTCAGAGCGCCAGTGCTTGTGGGGCTGTGGAAGGGCTGCCTAGGGAAGGTGAAGGCCAGCAAGAGCTTTCAGTGCTAGCCCCTTTGGTGTGGGAGCAGTGGCTGGACGTTTTGAATTTCGGAGCTGGGCTGTGTCTGTGCCTAGAAGGAACGTCCCCACTGTGCTGTGGCTAGGAAGCTCAGAGCGCCAGTGCTTGTGGGGCTGTGGAAGGGCTGCCTAGGGAAGGTGATGGCCAGCAAGAGCTTTCAGTGCTAGCCCCTTTGGTGTGGGAGCAGTGGCTGGACGTTTCGAATTTGGGAGCTGGGCTCTGGCTGTGCCGAGAAGGAACGTCCCCACTGTGCTGTGGCTAGGAAGCTCAGAGCGCCAGTGCTTGTGGGGCTGTGGAAGGGCTGCCTAGGGAAGGTGATGGCCAGCAAGAGCTTTCAGTGCTAGCCCCTTTGGTGTGGGAGCAGTGGCTGGACGTTTTGAATTTGGGAGCTGGGCTGTGGCTGTGCTGAGAAGGAACGTCCCCACTGTGCTGTGGCTAGGAAGCTCAGAGCGCCAGTGCTTGTGGGCTGTGGAAGGGCAGCCTAGGGCAGGTGATGGCCAGCAAGAGCTTTCAGTGCTAGCCCCTTTGGTGTGGGAGCAGTGGCTGGAGGTTTTGAATTTCGGAGCTGGGCTGTGTCTGTGCCGAGAAGGAACGTCCCCACTGTGCTGTGGCTAGGAAGCTCAGAGCGCCAGTGCTTGTGGGGCTGTGGAAGGGCTGCCTAGGGCAGGTGATGGCCAGCAAGAGCTTTCAGTGCTAGCCCCTTTGGTGTGGGAGCAGTGGCTGGACGTTTTGAATTTCGGAGCTGGGCTGTGGCTGTGCCGAGAAGGAACGTCCCCACTGTGCTGTGGCTAGGAAGCTCAGAGCGCCAGTGCTTGTGGGGCTGTGGAAGGGCTGCCTAGGGCAGGTGATGGCCAGCAAGAGCTTTCAGTGCTAGCCCCTTTGGTGTGGGAGCGGTGGCTGGACGTTTTGAATTTCGGAGCTGGGCTGTGGCTGTGCCGAGAAGGAACGTCCCCACTGTGCTGTGGCTAGGAAGCTCAGAGCGCCAGTGCTTGTGGGGCTGTGGAAGGGCTGCCTAGGGAAGGTGAAGGCCAGCAAGAGCTTTCAGTGCTAGCCCCTTTGGTGTGGGAGCAGTGGCTGGAGGTTTTGAATTTCGGAGCTGGGCTGTGTCTGTGCCGAGAAGGAACGTCCCCACTGTGCTGTGGCTAGGAAGCTCAGAGCGCCAGTGCTTGTGGGGCTGTGGAAGGGCTGCCTAGGGCAGGTGATGGCCAGCAAGAGCTTTCAGTGCTAGCCCCTTTGGTGTGGGAGCAGTGGCTGGACGTTTTGAATTTCGGAGCTGGGCTGTGGCTGTGCCGAGAAGGAACGTCCCCACTGTGCTGTGGCTAGGAAGCTCAGAGCGCCAGTGCTTGTGGGGCTGTGGAAGGGCTGCCTAAGGCAGGTGATGGCCAGCAAGAGCTTTCAGTGCTAGCCCCTTTGGTGTGGGAGCGGTGGCTGGACGTTTTGAATTTCGGAGCTGGGCTGTGGCTGTGCCGAGAAGGAACGTCCCCACTGTGCTGTGGCTAGGAAGCTCAGAGCGCCAGTGCTTGTGGGGCTGTGGAAGGGCTGCCTAGGGAAGGTGAAGGCCAGCAAGAGCTTTCAGTGCTAGCCCCTTTGGTGTGGGAGCAGTGGCTGGACGTTTTGAATTTCGGAGCTGGGCTGTGTCTGTGCCTAGAAGGAACGTCCCCACTGTGCTGTGGCTAGGAAGCTCAGAGCGCCAGTGCTTGTGGGGCTGTGGAAGGGCTGCCTAGGGAAGGTGCTGGCCAGCAAGAGCTTTCAGTGCTAGCCCCTTTGGTGTGGGAGCAGTGGCTGGACGTTTCGAATTTGGGAGCTGGGCTCTGGCTGTGCCGAGAAGGAACGTCCCCACTGTGCTGTGGCTAGGAAGCTCAGAGCGCCAGTGCTTGTGGGGCTGTGGAAGGGCTGCCTAGGGAAGGTGAGGGCCAGCAAGAGCTTTCAGTGCTAGACCCTTTGGTGTGGGAGCAGTGGCTGGAGGTTTTGAATTTCGGAGCTGGGCTGTGGCTGTGCCGAGAAGGAACGTCCCCACTGTGCTGTGGCTAGGAAGCTCAGAGCGCCAGTGCTTGTGGGGCTGTGGAAGGGCTGCCTAGGGAAGGTGATGGCCAGCAAGAGCTTTCAGTGCTAGCCCCTTTGGTGTGGGAGCAGTGGCTGGACGTTTTGAATTTCGGAGCTGGGCTGTGGCTGTGCTGAGAAGGAACGTCCCCACTGTGCTGTGGCTAGGAAGCTCAGAGCGCCAGTGCTTGTGGGGCTGTGGAAGGGCTGCCTAGGGCAGGTGATGGCCAGCAAGAGCTTTCAGTGCTAGCCCCTTTGGTGTGGGAGCAGTGGCTGGACATTTCGAATTTCAGAGCTGGGCTGTGGCTGTGCTGAGAAGGAACGTCCCCACTGTGCTGTGGCTAGGAAGCTCAGAGCGCCAGTGCTTGTGGGGCTGTGGAAGGGCTGCCTAGGGCAGGTGATGGCCAGCAAGAGCTTTCAGTGCTAGCCCCTTTGGTGTGGGAGCAGTGGCTGGACGTTTTGAATTTCGGAGCTGGGCTGTGGCTGTGCCGAGAAGGAACGTCCCCACTGTGCTGTGGCTAGGAAGCTCAGAGCGCCAGTGCTTGTGGGGCTGTGGAAGGGCTGCCTAGGGAAGGTGATGGCCAGCAAGAGCTTTCAGTGCTAGCCCCTTTGGTGTGGGAGCAATGACTGGACGTTTCGAATTTCAGAGCTGGGCTGTGGCTGTGCCGAGAAGGAACGTCCCCACTGTGCTGTGGCTAGGAAGCTCAGAGCGCCAGTGCTTGTGGGGCTGTGGAAGGGCTGCCTAGGGCAGGTGATGGCCAGCAAGAGCTTTCAGTGCTAGCCCTTTTGGTGTGGGAGCAGTGGCTGGACGTTTTGAATTTCGGAGCTGGGCTGTGGCTGTGCCGAGAAGGAACGTCCCCACTGTGCTGTGGCTAGGAAGCTCAGAGCGCCAGTGCTTGTGGGGCTGTGGAAGGGCTGCCTAGGGCAGGTGATGGCCAGCAAGAGCTTTCAGTGCTAGCCCTTTTGGTGTGGGAGCAGTGGCTGGACGTTTTGAATTTGGGAGCTGGGCTGTCGCTGTGCCGAGAAGGAACGTCCCCACTGTGCTGTGGCTAGGAAGCTCAGAGCGCCAGTGCTTGTGGGGCTGTGGAAGGGCTGCCTAGGGAAGGTGATGGCCAGCAAGAGCTTTCAGTGCTAACCCCTTTGGTGTGGGAGCAGTGGCTGGACGTTTTGAATTTCGGAGCTGGGCTGTGGCTGTGCCGAGAAGGAACGTCCCCACTGTGCTGTGGCTAGGAAGCTCAGAGCGCCAGTGCTTGTGGGGCTGTGGAAGGGCTGCCTAGGGAAGGTGCTGGCCAGCAAGAGCTTTCAGTGCTAGCCCCTTTGGTGTGGGAGCAGTGGCTGGACGTTTTGAATTTCGGAGCTGGGCTGTGGCTGTGCCGAGAAGGAACGTCCCCACTGTGCTGTGGCTAGGAAGCTCAGAGCGCCAGTGCTTGTGGGGCTGTGGAAGGGCTGCCTAGGGCAGGTGATGGCCAGCAAGAGCTTTCAGTGCTAGCCCCTTTGGTGTGGGAGCAGTGGCTGGACGTTTTGAATTTCGGAGCTGGGCTGTGGCTGTGCCGAGAAGGAACGTCCCCACTGTGCTGTGGCTAGGAAGCTCAGAGCGCCAGTGCTTGTGGGGCTGTGGAAGGGCTGCCTAGGGCAGGTGATGGCCAGCAAGAGCTTTCAGTGCTAGCCCCTTTGGTGTGGGAGCGGTGGCTGGACGTTTTGAATTTCGGAGCTGGGCTGTGGCTGTGCCGAGAAGGAACGTCCCCACTGTGCTGTGGCTAGGAAGCTCAGAGCGCCAGTGCTTGTGGGGCTGTGGAAGGGCTGCCTAGGGAAGGTGATGGCCAGCAAGAGCTTTCAGTGCTAGCCCCTTTGGTGTGGGAGCAGTGGCTGGACGTTTTGAATTTCGGAGCTGGGCTGTGGCTGTGCCGAGAAGGAACGTCCCCACTGTGCTGTGGCTAGGAAGCTCAGAGCGCCAGTGCTTGTGGGGCTGTGGAAGGGCTGCCTAGGGAAGGTGATGGCCAGCAAGAGCTTTCAGTGCTAGCCCCTTTGGTGTGGGAGCAGTGGCTGGACGTTTTGAATTTCGGAGCTGAGCTGTGGCTGTGCTGAGAAGGAACGTCCCCACTGTGCTGTGGCTAGGAAGCTCAGAGCGCCAGTGCTTGTGGGGCTGTGGAAGGGCAGCCTAGGGAAGGTGATGGCCAGCAAGAGCTTTCAGTGCTAGCCCCTTTGGTGTGGGAGCAGTGGCTGGACGTTTTGAATTTCGGAGCTGGGCTGTGGCTGTGCCGAGAAGGAACGTCCCCACTGTGCTGTGGCTAGGAAGCTCAGAGCGCCAGTGCTTGTGGGGCTGTGGAAGGGCTGCCTAGGGCAGGTGATGGCCAGCAAGAGCTTTCAGTGCTAGCCCCTTTGGTGTGGGAGCAGTGGCTGGACGTTTTGAATTTCGGAGCTGGGCTGTGGCTGTGCCGAGAAGGAACGTCCCCACTGTGCTGAGGCTAGGAAGCTCAGAGCGCCAGTGCTTGTGGGGCTGTGGAAGGGCTGCCTAGGGAAGGTGATGGCCAGCAAGAGCTTTCAGTGCTAGCCCCTTTGGTGTGGGAGCAGTGGCTGGACGTTTCGAATTTCAGAGCTGGGCTGTGGCTGTGCCGAGAAGGAACGTCCCCACTGTGCTGTGGCTAGGAAGCTCAGAGCGCCAGTGCTTGTGGGGCTGTGGAAGGGCTGCCTAGGGCAGGTGCTGGCCAGCAAGAGCTTTCAGTGCTAGCCCCTTTGGTGTGGGAGCAGGGGCTGGACGTTTCGAATTTCGGAGCTGGGCTGTGGCTGTGCCGAGAAGGAACGTCCCCACTGTGCTGAGGCTAGGAAGCTCAGAGCGCCAGTGCTTGTGGGGCTGTGGAAGGGCTGCCTAGGGCAGGTGATGGCCAGCAAGAGCTTTCAGTGCTAGCCCCTTTGGTGTGGGAGCAGTGGCTGGACGTTTTGAATTTCGGAGCTGGGCTGTGGCTGTGCCGAGAAGGAACGTCCCCACTGTGCTGAGGCTAGGAAGCTCAGAGCGCCAGTGCTTGTGGGGCTGTGGAAGGGCTGCCTAGGGAAGGTGATGGCCAGCAAGAGCTTTCAGTGCTAGCCCCTTTGGTGTGGGAGCAGTGGCTGGACGTTTTGAATTTCGGAGCTGGGCTGTGGCTGTGCCGAGAAGGAACGTCCCCACTGTGCTGTGGCTAGGAAGCTCAGAGCGCCAGTGCTTGTGGGGCTGTGGAAGGGCTGCCTAGGGCAGGTGATGGCCAGCAAGAGCTTTCAGTGCTAGCCCCTTTGGTGTGGGAGCAGTGGCTGGACGTTTTGAATTTCGGAGCTGGGCTGTGGCTGTGCTGAGAAGGAACGTCCCCACTGTGCTGTGGCTAGGAAGCTCAGAGCGCCAGTGCTTGTGGGGCTGCGGAAGGGCTGCCTAGGGCAGGTGATGGCCAGCAAGAGCTTTCAGTGCTAGCCCCTTTGGTGTGGGAGCAGTGGCTGGACGTTTTGAATTTCGGAGCTGGGCTGTGGCTGTGCCGAGAAGGAACGTCCCCACTGTGCTGTGGCTAGGAAGCTCAGAGCGCCAGTGCTTGTGGGGCTGTGGAAGGGCTGCCTAGGGCAGGTGATGGCCAGCAAGAGCTTTCAGTGCTAGCCCCTTTGGTGTGGGAGCAGTGGCTGGACGTTTTGAATTTCGGAGCTGGGCTGTGGCTGTGCCGAGAAGGAACGTCCCCACTGTGCTGTGGCTAGGAAGCTCAGAGCGCCAGTGCTTGTGGGCTGTGGAAGGGCAGCCTAGGGCAGGTGATGGCCAGCAAGAGCTTTCAGTGCTAGCCCCTTTGGTGTGGGAGCAGTGGCTGGACGTTTTGAATTTCGGAGCTGGGCTGTGGCTGTGCTGAGAAGGAACGTCCCCACTGTGCTGTGGCTAGGAAGCTCAGAGCGGCAGTGCTTGTGGGGCTGTGGAAGGGCTGCCTAGGGCAGGTGCTGGCCAGCAAGAGCTTTCAGTGCTAGCCCCTTTGGTGTGGGAGCAGTGGCTGGACGTTTTGAATTTCGGAGCTGGGCTGTGGCTGTGCTGAGAAGGAACGTCCCCACTGTGCTGTGGCTAGGAAGCTCAGAGCGCCAGTGCTTGTGGGCTGCGGAAGGGCTGCCTAGGGCAGGTGATGGCCAGCAAGAGCTTTCAGTGCTAGCCCCTTTGGTGTGGGAGCAGTGGCTGGACGTTTTGAATTTCGGAGCTGGGCTGTGGCTGTGCCGAGAAGGAACATCCCCACTGTGCTGTGGCTAGGAAGCTCAGAGCGCCAGTGCTTGTGGGGCTGTGGAAGGGCTGCCTAGGGCAGGTGATGGCCAGCAAGAGCTTTCAGTGCTAGCCCCTTTGGTGTGGGAGCAGTGGCTGGAGGTTTTCAATTTCGGAGCTGGGCTGTGGCTGTGCCGAGAAGGAACGTCCCCACTGTGCTGAGGCTAGGAAGCTCAGAGCGCCAGTGCTTGTGGGGCTGTGGAAGGGCTGCCTAGGGAAGGTGAAGGCCAGCAAGAGCTTTCAGTGCTAGCCCCTTTGGTGTGGGAGCAGTGGCTGGAGGTTTTGAATTTCGGAGCTGGGCTGTGTCTGTGCCGAGAAGGAACGTCCCTACTGTGCTGTGGCTAGGAAGCTCAGAGCGCCAGTGCTTGTGGGGCTGTGGAAGGGCTGCCTAGGGCAGGTGATGGCCAGCAAGAGCTTTCAGTGCTAGCCCCTTTGGTGTGGGAGCAGTGGCTGGACGTTTTGAATTTCGGAGCTGGGCTGTGGCTGTGCCGAGAAGGAACGTCCCCACTGTGCTGTGGCTAGGAAGCTCAGAGCGCCAGTGCTTGTGGGGCTGTGGAAGGGCTGCCTAGGGCAGGTGATGGCCAGCAAGAGCTTTCAGTGCTAGCCCCTTTGGTGTGGGAGCAGTGGCTGGACGTTTTGAATTTCGGAGCTGGGCTGTGGCTGTGCTGAGAAGGAACGTCCCCACTGTGCTGTGGCTAGGAAGCTCAGAGCGCCAGTGCTTGTGGGGCTGTGGAAGGGCTGCCTAGGGCAGGTGATGGCCAGCAAGAGCTTTCAGTGCTAGCCCCTTTGGTGTGGGAGCAGTGGCTGGACGTTTTGAATTTCGGAGCTGGGCTGTGGCTGTGCCGAGAAGGAACGTCCCCACTGTGCTGAGGCTAGGAAGCTCAGAGCGCCAGTGCTTGTGGGGCTGTGGAAGGGCTGCCTAGGGCAGGTGATGGCCAGCAAGAGCTTTCAGTGCTAGCCCCTTTGGTGTGGGAGCAGTGGCTGGACGTTTTGAATTTCGGAGCTGGGCTGTGGCTGTGCCGAGAAGGAACGTCCCCACTGTGCTGTGGCTAGGAAGCTCAGAGCGCCAGTGCTTGTGGGGCTGTGGAAGGGCTGTCTAGGGCAGGTGCTGGCCAGCAAGAGCTTTCAGTGCTAGCCCCTTTGGTGTGGGAGCAGTGGCTGGACGTTTCGAATTTCGGAGGTGGGCTGTGGCTGTGCCGAGAAGGAACGTCCCCACTGTGCTGTGGCTAGGAAGCTCAGAGCGCCAGTGCTTGTGGGGCTGTGGAAGGGCTGCCTAGGGCAGGTGATGGCCAGCAAGAGCTTTCAGTGCTAGCCCCTTTGGTGTGGGAGCAGTGGCTGGACGTTTTGAATTTCGGAGCTGGGCTGTGGCTGTGCTGAGAAGGAACGTCCCCACTGTGCTGTGGCTAGGAAGCTCAGAGCGCCAGTGCTTGTGGGGCTGTGGAAGGGCTGCCTAGGGCAGGTGATGGCCAGCAAGAGCTTTCAGTGCTAGCCCCTTTGGTGTGGGAGCAGTGGCTGGACGTTTTGAATTTCGGAGCTGGGCTGTGGCTGTGCCGAGAAGGAACGTCCCCACTGTGCTGAGGCTAGGAAGCTCAGAGCGCCAGTGCTTGTGGGGCTGTGGAAGGGCTGCCTAGGGAAGGTGATGGCCAGCAAGAGCTTTCAGTGCTAGCCCCTTTGGTGTGGGAGCAGTGGCTGGACGTTTTGAATTTGGGAGCTGGGCTGTGGCTGTGCCGAGAAGGAACGTCCCCACTGTGCTGTGGCTAGGAAGCTCAGAGCGCCAGTGCTTGTGGGGCTGTGGAAGGGCTGCCTAGGGCAGGTGATGGCCAGCAAGAGCTTTCAGTGCTAGCCCCTTTGGTGTGGGAGCAGTGGCTGGACGTTTCGAATTTCGGAGCTGGGCTGTGGCTGTGCCGAGAAGGAACGTCCCCACTGTGCTGTGGCTAGGAAGCTCAGAGCGCCAGTGCTTGTGGGGCTGTGGAAGGGCTGCCTAGGGCAGGTGATGGCCAGCAAGAGCTTTCAGTGCTAGCCCCTTTGGTGTGGGAGCAGTGGCTGGACGTTTCGAATTTCGGAGCTGGGCTGTGGCTGTGCTGAGAAGGAACGTCCCCACTGTGCTGTGGCTAGGAAGCTCAGAGCGCCAGTGCTTGTGGGGCTGTGGAAGGGCTGCCTAGGGCAGGTGATGGCCAGCAAGAGCTTTCAGTGCTAGCCCCTTTGGTGTGGGAGCAGTGGCTGGACGTTTTGAATTTGGGAGCTGGGCTGTGGCTGTGCCGAGAAGGAACGTCCCCACTGTGCTGTGGCTAGGAAGCTCAGAGCGCCAGTGCTTGTGGGGCTGTGGAAGGGCTGCCTAGGGCAGGTGATGGCCAGCAAGAGCTTTCAGTGCTAGCCCCTTTGGTGTGGGAGCAGTGGCTGGACGTTTCGAATTTCGGAGCTGGGCTGTGGCTGTGCCGAGAAGGAACGTCCCCACTGTGCTGTGGCTAGGAAGCTCAGAGCGCCAGTGCTTGTGGGGCTGTGGAAGGGCTGCCTAGGGCAGGTGATGGCCAGCAAGAGCTTTCAGTGCTAGCCCCTTTGGTGTGGGAGCAGTGGCTGGACGTTTCGAATTTCGGAGCTGGGCTGTGGCTGTGCTGAGAAGGAACGTCCCCACTGTGCTGTGGCTAGGAAGCTCAGAGCGCCAGTGCTTGTGGGGCTGTGGAAGGGCTGCCTAGGGCAGGTGATGGCCAGCAAGAGCTTTCAGTGCTAGCCCCTTTGGTGTGGGAGCAGTGGCTGGACGTTTCGAATTTCGGAGCTGGGCTGTGGCTGTGCTGAGAAGGAACGTCCCCACTGTGCTGTGGCTAGGAAGCTCAGAGCGCCAGTGCTTGTGGGGCTGTGGAAGGGCTGCCTAGGGAAGGTGATGGCCAGCAAGAGCTTTCAGTGCTAGCCCCTTTGGTGTGGGAGCAGTGGCTGGACGTTTCGAATTTCAGAGCTGAGCTGTGGCTGTGCTGAGAAGGAACGTCCCCACTGTGCTGTGGCTAGGAAGCTCAGAGCGCCAGTGCTTGTGGGGCTGTGGAAGGGCTGCCTAGGGCAGGTGATGGCCAGCAAGAGCTTTCAGTGCTAGCCCCTTTGGTGTGGGAGCAGTGGCTGGACGTTTTGAATTTCGGAGCTGGGCTGTGGCTGTGCCGAGAAGGAACGTCCCCACTGTGCTGTGGCTAGGAAGCTCAGAGCGCCAGTGCTTGTGGGGCTGTGGAAGGGCTGCCTAGGGCAGGTGATGGCCAGCAAGAGCTTTCAGTGCTAGCCCCTTTGGTGTGGGAGCAGTGGCTGGACGTTTCGAATTTCGGAGCTGGGCTGTGGCTGTGCTGAGAAGGAACGTCCCCACTGTGCTGTGGCTAGGAAGCTCAGAGCGCCAGTGCTTGTGGGGCTGTGGAAGGGCTGCCTAGGGCAGGTGATGGCCAGCAAGAGCTTTCAGTGCTAGCCCCTTTGGTGTGGGAGCAGTGGCTGGACGTTTCGAATTTCGGAGCTGGGCTGTGGCTGTGCTGAGAAGGAACGTCCCCACTGTGCTGTGGCTAGGAAGCTCAGAGCGCCAGTGCTTGTGGGGCTGTGGAAGGGCTGCCTAGGGCAGGTGATGGCCAGCAAGAGCTTTCAGTGCTAGCCCCTTTGGTGTGGGAGCAGTGGCTGGACGTTTTGAATTTCGGAGCTGGGCTGTGGCTGTGCCGAGAAGGAACGTCCCCACTGTGCTGTGGCTAGGAAGCTCAGAGCGCCAGTGCTTGTGGGGCTGTGGAAGGGCTGCCTAGGGAAGGTGATGGCCAGCAAGAGCTTTCAGTGCTAGCCCCTTTGGTGTGGGAGCAGTGGCTGGACGTTTTGAATTTGGGAGCTGGGCTGTGGCTGTGCCGAGAAGGAACGTCCCCACTGTGCTGTGGCTAGGAAGCTCAGAGCGCCAGTGCTTGTGGGGCTGTGGAAGGGCTGCCTAGGGCAGGTGATGGCCAGCAAGAGCTTTCAGTGCTAGCCCCTTTGGTGTGGGAGCAGTGGCTGGACGTTTCGAATTTCGGAGCTGGGCTGTGGCTGTGCCGAGAAGGAACGTCCCCACTGTGCTGTGGCTAGGAAGCTCAGAGCACCAGTGCTTGTGGGGCTGTGGAAGGGCTGCCTAGGGCAGGTGATGGCCAGCAAGAGCTTTCAGTGCTAGCCCCTTTGGTGTGGGAGCAGTGGCTGGACGTTTCGAATTTCGGAGCTGGGCTGTGGCTGTGCTGAGAAGGAACGTCCCCACTGTGCTGTGGCTAGGAAGCTCAGAGCGCCAGTGCTTGTGGGGCTGTGGAAGGGCTGCCTAGGGCAGGTGATGGCCAGCAAGAGCTTTCAGTGCTAGCCCCTTTGGTGTGGGAGCAGTGGCTGGACGTTTCGAATTTCGGAGCTGGGCTGTGGCTGTGCTGAGAAGGAACGTCCCCACTGTGCTGTGGCTAGGAAGCTCAGAGCGCCAGTGCTTGTGGGGCTGTGGAAGGGCTGCCTAGGGAAGGTGATGGCCAGCAAGAGCTTTCAGTGCTAGCCCCTTTGGTGTGGGAGCAGTGGCTGGACGTTTCGAATTTCAGAGCTGAGCTGTGGCTGTGCTGAGAAGGAACTTCCCCATTGTGCTGTGGCTAGGAAGCTCAGAGCGCCAGTGCTTGTGGGGCTGTGGAAGGGCTGCCTAGGGCAGGTGATGGCCAGCAAGAGCTTTCAGTGCTAGCCCCTTTGGTGTGGGAGCAGTGGCTGGACGTTTTGAATTTCGGAGCTGGGCTGTGGCTGTGCCGAGAAGGAACGTCCCCACTGTGCTGTGGCTAGGAAGCTCAGAGCGCCAGTGCTTGTGGGGCTGTGGAAGGGCTGCCTAGGGCAGGTGATGGCCAGCAAGAGCTTTCAGTGCTAGCCCCTTTGGTGTGGGAGCAGTGGCTGGACGTTTTGAATTTCGGAGCTGGGCTGTGGCTGTGCCGAGAAGGAACGTCCCCACTGTGCTGAGGCTAGGAAGCTCAGAGCGCCAGTGCTTGTGGGGCTGTGGAAGGGCTGCCTAGGGAAGGTGATGGCCAGCAAGAGCTTTCAGTGCTAGCCCCTTTGGTGTGGGAGCAGTGGCTGGACGTTTTGAATTTCGGAGCTGGGCTGTGGCTGTGCCGAGAAGGAACGTCCCCACTGTGCTGTGGCTAGGAAGCTCAGAGCGCCAGTGCTTGTGGGGCTGTGGAAGGGCTGCCTAGGGCAGGTGATGGCCAGCAAGAGCTTTCAGTGCTAGCCCCTTTGGTGTGGGAGCAGTGGCTGGACGTTTCGAATTTCGGAGGTGGGCTGTGGCTGTGCTGAGAAGGAACGTCCCCACTGTGCTGTGGCTAGGAAGCTCAGAGCGCCAGTGCTTGTGGGGCTGTGGAAGGGCTGCCTAGGGCAGGTGATGGCCAGCAAGAGCTTTCAGTGCTAGCCCCTTTGGTGTGGGAGCAGTGGCTGGACGTTTTGAATTTCGGAGCTGGGCTGTGGCTGTGCCGAGAAGGAACGTCCCCACTGTGCTGTGGCTAGGAAGCTCAGAGCGCCAGTGCTTGTGGGGCTGTGGAAGGGCTGCCTAGGGAAGGTGATGGCCAGCAAGAGCTTTCAGTGCTAGCCCCTTTGGTGTGGGAGCAGTGGCTGGACGTTTTGAATTTCGGAGCTGGGCTGTGGCTGTGCTGAGAAGGAACGTCCCCACTGTGCTGTGGCTAGGAAGCTCAGAGCACCAGTGCTTGTGGGCTGTGGAAGGGCAGCCTAGGGCAGGTGATGGCCAGCAAGAGCTTTCAGTGCTAGCCCCTTTGGTGTGGGAGCAGTGGCTGGACGTTTTGAATTTGGGAGCTGGGCTGTGGCTGTGCCGAGAAGGAACGTCCCCACTGTGCTGTGGCTAGGAAGCTCAGAGCGCCAGTGCTTGTGGGGCTGTGGAAGGGCTGCCTAGGGCAGGTGATGGCCAGCAAGAGCTTTCAGTGCTAGCCCCTTTGGTGTGGGAGCAGTGGCTGGACGTTTTGAATTTCGGAGCTGGGCTGTGGCTGTGCCGAGAAGGAACGTCCCCACTGTGCTGTGGCTAGGAAGCTCAGAGCGCCAGTGCTTGTGGGGCTGTGGAAGGGCTGCCTAGGGCAGGTGCTGGCCAGCAAGAGCTTTCAGTGCTAGCCCCTTTGGTGTGGGAGCAGTGGCTGGACGTTTCGAATTTCGGAGCTGGGCTGTGGCTGTGCCGAGAAGGAACGTCCCCACTGTGCTGTGGCTAGGAAGCTCAGAGCGCCAGTGCTTGTGGGGCTGTGGAAGGGCTGCCTAGGGCAGGTGATGGCCAGCAAGAGCTTTCAGTGCTAGCCCCTTTGGTGTGGGAGCAGTGGCTGGACGTTTTGAATTTCGGAGCTGGGCTGTGGCTGTGCCGAGAAGGAACGTCCCCACTGTGCTGAGGCTAGGAAGCTCAGAGCGCCAGTGCTTGTGGGGCTGTGGAAGGGCTGCCTAGGGAAGGTGATGGCCAGCAAGAGCTTTCAGTGCTAGCCCCTTTGGTGTGGGAGCAGTGGCTGGACGTTTTGAATTTCGGAGCTGGGCTGTGGCTGTGCCGAGAAGGAACGTCCCCACTGTGCTGTGGCTAGGAAGCTCAGAGCGCCAGTGCTTGTGGGGCTGTGGAAGGGCTGCCTAGGGCAGGTGCTGGCCAGCAAGAGCTTTCAGTGCTAGCCCCTTTGGTGTGGGAGCAGTGGCTGGACGTTTTGAATTTCGGAGCTGGGCTGTGGCTGTGCTGAGAAGGAACGTCCCCACTGTGCTGTGGCTAGGAAGCTCAGAGCGCCAGTGCTTGTGGGCTGTGGAAGGGCAGCCTAGGGCAGGTGATGGCCAGCAAGAGCTTTCAGTGCTAGCCCCTTTGGTGTGGGAGCAGTGGCTGGACGTTTTGAATTTCGGAGCTGGGCTGTGGCTGTGCTGAGAAGGAACGTCCCCACTGTGCTGTGGCTAGGAAGCTCAGAGCGCCAGTGCTTGTGGGGCTGTGGAAGGGCTGCCTAGGGCAGGTGATGGCCAGCAAGAGCTTTCAGTGCTAGCCCCTTTGGTGTGGGAGCAGTGGCTGGACGTTTTGAATTTGGGAGCTGGGCTGTGGCTGTGCTGAGAAGGAACGTCCCCACTGTGCTGTGGCTAGGAAGCTCAGAGCGCCAGTGCTTGTGGGGCTGTGGAAGGGCTGCCTAGGGCAGGTGATGGCCAGCAAGAGCTTTCAGTGCTAGCCCCTTTGGTGTGGGAGCAGTGGCTGGACGTTTCGAATTTCGGAGCTGGGCTGTGGCTGTGCCGAGAAGGAACGTCCCCACTGTGCTGTGGCTAGGAAGCTCAGAGCGCCAGTGCTTGTGGGGCTGTGGAAGGGCTGCCTAGGGCAGGTGCTGGCCAGCAAGAGCTTTCAGTGCTAGCCCCTTTGGTGTGGGAGCAGTGGCTGGAGGTTTTGAATTTCGGAGCTGGGCTGTGGCTGTGCTGAGAAGGAACGTCCCCACTGTGCTGTGGCTAGGAAGCTCAGAGCGCCAGTGCTTGTGGGGCTGTGGAAGGGCTGCCTAGGGCAGGTGATGGCCAGCAAGAGCTTTCAGTGCTAGCCCCTTTGGTGTGGGAGCAGTGGCTGGACGTTTCGAATTTGGGAGCTGGGCTGTGGCTGTGCTGAGAAGGAACGTCCCCACTGTGCTGTGGCTAGGAAGCTCAGAGCGCCAGTGCTTGTGGGGCTGTGGAAGGGCTGCCTAGGGAAGGTGATGGCCAGCAAGAGCTTTCAGTGCTAGCCCCTTTGGTGTGGGAGCAGTGGCTGGACGTTTCGAATTTCAGAGCTGAGCTGTGGCTGTGCTGAGAAGGAACTTCCCCATTGTGCTGTGGCTAGGAAGCTCAGAGCGCCAGTGCTTGTGGGGCTGTGGAAGGGCTGCCTAGGGCAGGTGATGGCCAGCAAGAGCTTTCAGTGCTAGCCCCTTTGGTGTGGGAGCAGTGGCTGGACGTTTTGAATTTCGGAGCTGGGCTGTGGCTGTGCCGAGAAGGAACGTCCCCACTGTGCTGTGGCTAGGAAGCTCAGAGCGCCAGTGCTTGTGGGGCTGTGGAAGGGCTGCCTAGGGCAGGTGATGGCCAGCAAGAGCTTTCAGTGCTAGCCCCTTTGGTGTGGGAGCAGTGGCTGGACGTTTTGAATTTCGGAGCTGGGCTGTGGCTGTGCCGAGAAGGAACGTCCCCACTGTGCTGAGGCTAGGAAGCTCAGAGCGCCAGTGCTTGTGGGGCTGTGGAAGGGCTGCCTAGGGCAGGTGATGGCCAGCAAGAGCTTTCAGTGCTAGCCCCTTTGGTGTGGGAGCAGTGGCTGGACGTTTTGAATTTCGGAGCTGGGCTGTGGCTGTGCCGAGAAGGAACGTCCCCACTGTGCTGAGGCTAGGAAGCTCAGAGCGCCAGTGCTTGTGGGGCTGTGGAAGGGCTGCCTAGGGCAGGTGATGGCCAGCAAGAGCTTTCAGTGCTAGCCCCTTTGGTGTGGGAGCAGTGGCTGGACGTTTTGAATTTGGGAGCTGGGCTGTGGCTGTGCCGAGAAGGAACGTCCCCACTGTGCTGTGGCTAGGAAGCTCAGAGCGGCAGTGCTTGTGGGGCTGTGGAAGGGCTGCCTAGGGCAGGTGATGGCCAGCAAGAGCTTTCAGTGCTAGCCCCTTTGGTGTGGGAGCAGTGGCTGGACGTTTTGAATTTCGGAGCTGGGCTGTGGCTGTGCCGAGAAGGAACGTCCCCACTGTGCTGTGGCTAGGAAGCTCAGAGCGCCAGTGCTTGTGGGGCTGTGGAAGGGCTGCCTAGGGCAGGTGATGGCCAGCAAGAGCTTTCAGTGCTAGCCCCTTTGGTGTGGGAGCAGTGGCTGGACGTTTTGAATTTCGGAGCTGGGCTGTGGCTGTGCCGAGAAGGAACGTCCCCACTGTGCTGAGGCTAGGAAGCTCAGAGCGCCAGTGCTTGTGGGGCTGTGGAAGGGCTGCCTAGGGAAGGTGATGGCCAGCAAGAGCTTTCAGTGCTAGCCCCTTTGGTGTGGGAGCAGTGGCTGGACGTTTTGAATTTCGGAGCTGGGCTGTGGCTGTGCCGAGAAGGAACGTCCCCACTGTGCTGTGGCTAGGAAGCTCAGAGCGCCAGTGCTTGTGGGGCTGTGGAAGGGCTGCCTAGGGCAGGTGATGGCCAGCAAGAGCTTTCAGTGCTAGCCCCTTTGGTGTGGGAGCAGTGGCTGGACGTTTCGAATTTCGGAGCTGGGCTGTGGCTGTGCTGAGAAGGAACGTCCCCACTGTGCTGTGGCTAGGAAGCTCAGAGCGCCAGTGCTTGTGGGGCTGTGGAAGGGCTGCCTAGGGCAGGTGATGGCCAGCAAGAGCTTTCAGTGCTAGCCCCTTTGGTGTGGGAGCAGTGGCTGGACGTTTTGAATTTCGGAGCTGGGCTGTGGCTGTGCCGAGAAGGAACGTCCCCACTGTGCTGTGGCTAGGAAGCTCAGAGCGCCAGTGCTTGTGGGGCTGTGGAAGGGCTGCCTAGGGCAGGTGATGGCCAGCAAGAGCTTTCAGTGCTAGCCCCTTTGGTGTGGGAGCAGTGGCTGGACGTTTTGAATTTCGGAGCTGGGCTGTGGCTGTGCTGAGAAGGAACGTCCCCACTGTGCTGTGGCTAGGAAGCTCAGAGCGCCAGTGCTTGTGGGCTGCGGAAGGGCTGCCTAGGGAAGGTGATGGCCAGCAAGAGCTTTCAGTGCTAGCCCCTTTGGTGTGGGAGCAGTGGCTGGACGTTTTGAATTTCGGAGCTGGGCTCTGGCTGTGCCGAGAAGGAACGTCCCCACTGTGCTGTGGCTAGGAAGCTCAGAGCGCCAGTGCTTGTGGGGCTGTGGAAGGGCTGCCTAGGGCAGGTGCTGGCCAGCAAGAGCTTTCAGTGCTAGCCCCTTTGGTGTGGGAGCAGTGGCTGGACGTTTTGAATTTCGGAGCTGGGCTGTGGCTGTGCCGAGAAGGAACGTCCCCACTGTGCTGAGGCTAGGAAGCTCAGAGCGCCAGTGCTTGTGGGGCTGTGGAAGGGCTGCCTAGGGAAGGTGATGGCCAGCAAGAGCTTTCAGTGCTAGCCCCTTTGGTGTGGGAGCAGTGGCTGGACGTTTCGAATTTCGGAGCTGGGCTGTGGCTGTGCTGAGAAGGAACGTCCCCACTGTGCTGTGGCTAGGAAGCTCAGAGCGCCAGTGCTTGTGGGGCTGTGGAAGGGCTGCCTAGGGCAGGTGATGGCCAGCAAGAGCTTTCAGTGCTAGCCCCTTTGGTGTGGGAGCAGTGGCTGGACGTTTTGAATTTCGGAGCTGGGCTGTGGCTGTGCCGAGAAGGAACGTCCCCACTGTGCTGTGGCTAGGAAGCTCAGAGCGCCAGTGCTTGTGGGGCTGTGGAAGGGCTGCCTAGGGAAGGTGATGGCCAGCAAGAGCTTTCAGTGCTAGCCCCTTTGGTGTGGGAGCAGTGGCTGGACGTTTTGAATTTCGGAGCTGGGCTGTGGCTGTGCTGAGAAGGAACGTCCCCACTGTGCTGTGGCTAGGAAGCTCAGAGCGCCAGTGCTTGTGGGGCTGTGGAAGGGCTGCCTAGGGAAGGTGATGGCCAGCAAGAGCTTTCAGTGCTAACCCCTTTGGTGTGGGAGCAGTGGCTGGACGTTTTGAATTTCGGAGCTGGGCTGTGGCTGTGCCGAGAAGGAACGTCCCCACTGTGCTGTGGCTAGGAAGCTCAGAGCGCCAGTGCTTGTGGGGCTGTGGAAGGGCTGCCTAGGGCAGGTGATGGCCAGCAAGAGCTTTCAGTGCTAGCCCCTTTGGTGTGGGAGCAGTGGCTGGAGGTTTTGAATTTCGGAGCTGGGCTGTGGCTGTGCCGAGAAGGAACGTCCCCACTGTGCTGTGGCTAGGAAGCTCAGAGCGCCAGTGCTTGTGGGGCTGTGGAAGGGCTGCCTAGGGAAGGTGAAGGCCAGCAAGAGCTTTCAGTGCTAGCCCCTTTGGTGTGGGAGCAGTGGCTGGAGGTTTTGAATTTCGGAGCTGGGCTGTGTCTGTGCCGAGAAGGAACGTCCCTACTGTGCTGTGGCTAGGAAGCTCAGAGCGCCAGTGCTTGTGGGGCTGTGGAAGGGCTGCCTAGGGCAGGTGATGGCCAGCAAGAGCTTTCAGTGCTAGCCCCTTTGGTGTGGGAGCAGTGGCTGGACGTTTTGAATTTCGGAGCTGGGCTGTGGCTGTGCCGAGAAGGAACGTCCCCACTGTGCTGTGGCTAGGAAGCTCAGAGCGCCAGTGCTTGTGGGGCTGTGGAAGGGCTGCCTAGGGCAGGTGATGGCCAGCAAGAGCTTTCAGTGCTAGCCCCTTTGGTGTGGGAGCAGTGGCTGGACGTTTTGAATTTCGGAGCTGGGCTGTGGCTGTGCTGAGAAGGAACGTCCCCACTGTGCTGTGGCTAGGAAGCTCAGAGCGCCAGTGCTTGTGGGGCTGTGGAAGGGCTGCCTAGGGCAGGTGATGGCCAGCAAGAGCTTTCAGTGCTAGCCCCTTTGGTGTGGGAGCAGTGGCTGGACGTTTTGAATTTCGGAGCTGGGCTGTGGCTGTGCCGAGAAGGAACGTCCCCACTGTGCTGAGGCTAGGAAGCTCAGAGCGCCAGTGCTTGTGGGGCTGTGGAAGGGCTGCCTAGGGCAGGTGCTGGCCAGCAAGAGCTTTCAGTGCTAGCCCCTTTGGTGTGGGAGCAGTGGCTGGACGTTTTGAATTTCGGAGCTGGGCTGTGGCTGTGCCGAGAAGGAACGTCCCCACTGTGCTGTGGCTAGGAAGCTCAGAGCGCCAGTGCTTGTGGGGCTGTGGAAGGGCTGCCTAGGGCAGGTGCTGGCCAGCAAGAGCTTTCAGTGCTAGCCCCTTTGGTGTGGGAGCAGTGGCTGGACGTTTCGAATTTCGGAGCTGGGCTGTGGCTGTGCCGAGAAGGAACGTCCCCACTGTGCTGAGGCTAGGAAGCTCAGAGCGCCAGTGCTTGTGGGGCTGTGGAAGGGCTGCCTAGGGCAGGTGATGGCCAGCAAGAGCTTTCAGTGCTAGCCCCTTTGGTGTGGGAGCAGTGGCTGGACGTTTTGAATTTCGGAGCTGGGCTGTGGCTGTGCCGAGAAGGAACGTCCCCACTGTGCTGAGGCTAGGAAGCTCAGAGCGCCAGTGCTTGTGGGGCTGTGGAAGGGCTGCCTAGGGAAGGTGCTGGCCAGCAAGAGCTTTCAGTGCTAGCCCCTTTGGTGGGGGAGCAGTGGCTGGACGTTTCGAATTTGGGAGCTGGGCTGTGGCTGTGCCGAGAAGGAACGTCCCCACTGTGCTGTGGCTAGGAAGCTCAGAGCGCCAGTGCTTGTGGGGCTGTGGAAGGGCTGCCTAGGGCAGGTGATGGCCAGCAAGAGCTTTCAGTGCTAGCCCCTTTGGTGTGGGAGCAGTGGCTGGACGTTTTGAATTTCGGAGCTGGGCTGTGGCTGTGCTGAGAAGGAACGTCCCCACTGTGCTGTGGCTAGGAAGCTCAGAGCGCCAGTGCTTGTGGGCTGTGGAAGGGCAGCCTAGGGCAGGTGATGGCCAGCAAGAGCTTTCAGTGCTAGCCCCTTTGGTGTGGGAGCAGTGGCTGGACGTTTTGAATTTCGGAGCTGGGCTGTGGCTGTGCTGAGAAGGAACGTCCCCACTGTGCTGTGGCTAGGAAGCTCAGAGCGGCAGTGCTTGTGGGGCTGTGGAAGGGCTGCCTAGGGAAGGTGAAGGCCAGCAAGAGCTTTCAGTGCTAGCCCCTTTGGTGTGGGAGCAGTGGCTGGACGTTTTGAATTTCGGAGCTGGGCTGTGGCTGTGCCGAGAAGGAACGTCCCCACTGTGCTGTGGCTAGGAAGCTCAGAGCGCCAGTGCTTGTGGGGCTGTGGAAGGGCTGCCTAGGGAAGGTGAAGGCCAGCAAGAGCTTTCAGTGCTAGCCCCTTTGGTGTGGGAGCAGTGGCTGGAGGTTTTGAATTTCGGAGCTGGGCTGTGTCTGTGCCGAGAAGGAACGTCCCTACTGTGCTGTGGCTAGGAAGCTCAGAGCGCCAGTGCTTGTGGGGCTGTGGAAGGGCTGCCTAGGGAAGGTGATGGCCAGCAAGAGCTTTCAGTGCTAGCCCCTTTGGTGTGGGAGCAGTGGCTGGACGTTTCGAATTTCGGAGGTGGGCTGTGGCTGTGCCGAGAAGGAACGTCCCCACTGTGCTGTGGCTAGGAAGCTCAGAGCGGCAGTGCTTGTGGGGCTGTGGAAGGGCTGCCTAGGGCAGGTGATGGCCAGCAAGAGCTTTCAGTGCTAGCCCCTTTGGTGTGGGAGCAGTGGCTGGACGTTTCGAATTTCGGAGCTGGGCTGTGGCTGTGCTGAGAAGGAACGTCCCCACTGTGCTGTGGCTAGGAAGCTCAGAGCGCCAGTGCTTGTGGGGCTGTGGAAGGGCTGCCTAGGGCAGGTGATGGCCAGCAAGAGCTTTCAGTGCTAGCCCCTTTGGTGTGGGAGCAGTGGCTGGACGTTTTGAATTTCGGAGCTGGGCTGTGGCTGTGCCGAGAAGGAACGTCCCCACTGTGCTGAGGCTAGGAAGCTCAGAGCGCCAGTGCTTGTGGGGCTGTGGAAGGGCTGCCTAGGGAAGGTGATGGCCAGCAAGAGCTTTCAGTGCTAGCCCCTTTGGTGTGGGAGCAGTGGCTGGACGTTTTGAATTTGGGAGCTGGGCTGTGGCTGTGCTGAGAAGGAACGTCCCCACTGTGCTGTGGCTAGGAAGCTCAGAGCGCCAGTGCTTGTGGGGCTGTGGAAGGGCTGCCTAGGGCAGGTGATGGCCAGCAAGAGCTTTCAGTGCTAGCCCCTTTGGTGTGGGAGCAGTGGCTGGACGTTTCGAATTTCGGAGCTGGGCTGTGGCTGTGCCGAGAAGGAACGTCCCCACTGTGCTGTGGCTAGGAAGCTCAGAGCGCCAGTGCTTGTGGGGCTGTGGAAGGGCTGCCTAGGGCAGGTGATGGCCAGCAAGAGCTTTCAGTGCTAGCCCCTTTGGTGTGGGAGCAGTGGCTGGACGTTTCGAATTTCGGAGCTGGGCTGTGGCTGTGCTGAGAAGGAACGTCCCCACTGTGCTGTGGCTAGGAAGCTCAGAGCGCCAGTGCTTGTGGGGCTGTGGAAGGGCTGCCTAGGGCAGGTGATGGCCAGCAAGAGCTTTCAGTGCTAGCCCCTTTGGTGTGGGAGCAGTGGCTGGACGTTTCGAATTTCGGAGCTGGGCTGTGGCTGTGCTGAGAAGGAACGTCCCCACTGTGCTGTGGCTAGGAAGCTCAGAGCGCCAGTGCTTGTGGGGCTGTGGAAGGGCTGCCTAGGGAAGGTGATGGCCAGCAAGAGCTTTCAGTGCTAGCCCCTTTGGTGTGGGAGCAGTGGCTGGACGTTTCGAATTTCAGAGCTGAGCTGTGGCTGTGCTGAGAAGGAACTTCCCCATTGTGCTGTGGCTAGGAAGCTCAGAGCGCCAGTGCTTGTGGGGCTGTGGAAGGGCTGCCTAGGGCAGGTGATGGCCAGCAAGAGCTTTCAGTGCTAGCCCCTTTGGTGTGGGAGCAGTGGCTGGACGTTTTGAATTTCGGAGCTGGGCTGTGGCTGTGCCGAGAAGGAACGTCCCCACTGTGCTGTGGCTAGGAAGCTCAGAGCGCCAGTGCTTGTGGGGCTGTGGAAGGGCTGCCTAGGGCAGGTGATGGCCAGCAAGAGCTTTCAGTGCTAGCCCCTTTGGTGTGGGAGCAGTGGCTGGACGTTTTGAATTTCGGAGCTGGGCTGTGGCTGTGCCGAGAAGGAACGTCCCCACTGTGCTGTGGCTAGGAAGCTCAGAGCGCCAGTGCTTGTGGGGCTGTGGAAGGGCTGCCTAGGGCAGGTGATGGCCAGCAAGAGCTTTCAGTGCTAGCCCCTTTGGTGTGGGAGCAGTGGCTGGACGTTTCGAATTTCGGAGCTGGGCTGTGGCTGTGCCGAGAAGGAACGTCCCCACTGTGCTGTGGCTAGGAAGCTCAGAGCGCCAGTGCTTGTGGGGCTGTGGAAGGGCTGCCTAGGGCAGGTGATGGCCAGCAAGAGCTTTCAGTGCTAGCCCCTTTGGTGTGGGAGCAGTGGCTGGACGTTTCGAATTTCGGAGCTGGGCTGTGGCTGTGCTGAGAAGGAACGTCCCCACTGTGCTGTGGCTAGGAAGCTCAGAGCGCCAGTGCTTGTGGGGCTGTGGAAGGGCTGCCTAGGGCAGGTGATGGCCAGCAAGAGCTTTCAGTGCTAGCCCCTTTGGTGTGGGAGCAGTGGCTGGACGTTTTGAATTTCGGAGCTGGGCTGTGGCTGTGCCGAGAAGGAACGTCCCCACTGTGCTGTGGCTAGGAAGCTCAGAGCGCCAGTGCTTGTGGGGCTGTGGAAGGGCTGCCTAGGGAAGGTGATGGCCAGCAAGAGCTTTCAGTGCTAGCCCCTTTGGTGTGGGAGCAGTGGCTGGACGTTTTGAATTTCGGAGCTGGGCTGTGGCTGTGCTGAGAAGGAACGTCCCCACTGTGCTGTGGCTAGGAAGCTCAGAGCGCCAGTGCTTGTGGGCTGTGGAAGGGCAGCCTAGGGCAGGTGATGGCCAGCAAGAGCTTTCAGTGCTAGCCCCTTTGGTGTGGGAGCAGTGGCTGGACGTTTTGAATTTCGGAGCTGGGCTGTGGCTGTGCCGAGAAGGAACGTCCCCACTGTGCTGTGGCTAGGAAGCTCAGAGCGCCAGTGCTTGTGGGGCTGTGGAAGGGCTGCCTAGGGCAGGTGATGGCCAGCAAGAGCTTTCAGTGCTAGCCCCTTTGGTGTGGGAGCAGTGGCTGGACGTTTTGAATTTCGGAGCTGGGCTGTGGCTGTGCTGAGAAGGAACGTCCCCACTGTGCTGTGGCTAGGAAGCTCAGAGCGGCAGTGCTTGTGGGGCTGTGGAAGGGCTGCCTAGGGCAGGTGATGGCCAGCAAGATCTTTCAGTGCTAGCCCCTTTGGTGTGGGAGCAGTGGCTGGACGTTTTGAATTTCGGAGCTGGGCTGTGGCTGTGCTGAGAAGGAACGTCCCCACTGTGCTGTGGCTAGGAAGCTCAGAGCGCCAGTGCTTGTGGGGCTGCGGAAGGGCTGCCTAGGGAAGGTGATGGCCAGCAAGAGCTTTCAGTGCTAGCCCCTTTGGTGTGGGAGCAGTGGCTGGACGTTTTGAATTTCGGAGCTGGGCTGTGGCTGTGCCGAGAAGGAACGTCCCCACTGTGCTGTGGCTAGGAAGCTCAGAGCGCCAGTGCTTGTGGGGCTGTGGAAGGGCTGCCTAGGGAAGGTGATGGCCAGCAAGAGCTTTCAGTGCTAGCCCCTTTGGTGTGGGAGCAGTGGCTGGACGTTTTGAATTTCGGAGCTGGGCTGTGGCTGTGCCGAGAAGGAACGTCCCCACTGTGCTGTGGCTAGGAAGCTCAGAGCGCCAGTGCTTGTGGGGCTGTGGAAGGGCTGCCTAGGGAAGGTGAAGGCCAGCAAGAGCTTTCAGTGCTAGCCCCTTTGGTGTGGGAGCAGTGGCTGGAGGTTTTGAATTTCGGAGCTGGGCTGTGTCTGTGCCGAGAAGGAACGTCCCTACTGTGCTGTGGCTAGGAAGCTCAGAGCGCCAGTGCTTGTGGGGCTGTGGAAGGGCTGCCTAGGGCAGGTGATGGCCAGCAAGAGCTTTCAGTGCTAGCCCCTTTGGTGTGGGAGCAGTGGCTGGACGTTTCGAATTTCGGAGGTGGGCTGTGGCTGTGCCGAGAAGGAACGTCCCCACTGTGCTGTGGCTAGGAAGCTCAGAGCGGCAGTGCTTGTGGGGCTGTGGAAGGGCTGCCTAGGGCAGGTGATGGCCAGCAAGAGCTTTCAGTGCTAGCCCCTTTGGTGTGGGAGCAGTGGCTGGACGTTTCGAATTTCGGAGCTGGGCTGTGGCTGTGCTGAGAAGGAACGTCCCCACTGTGCTGTGGCTAGGAAGCTCAGAGCGCCAGTGCTTGTGGGGCTGTGGAAGGGCTGCCTAGGGCAGGTGATGGCCAGCAAGAGCTTTCAGTGCTAGCCCCTTTGGTGTGGGAGCAGTGGCTGGACGTTTTGAATTTCGGAGCTGGGCTGTGGCTGTGCCGAGAAGGAACGTCCCCACTGTGCTGAGGCTAGGAAGCTCAGAGCGCCAGTGCTTGTGGGGCTGTGGAAGGGCTGCCTAGGGAAGGTGATGGCCAGCAAGAGCTTTCAGTGCTAGCCCCTTTGGTGTGGGAGCAGTGGCTGGACGTTTTGAATTTGGGAGCTGGGCTGTGGCTGTGCTGAGAAGGAACGTCCCCACTGTGCTGTGGCTAGGAAGCTCAGAGCGCCAGTGCTTGTGGGGCTGTGGAAGGGCTGCCTAGGGCAGGTGATGGCCAGCAAGAGCTTTCAGTGCTAGCCCCTTTGGTGTGGGAGCAGTGGCTGGACGTTTCGAATTTCGGAGCTGGGCTGTGGCTGTGCCGAGAAGGAACGTCCCCACTGTGCTGTGGCTAGGAAGCTCAGAGCGCCAGTGCTTGTGGGGCTGTGGAAGGGCTGCCTAGGGCAGGTGATGGCCAGCAAGAGCTTTCAGTGCTAGCCCCTTTGGTGTGGGAGCAGTGGCTGGACGTTTCGAATTTCGGAGCTGGGCTGTGGCTGTGCTGAGAAGGAACGTCCCCACTGTGCTGTGGCTAGGAAGCTCAGAGCGCCAGTGCTTGTGGGGCTGTGGAAGGGCTGCCTAGGGCAGGTGATGGCCAGCAAGAGCTTTCAGTGCTAGCCCCTTTGGTGTGGGAGCAGTGGCTGGACGTTTCGAATTTCGGAGCTGGGCTGTGGCTGTGCTGAGAAGGAACGTCCCCACTGTGCTGTGGCTAGGAAGCTCAGAGCGCCAGTGCTTGTGGGGCTGTGGAAGGGCTGCCTAGGGCAGGTGATGGCCAGCAAGAGCTTTCAGTGCTAGCCCCTTTGGTGTGGGAGCAGTGGCTGGACGTTTCGAATTTCAGAGCTGAGCTGTGGCTGTGCTGAGAAGGAACTTCCCCATTGTGCTGTGGCTAGGAAGCTCAGAGCGCCAGTGCTTGTGGGGCTGTGGAAGGGCTGCCTAGGGCAGGTGATGGCCAGCAAGAGCTTTCAGTGCTAGCCCCTTTGGTGTGGGAGCAGTGGCTGGACGTTTTGAATTTCGGAGCTGGGCTGTGGCTGTGCCGAGAAGGAACGTCCCCACTGTGCTGTGGCTAGGAAGCTCAGAGCGCCAGTGCTTGTGGGGCTGTGGAAGGGCTGCCTAGGGCAGGTGATGGCCAGCAAGAGCTTTCAGTGCTAGCCCCTTTGGTGTGGGAGCAGTGGCTGGACGTTTTGAATTTCGGAGCTGGGCTGTGGCTGTGCCGAGAAGGAACGTCCCCACTGTGCTGTGGCTAGGAAGCTCAGAGCGCCAGTGCTTGTGGGGCTGTGGAAGGGCTGCCTAGGGCAGGTGATGGCCAGCAAGAGCTTTCAGTGCTAGCCCCTTTGGTGTGGGAGCAGTGGCTGGACGTTTCGAATTTCGGAGCTGGGCTGTGGCTGTGCCGAGAAGGAACGTCCCCACTGTGCTGTGGCTAGGAAGCTCAGAGCGCCAGTGCTTGTGGGGCTGTGGAAGGGCTGCCTAGGGCAGGTGATGGCCAGCAAGAGCTTTCAGTGCTAGCCCCTTTGGTGTGGGAGCAGTGGCTGGACGTTTCGAATTTCGGAGCTGGGCTGTGGCTGTGCTGAGAAGGAACGTCCCCACTGTGCTGTGGCTAGGAAGCTCAGAGCGCCAGTGCTTGTGGGGCTGTGGAAGGGCTGCCTAGGGCAGGTGATGGCCAGCAAGAGCTTTCAGTGCTAGCCCCTTTGGTGTGGGAGCAGTGGCTGGACGTTTTGAATTTCGGAGCTGGGCTGTGGCTGTGCCGAGAAGGAACGTCCCCACTGTGCTGTGGCTAGGAAGCTCAGAGCGCCAGTGCTTGTGGGGCTGTGGAAGGGCTGCCTAGGGAAGGTGATGGCCAGCAAGAGCTTTCAGTGCTAGCCCCTTTGGTGTGGGAGCAGTGGCTGGACGTTTTGAATTTCGGAGCTGGGCTGTGGCTGTGCTGAGAAGGAACGTCCCCACTGTGCTGTGGCTAGGAAGCTCAGAGCGCCAGTGCTTGTGGGCTGTGGAAGGGCAGCCTAGGGCAGGTGATGGCCAGCAAGAGCTTTCAGTGCTAGCCCCTTTGGTGTGGGAGCAGTGGCTGGACGTTTTGAATTTCGGAGCTGGGCTGTGGCTGTGCCGAGAAGGAACGTCCCCACTGTGCTGTGGCTAGGAAGCTCAGAGCGCCAGTGCTTGTGGGGCTGTGGAAGGGCTGCCTAGGGCAGGTGCTGGCCAGCAAGAGCTTTCAGTGCTAGCCCCTTTGGTGGGGGAGCAGTGGCTGGACGTTTCGAATTTGGGAGCTGGGCTGTGGCTGTGCCGAGAAGGAACGTCCCCACTGTGCTGTGGCTAGGAAGCTCAGAGCGCCAGTGCTTGTGGGGCTGTGGAAGGGCTGCCTAGGGAAGGTGATGGCCAGCAAGAGCTTTCGTTGCTAGCCCCTTTGGTGTGGGAGCAGTGGCTGGACGTTTTGAATTTCGGAGCTGGGCTGTGGCTGTGCTGAGAAGGAACGTCCCCACTGTGCTGTGGCTAGGAAGCTCAGAGCGCCAGTGCTTGTGGGCTGTGGAAGGGCAGCCTAGGGCAGGTGATGGCCAGCAAGAGCTTTCAGTGCTAGCCCCTTTGGTGTGGGAGCAGTGGCTGGACGTTTTGAATTTCGGAGCTGGGCTGTGGCTGTGCTGAGAAGGAACGTCCCCACTGTGCTGTGGCTAGGAAGCTCAGAGCGGCAGTGCTTGTGGGGCTGTGGAAGGGCTGCCTAGGGCAGGTGATGGCCAGCAAGAGCTTTCAGTGCTAGCCCCTTTGGTGTGGGAGCAGTGGCTGGACGTTTTGAATTTCGGAGCTGGGCTGTGGCTGTGCTGAGAAGGAACGTCCCCACTGTGCTGTGGCTAGGAAGCTCAGAGCGCCAGTGCTTGTGGGCTGCGGAAGGGCTGCCTAGGGAAGGTGATGGCCAGCAAGAGCTTTCAGTGCTAGCCCCTTTGGTGTGGGAGCAGTGGCTGGACGTTTTGAATTTCGGAGCTGGGCTGTGGCTGTGCCGAGAAGGAACGTCCCCATTGTGCTGTGGCTAGGAAGCTCAGAGCGCCAGTGCTTGTGGGGCTGTGGAAGGGCTGCCTAGGGCAGGTGATGGCCAGCAAGAGCTTTCAGTGCTAGCCCCTTTGGTGTGGGAGCAGTGGCTGGACGTTTTGAATTTCGGAGCTGGGCTGTGGCTGTGCCGAGAAGGAACGTCCCCACTGTGCTGTGGCTAGGAAGCTCAGAGCGCCAGTGCTTGTGGGGCTGTGGAAGGGCTGCCTAGGGCAGGTGATGGCCAGCAAGAGCTTTCAGTGCTAGCCCCTTTGGTGTGGGAGCAGTGGCTGGACGTTTTGAATTTCGGAGCTGGGCTGTGGCTGTGCCGAGAAGGAACGTCCCCACTGTGCTGTGGCTAGGAAGCTCAGAGCGCCAGTGCTTGTGGGGCTGTGGAAGGGCTGCCTAGGGCAGGTGATGGCCAGCAAGAGCTTTCAGTGCTAGCCCCTTTGGTGTGGGAGCAGTGGCTGGACGTTTCGAATTTCGGAGCTGGGCTGTGGCTGTGCCGAGAAGGAACGTCCCCACTGTGCTGTGGCTAGGAAGCTCAGAGCGCCAGTGCTTGTGGGGCTGTGGAAGGGCTGCCTAGGGCAGGTGATGGCCAGCAAGAGCTTTCAGTGCTAGCCCCTTTGGTGTGGGAGCAGTGGCTGGACGTTTCGAATTTCGGAGCTGGGCTGTGGCTGTGCTGAGAAGGAACGTCCCCACTGTGCTGTGGCTAGGAAGCTCAGAGCGCCAGTGCTTGTGGGGCTGTGGAAGGGCTGCCTAGGGCAGGTGATGGCCAGCAAGAGCTTTCAGTGCTAGCCCCTTTGGTGTGGGAGCAGTGGCTGGACGTTTTGAATTTCGGAGCTGGGCTGTGGCTGTGCCGAGAAGGAACGTCCCCACTGTGCTGTGGCTAGGAAGCTCAGAGCGCCAGTGCTTGTGGGGCTGTGGAAGGGCTGCCTAGGGAAGGTGATGGCCAGCAAGAGCTTTCAGTGCTAGCCCCTTTGGTGTGGGAGCAGTGGCTGGACGTTTTGAATTTCGGAGCTGGGCTGTGGCTGTGCTGAGAAGGAACGTCCCCACTGTGCTGTGGCTAGGAAGCTCAGAGCGCCAGTGCTTGTGGGCTGTGGAAGGGCAGCCTAGGGCAGGTGATGGCCAGCAAGAGCTTTCAGTGCTAGCCCCTTTGGTGTGGGAGCAGTGGCTGGACGTTTTGAATTTCGGAGCTGGGCTGTGGCTGTGCCGAGAAGGAACGTCCCCACTGTGCTGTGGCTAGGAAGCTCAGAGCGCCAGTGCTTGTGGGGCTGTGGAAGGGCTGCCTAGGGCAGGTGCTGGCCAGCAAGAGCTTTCAGTGCTAGCCCCTTTGGTGGGGGAGCAGTGGCTGGACGTTTCGAATTTGGGAGCTGGGCTGTGGCTGTGCCGAGAAGGAACGTCCCCACTGTGCTGTGGCTAGGAAGCTCAGAGCGCCAGTGCTTGTGGGGCTGTGGAAGGGCTGCCTAGGGAAGGTGATGGCCAGCAAGAGCTTTCGTTGCTAGCCCCTTTGGTGTGGGAGCAGTGGCTGGACGTTTTGAATTTCGGAGCTGGGCTGTGGCTGTGCTGAGAAGGAACGTCCCCACTGTGCTGTGGCTAGGAAGCTCAGAGCGCCAGTGCTTGTGGGCTGTGGAAGGGCAGCCTAGGGCAGGTGATGGCCAGCAAGAGCTTTCAGTGCTAGCCCCTTTGGTGTGGGAGCAGTGGCTGGACGTTTTGAATTTCGGAGCTGGGCTGTGGCTGTGCTGAGAAGGAACGTCCCCACTGTGCTGTGGCTAGGAAGCTCAGAGCGGCAGTGCTTGTGGGGCTGTGGAAGGGCTGCCTAGGGCAGGTGATGGCCAGCAAGAGCTTTCAGTGCTAGCCCCTTTGGTGTGGGAGCAGTGGCTGGACGTTTTGAATTTCGGAGCTGGGCTGTGGCTGTGCTGAGAAGGAACGTCCCCACTGTGCTGTGGCTAGGAAGCTCAGAGCGCCAGTGCTTGTGGGCTGCGGAAGGGCTGCCTAGGGAAGGTGATGGCCAGCAAGAGCTTTCAGTGCTAGCCCCTTTGGTGTGGGAGCAGTGGCTGGACGTTTTGAATTTCGGAGCTGGGCTGTGGCTGTGCCGAGAAGGAACGTCCCCACTGTGCTGTGGCTAGGAAGCTCAGAGCGCCAGTGCTTGTGGGGCTGTGGAAGGGCTGCCTAGGGCAGGTGATGGCCAGCAAGAGCTTTCAGTGCTAGCCCCTTTGGTGTGGGAGCAGTGGCTGGACGTTTTGAATTTCGGAGCTGGGCTGTGGCTGTGCCGAGAAGGAACGTCCCCACTGTGCTGTGGCTAGGAAGCTCAGAGCGCCAGTGCTTGTGGGGCTGTGGAAGGGCTGCCTAGGGAAGGTGAAGGCCAGCAAGAGCTTTCAGTGCTAGCCCCTTTGGTGTGGGAGCAGTGGCTGGAGGTTTTGAATTTCGGAGCTGGGCTGTGTCTGTGCCGAGAAGGAACGTCCCTACTGTGCTGTGGCTAGGAAGCTCAGAGCGCCAGTGCTTGTGGGGCTGTGGAAGGGCTGCCTAGGGCAGGTGATGGCCAGCAAGAGCTTTCAGTGCTAGCCCCTTTGGTGTGGGAGCAGTGGCTGGACGTTTCGAATTTCGGAGGTGGGCTGTGGCTGTGCCGAGAAGGAACGTCCCCACTGTGCTGTGGCTAGGAAGCTCAGAGCGCCAGTGCTTGTGGGGCTGTGGAAGGGCTGCCTAGGGCAGGTGATGGCCAGCAAGAGCTTTCAGTGCTAGCCCCTTTGGTGTGGGAGCAGTGGCTGGACGTTTCGAATTTCGGAGCTGGGCTGTGGCTGTGCTGAGAAGGAACGTCCCCACTGTGCTGTGGCTAGGAAGCTCAGAGCACCAGTGCTTGTGGGGCTGTGGAAGGGCTGCCTAGGGCAGGTGATGGCCAGCAAGAGCTTTCAGTGCTAGCCCCTTTGGTGTGGGAGCAGTGGCTGGACGTTTTGAATTTCGGAGCTGGGCTGTGGCTGTGCCGAGAAGGAACGTCCCCACTGTGCTGAGGCTAGGAAGCTCAGAGCGCCAGTGCTTGTGGGGCTGTGGAAGGGCTGCCTAGGGAAGGTGATGGCCAGCAAGAGCTTTCAGTGCTAGCCCCTTTGGTGTGGGAGCAGTGGCTGGACGTTTTGAATTTGGGAGCTGGGCTGTGGCTGTGCCGAGAAGGAACGTCCCCACTGTGCTGTGGCTAGGAAGCTCAGAGCGCCAGTGCTTGTGGGGCTGTGGAAGGGCTGCCTAGGGCAGGTGATGGCCAGCAAGAGCTTTCAGTGCTAGCCCCTTTGGTGTGGGAGCAGTGGCTGGACGTTTCGAATTTCGGAGCTGGGCTGTGGCTGTGCTGAGAAGGAACGTCCCCACTGTGCTGTGGCTAGGAAGCTCAGAGCGCCAGTGCTTGTGGGGCTGTGGAAGGGCTGCCTAGGGCAGGTGCTGGCCAGCAAGAGCTTTCAGTGCTAGCCCCTTTGGTGTGGGAGCAGTGGCTGGACGTTTTGAATTTCGGAGCTGGGCTGTGGCTGTGCTGAGAAGGAACGTCCCCACTGTGCTGTGGCTAGGAAGCTCAGAGCGCCAGTGCTTGTGGGGCTGTGGAAGGGCTGCCTAGGGCAGGTGATGGCCAGCAAGAGCTTTCAGTGCTAGCCCCTTTGGTGTGGGAGCAGTGGCTGGACGTTTTGAATTTCGGAGCTGGGCTGTGGCTGTGCCGAGAAGGAACGTCCCCACTGTGCTGTGGCTAGGAAGCTCAGAGCGCCAGTGCTTGTGGGGCTGTGGAAGGGCTGCCTAGGGAAGGTGATGGCCAGCAAGAGCTTTCAGTGCTAGCCCCTTTGGTGTGGGAGCAGTGGCTGGACGTTTTGAATTTCGGAGCTGGGCTGTGGCTGTGCTGAGAAGGAACGTCCCCACTGTGCTGTGGCTAGGAAGCTCAGAGCGCCAGTGCTTGTGGGCTGTGGAAGGGCAGCCTAGGGCAGGTGATGGCCAGCAAGAGCTTTCAGTGCTAGCCCCTTTGGTGTGGGAGCAGTGGCTGGACGTTTTGAATTTCGGAGCTGGGCTGTGGCTGTGCCGAGAAGGAACGTCCCCACTGTGCTGTGGCTAGGAAGCTCAGAGCGCCAGTGCTTGTGGGGCTGTGGAAGGGCTGCCTAGGGCAGGTGCTGGCCAGCAAGAGCTTTCAGTGCTAGCCCCTTTGGTGGGGGAGCAGTGGCTGGACGTTTCGAATTTGGGAGCTGGGCTGTGGCTGTGCCGAGAAGGAACGTCCCCACTGTGCTGTGGCTAGGAAGCTCAGAGCGCCAGTGCTTGTGGGGCTGTGGAAGGGCTGCCTAGGGAAGGTGATGGCCAGCAAGAGCTTTCGTTGCTAGCCCCTTTGGTGTGGGAGCAGTGGCTGGACGTTTTGAATTTCGGAGCTGGGCTGTGGCTGTGCTGAGAAGGAACGTCCCCACTGTGCTGTGGCTAGGAAGCTCAGAGCGCCAGTGCTTGTGGGCTGTGGAAGGGCAGCCTAGGGCAGGTGATGGCCAGCAAGAGCTTTCAGTGCTAGCCCCTTTGGTGTGGGAGCAGTGGCTGGACGTTTTGAATTTCGGAGCTGGGCTGTGGCTGTGCTGAGAAGGAACGTCCCCACTGTGCTGTGGCTAGGAAGCTCAGAGCGGCAGTGCTTGTGGGGCTGTGGAAGGGCTGCCTAGGGCAGGTGATGGCCAGCAAGAGCTTTCAGTGCTAGCCCCTTTGGTGTGGGAGCAGTGGCTGGACGTTTTGAATTTCGGAGCTGGGCTGTGGCTGTGCTGAGAAGGAACGTCCCCACTGTGCTGTGGCTAGGAAGCTCAGAGCGCCAGTGCTTGTGGGCTGCGGAAGGGCTGCCTAGGGAAGGTGATGGCCAGCAAGAGCTTTCAGTGCTAGCCCCTTTGGTGTGGGAGCAGTGGCTGGACGTTTTGAATTTCGGAGCTGGGCTGTGGCTGTGCCGAGAAGGAACGTCCCCACTGTGCTGTGGCTAGGAAGCTCAGAGCGCCAGTGCTTGTGGGGCTGTGGAAGGGCTGCCTAGGGAAGGTGATGGCCAGCAAGAGCTTTCAGTGCTAGCCCCTTTGGTGTGGGAGCAGTGGCTGGACGTTTTGAATTTCGGAGCTGGGCTGTGGCTGTGCCGAGAAGAAACGTCCCCACTGTGCTGTGGCTAGGAAGCTCAGAGCGCCAGTGCTTGTGGGGCTGTGGAAGGGCTGCCTAGGGAAGGTGAAGGCCAGCAAGAGCTTTCAGTGCTAGCCCCTTTGGTGTGGGAGCAGTGGCTGGAGGTTTTGAATTTCGGAGCTGGGCTGTGTCTGTGCCGAGAAGGAACGTCCCTACTGTGCTGTGGCTAGGAAGCTCAGAGCGCCAGTGCTTGTGGGGCTGTGGAAGGGCTGCCTAGGGCAGGTGATGGCCAGCAAGAGCTTTCAGTGCTAGCCCCTTTGGTGTGGGAGCAGTGGCTGGACGTTTCGAATTTCGGAGGTGGGCTGTGGCTGTGCCGAGAAGGAACGTCCCCACTGTGCTGTGGCTAGGAAGCTCAGAGCGCCAGTGCTTGTGGGGCTGTGGAAGGGCTGCCTAGGGCAGGTGATGGCCAGCAAGAGCTTTCAGTGCTAGCCCCTTTGGTGTGGGAGCAGTGGCTGGACGTTTCGAATTTCGGAGCTGGGCTGTGGCTGTGCTGAGAAGGAACGTCCCCACTGTGCTGTGGCTAGGAAGCTCAGAGCGCCAGTGCTTGTGGGGCTGTGGAAGGGCTGCCTAGGGCAGGTGATGGCCAGCAAGAGCTTTCAGTGCTAGCCCCTTTGGTGTGGGAGCAGTGGCTGGACGTTTTGAATTTCGGAGCTGGGCTGTGGCTGTGCCGAGAAGGAACGTCCCCACTGTGCTGAGGCTAGGAAGCTCAGAGCGCCAGTGCTTGTGGGGCTGTGGAAGGGCTGCCTAGGGAAGGTGATGGCCAGCAAGAGCTTTCAGTGCTAGCCCCTTTGGTGTGGGAGCAGTGGCTGGACGTTTTGAATTTGGGAGCTGGGCTGTGGCTGTGCCGAGAAGGAACGTCCCCACTGTGCTGTGGCTAGGAAGCTCAGAGCGCCAGTGCTTGTGGGGCTGTGGAAGGGCTGCCTAGGGCAGGTGATGGCCAGCAAGAGCTTTCAGTGCTAGCCCCTTTGGTGTGGGAGCAGTGGCTGGACGTTTCGAATTTCGGAGCTGGGCTGTGGCTGTGCTGAGAAGGAACGTCCCCACTGTGCTGTGGCTAGGAAGCTCAGAGCGCCAGTGCTTGTGGGGCTGTGGAAGGGCTGCCTAGGGCAGGTGCTGGCCAGCAAGAGCTTTCAGTGCTAGCCCCTTTGGTGTGGGAGCAGTGGCTGGACGTTTCGAATTTCGGAGCTGGGCTGTGGCTGTGCTGAGAAGGAACGTCCCCACTGTGCTGTGGCTAGGAAGCTCAGAGCGCCAGTGCTTGTGGGGCTGTGGAAGGGCTGCCTAGGGAAGGTGATGGCCAGCAAGAGCTTTCAGTGCTAGCCCCTTTGGTGTGGGAGCAGTGGCTGGACGTTTCGAATTTCAGAGCTGAGCTGTGGCTGTGCTGAGAAGGAACTTCCCCATTGTGCTGTGGCTAGGAAGCTCAGAGCGCCAGTGCTTGTGGGGCTGTGGAAGGGCTGCCTAGGGCAGGTGATGGCCAGCAAGAGCTTTCAGTGCTAGCCCCTTTGGTGTGGGAGCAGTGGCTGGACGTTTTGAATTTCGGAGCTGGGCTGTGGCTGTGCCGAGAAGGAACGTCCCCACTGTGCTGTGGCTAGGAAGCTCAGAGCGCCAGTGCTTGTGGGGCTGTGGAAGGGCTGCCTAGGGCAGGTGATGGCCAGCAAGAGCTTTCAGTGCTAGCCCCTTTGGTGTGGGAGCAGTGGCTGGACGTTTTGAATTTCGGAGCTGGGCTGTGGCTGTGCCGAGAAGGAACGTCCCCACTGTGCTGAGGCTAGGAAGCTCAGAGCGCCAGTGCTTGTGGGGCTGTGGAAGGGCTGCCTAGGGAAGGTGATGGCCAGCAAGAGCTTTCAGTGCTAGCCCCTTTGGTGTGGGAGCAGTGGCTGGACGTTTTGAATTTCGGAGCTGGGCTGTGGCTGTGCCGAGAAGGAACGTCCCCACTGTGCTGTGGCTAGGAAGCTCAGAGCGCCAGTGCTTGTGGGGCTGTGGAAGGGCTGCCTAGGGCAGGTGATGGCCAGCAAGAGCTTTCAGTGCTAGCCCCTTTGGTGTGGGAGCAGTGGCTGGACGTTTCGAATTTCGGAGCTGGGCTGTGGCTGTGCTGAGAAGGAACGTCCCCACTGTGCTGTGGCTAGGAAGCTCAGAGCGCCAGTGCTTGTGGGGCTGTGGAAGGGCAGCCTAGGGCAGGTGAAGGCCAGCAAGAGCTTTCAGTGCTAGCCCCTTTGGTGTGGGAGCAGTGGCTGGACGTTTTGAATTTCGGAGCTGGGCTGTGGCTGTGCCGAGAAGGAACGTCCCCACTGTGCTGTGGCTAGGAAGCTCAGAGCGCCAGTGCTTGTGGGGCTGTGGAAGGGCTGCCTAGGGCAGGTGATGGCCAGCAAGAGCTTTCAGTGCTAGCCCCTTTGGTGTGGGAGCAGTGGCTGGACGTTTTGAATTTCGGAGCTGGGCTGTGGCTGTGCTGAGAAGGAACGTCCCCACTGTGCTGTGGCTAGGAAGCTCAGAGCGCCAGTGCTTGTGGGCTGCGGAAGGGCTGCCTAGGGAAGGTGATGGCCAGCAAGAGCTTTCAGTGCTAGCCCCTTTGGTGTGGGAGCAGTGGCTGGACGTTTTGAATTTCGGAGCTGGGCTGTGGCTGTGCCGAGAAGGAACGTCCCCACTGTGCTGAGGCTAGGAAGCTCAGAGCGCCAGTGCTTGTGGGGCTGTGGAAGGGCTGCCTAGGGCAGGTGATGGCCAGCAAGAGCTTTCAGTGCTAGCCCCTTTGGTGTGGGAGCAGTGGCTGGACGTTTCGAATTTCGGAGCTGGGCTGTGGCTGTGCTGAGAAGGAACGTCCCCACTGTGCTGTGGCTAGGAAGCTCAGAGCGCCAGTGCTTGTGGGGCTGTGGAAGGGCTGCCTAGGGCAGGTGATGGCCAGCAAGAGCTTTCAGTGCTAGCCCCTTTGGTGTGGGAGCAGTGGCTGGACGTTTTGAATTTCGGAGCTGGGCTGTGGCTGTGCCGAGAAGGAACGTCCCCACTGTGCTGTGGCTAGGAAGCTCAGAGCGCCAGTGCTTGTGGGGCTGTGGAAGGGCTGCCTAGGGAAGGTGATGGCCAGCAAGAGCTTTCAGTGCTAACCCCTTTGGTGTGGGAGCAGTGGCTGGACGTTTTGAATTTCGGAGCTGGGCTGTGGCTGTGCTGAGAAGGAACGTCCCCACTGTGCTGTGGCTAGGAAGCTCAGAGCGCCAGTGCTTGTGGGCTGCGGAAGGGCTGCCTAGGGAAGGTGATGGCCAGCAAGAGCTTTCAGTGCTAGCCCCTTTGGTGTGGGAGCAGTGGCTGGACGTTTTGAATTTCGGAGCTGGGCTGTGGCTGTGCCGAGAAGGAACGTCCCCACTGTGCTGTGGCTAGGAAGCTCAGAGCGCCAGTGCTTGTGGGGCTGTGGAAGGGCTGCCTAGGGAAGGTGAGGGCCAGCAAGAGCTTTCAGTGCTAGCCCCTTTGGTGTGGGAGCAGTGTCTGGACGTTTTGAATTTCGGAGCTGGGCTGTGGCTGTGCCGAGAAGGAACGTCCCCACTGTGCTGTGGCTAGGAAGCTCAGAGCGCCAGTGCTTGTGGGGCTGTGGAAGGGCTGCCTAGGGCAGGTGATGGCCAGCAAGAGCTTTCAGTGCTAGCCCCTTTGGTGTGGGAGCAGTGGCTGGACGTTTTGAATTTCGGAGCTGGGCTGTGGCTGTGCCGAGAAGGAATGTCCCCACTGTGCTGTGGCTAGGAAGCTCAGAGCGCCAGTGCTTGTGGGGCTGTGGAAGGGCTGCCTAGGGAAGGTGATGGCCAGCAAGAGCTTTCAGTGCTAGCCCCTTTGGTGTGGGAGCGGTGGCTGGACGTTTTGAATTTCGGAGCTGGGCTGTGGCTGTGCCGAGAAGGAACGTCCCCACTGTGCTGAGGCTAGGAAGCTCAGAGCGCCAGTGCTTGTGGGGCTGTGGAAGGGCTGCCTAGGGAAGGTGATGGCCAGCAAGAGCTTTCAGTGCTAGCCCCTTTGGTGTGGGAGCAGTGGCTGGACGTTTTGAATTTCGGAGCTGGGCTGTGGCTGTGCCGAGAAGGAACGTCCCCACTGTGCTGTGGCTAGGAAGCTCAGAGCGCCAGTGCTTGTGGGGCTGTGGAAGGGCTGCCTAGGGCAGGTGCTGGCCAGCAAGAGCTTTCAGTGCTAGCCCCTTTGGTGTGGGAGCAGTGGCTGGACGTTTCGAATTTCGGAGCTGGGCTGTGGCTGTGCCGAGAAGGAACGTCCCCACTGTGCTGTGGCTAGGAAGCTCAGAGCGCCAGTGCTTGTGGGGCTGTGGAAGGGCTGCCTAGGGCAGGTGATGGCCAGCAAGAGCTTTCAGTGCTAGCCCCTTTGGTGTGGGAGCAGTGGCTGGACGTTTCGAATTTCGGAGCTGGGCTGTGGCTGTGCCGAGAAGGAACGTCCCCACTGTGCTGTGGCTAGGAAGCTCAGAGCGCCAGTGCTTGTGGGGCTGCGGAAGGGCTGCCTAGGGCAGGTGATGGCCAGCAAGAGCTTTCAGTGCTAGCCCCTTTGGTGTGGGAGCAGTGTCTGGACGTTTTGAATTTCGGAGCTGGGCTGTGGCTGTGCCGAGAAGGAACGTCCCCACTGTGCTGTGGCTAGGAAGCTCAGAGCGCCAGTGCTTGTGGGGCTGTGGAAGGGCTGCCTAGGGAAGGTGATGGCCAGCAAGAGCTTTCAGTGCTAGCCCCTTTGGTGTGGGAGCAGTGGCTGGAGGTTTTGAATTTCGGAGCTGGGCTGTGGCTGTGCCGAGAAGGAACGTCCCCACTGTGCTGTGGCTAGGAAGCTCAGAGCGCCAGTGCTTGTGGGGCTGTGGAAGGGCTGCCTAGGGAAGGTGATGGCCAGCAAGAGCTTTCAGTGCTAGCCCCTTTGGTGTGGGAGCAGTGGCTGGACGTTTCGAATTTGGGAGCTGGGCTCTGGCTGTGCCGAGAAGGAACGTCCCCACTGTGCTGTGGCTAGGAAGCTCAGAGCGCCAGTGCTTGTGGGGCTGCGGAAGGGCTGCCTAGGGCAGGTGATGGCCAGCAAGAGCTTTCAGTGCTAGCCCCTTTGGTGTGGGAGCAGTGGCTGGAGGTTTTGAATTTCGGAGCTGGGCTGTGGCTGTGCCGAGAAGGAACGTCCCCACTGTGCTGTGGCTAGGAAGCTCAGAGCGCCAGTGCTTGTGGGGCTGTGGAAGTGCTGCCTAGGGCAGGCGATGGCCAGCAAGAGCTTTCAGTGCTAGCCCCTTTGGTGTGGGAGCAGTGGCTGGACGTTTCGAATTTGGGAGCTGGGCTGTGGCTGTGCTGAGAAGGAACGTCCCCACTGTGCTGTGGCTAGGAAGCTCAGAGCGCCAGTGCTTGTGGGGCTGTGGAAGGGCTGCCTAGGGCAGGTGATGGCCAGCAAGAGCTTTCAGTGCTAGCCCCTTTGGTGTGGGAGCAGTGGCTGGACGTTTTGAATTTGGGAGCTGGGCTGTGGCTGTGCCGAGAAGGAACGTCCCCACTGTGCTGTGGCTAGGAAGCTCAGAGCGCCAGTGCTTGTGGGGCTGTGGAAGGGCTGCCTAGGGAAGGTGATGGCCAGCAAGAGCTTTCAGTGCTAGCCCCTTTGGTGTGGGAGCAGTGGCTGGACGTTTTGAATTTCGGAGCTGGGCTGTGGCTGTGCCGAGAAGGAACGTCCCCACTGTGCTGTGGCTAGGAAGCTCAGAGCGCCAGTGCTTGTGGGGCTGTGGAAGGGCTGCCTAGGGAAGGTGATGGCCAGCAAGAGCTTTCAGTGCTAGCCCCTTTGGTGTGGGAGCAGTGGCTGGACGTTTCGAATTTCAGAGCTGAGCTGTGGCTGTGCTGAGAAGGAACTTTCCCATTGTGCTGTGGCTAGGAAGCTCAGAGCGCCAGTGCTTGTGGGGCTGTGGAAGGGCTGCCTAGGGCAGGTGATGGCCAGCAAGAGCTTTCAGTGCTAGCCCCTTTGGTGTGGGAGCAGTGGCTGGACGTTTTGAATTTCGGAGCTGGGCTGTGGCTGTGCCGAGAAGGAACGTCCCCACTGTGCTGTGGCTAGGAAGCTCAGAGCGCCAGTGCTTGTGGGGCTGTGGAAGGGCTGCCTAGGGCAGGTGATGGCCAGCAAGAGCTTTCAGTGCTAGCCCCTTTGGTGTGGGAGCAGTGGCTGGACGTTTTGAATTTCGGAGCTGGGCTGTGGCTGTGCCGAGAAGGAACGTCCCCACTGTGCTGAGGCTAGGAAGCTCAGAGCGCCAGTGCTTGTGGGGCTGTGGAAGGGCTGCCTAGGGAAGGTGATGGCCAGCAAGAGCTTTCAGTGCTAGCCCCTTTGGTGTGGGAGCAGTGGCTGGACGTTTTGAATTTCGGAGCTGGGCTGTGGCTGTGCCGAGAAGGAACGTCCCCACTGTGCTGTGGCTAGGAAGCTCAGAGCGCCAGTGCTTGTGGGGCTGTGGAAGGGCTGCCTAGGGCAGGTGATGGCCAGCAAGAGCTTTCAGTGCTAGCCCCTTTGGTGTGGGAGCAGTGGCTGGACGTTTCGAATTTCGGAGCTGGGCTGTGGCTGTGCTGAGAAGGAACGTCCCCACTGTGCTGTGGCTAGGAAGCTCAGAGCGCCAGTGCTTGTGGGGCTGTGGAAGGGCAGCCTAGGGCAGGTGAAGGCCAGCAAGAGCTTTCAGTGCTAGCCCCTTTGGTGTGGGAGCAGTGGCTGGACGTTTTGAATTTCGGAGCTGGGCTGTGGCTGTGCCGAGAAGGAACGTCCCCACTGTGCTGTGGCTAGGAAGCTCAGAGCGCCAGTGCTTGTGGGGCTGTGGAAGGGCTGCCTAGGGCAGGTGATGGCCAGCAAGAGCTTTCAGTGCTAGCCCCTTTGGTGTGGGAGCAGTGGCTGGACGTTTTGAATTTCGGAGCTGGGCTGTGGCTGTGCTGAGAAGGAACGTCCCCACTGTGCTGTGGCTAGGAAGCTCAGAGCGCCAGTGCTTGTGGGCTGCGGAAGGGCTGCCTAGGGAAGGTGATGGCCAGCAAGAGCTTTCAGTGCTAGCCCCTTTGGTGTGGGAGCAGTGGCTGGACGTTTTGAATTTCGGAGCTGGGCTGTGGCTGTGCCGAGAAGGAACGTCCCCACTGTGCTGAGGCTAGGAAGCTCAGAGCGCCAGTGCTTGTGGGGCTGTGGAAGGGCTGCCTAGGGCAGGTGATGGCCAGCAAGAGCTTTCAGTGCTAGCCCCTTTGGTGTGGGAGCAGTGGCTGGACGTTTCGAATTTCGGAGCTGGGCTGTGGCTGTGCTGAGAAGGAACGTCCCCACTGTGCTGTGGCTAGGAAGCTCAGAGCGCCAGTGCTTGTGGGGCTGTGGAAGGGCTGCCTAGGGCAGGTGATGGCCAGCAAGAGCTTTCAGTGCTAGCCCCTTTGGTGTGGGAGCAGTGGCTGGACGTTTTGAATTTCGGAGCTGGGCTGTGGCTGTGCCGAGAAGGAACGTCCCCACTGTGCTGTGGCTAGGAAGCTCAGAGCGCCAGTGCTTGTGGGGCTGTGGAAGGGCTGCCTAGGGAAGGTGATGGCCAGCAAGAGCTTTCAGTGCTAACCCCTTTGGTGTGGGAGCAGTGGCTGGACGTTTTGAATTTCGGAGCTGGGCTGTGGCTGTGCTGAGAAGGAACGTCCCCACTGTGCTGTGGCTAGGAAGCTCAGAGCGCCAGTGCTTGTGGGCTGCGGAAGGGCTGCCTAGGGAAGGTGATGGCCAGCAAGAGCTTTCAGTGCTAGCCCCTTTGGTGTGGGAGCAGTGGCTGGACGTTTTGAATTTCGGAGCTGGGCTGTGGCTGTGCCGAGAAGGAACGTCCCCACTGTGCTGTGGCTAGGAAGCTCAGAGCGCCAGTGCTTGTGGGGCTGTGGAAGGGCTGCCTAGGGAAGGTGAGGGCCAGCAAGAGCTTTCAGTGCTAGCCCCTTTGGTGTGGGAGCAGTGTCTGGACGTTTTGAATTTCGGAGCTGGGCTGTGGCTGTGCCGAGAAGGAACGTCCCCACTGTGCTGTGGCTAGGAAGCTCAGAGCGCCAGTGCTTGTGGGGCTGTGGAAGGGCTGCCTAGGGCAGGTGATGGCCAGCAAGAGCTTTCAGTGCTAGCCCCTTTGGTGTGGGAGCAGTGGCTGGACGTTTTGAATTTCGGAGCTGGGCTGTGGCTGTGCCGAGAAGGAATGTCCCCACTGTGCTGTGGCTAGGAAGCTCAGAGCGCCAGTGCTTGTGGGGCTGTGGAAGGGCTGCCTAGGGAAGGTGATGGCCAGCAAGAGCTTTCAGTGCTAGCCCCTTTGGTGTGGGAGCGGTGGCTGGACGTTTTGAATTTCGGAGCTGGGCTGTGGCTGTGCCGAGAAGGAACGTCCCCACTGTGCTGAGGCTAGGAAGCTCAGAGCGCCAGTGCTTGTGGGGCTGTGGAAGGGCTGCCTAGGGAAGGTGATGGCCAGCAAGAGCTTTCAGTGCTAGCCCCTTTGGTGTGGGAGCAGTGGCTGGACGTTTTGAATTTCGGAGCTGGGCTGTGGCTGTGCCGAGAAGGAACGTCCCCACTGTGCTGTGGCTAGGAAGCTCAGAGCGCCAGTGCTTGTGGGGCTGTGGAAGGGCTGCCTAGGGCAGGTGCTGGCCAGCAAGAGCTTTCAGTGCTAGCCCCTTTGGTGTGGGAGCAGTGGCTGGACGTTTCGAATTTCGGAGCTGGGCTGTGGCTGTGCCGAGAAGGAACGTCCCCACTGTGCTGTGGCTAGGAAGCTCAGAGCGCCAGTGCTTGTGGGGCTGTGGAAGGGCTGCCTAGGGCAGGTGATGGCCAGCAAGAGCTTTCAGTGCTAGCCCCTTTGGTGTGGGAGCAGTGGCTGGACGTTTCGAATTTCGGAGCTGGGCTGTGGCTGTGCCGAGAAGGAACGTCCCCACTGTGCTGTGGCTAGGAAGCTCAGAGCGCCAGTGCTTGTGGGGCTGCGGAAGGGCTGCCTAGGGCAGGTGATGGCCAGCAAGAGCTTTCAGTGCTAGCCCCTTTGGTGTGGGAGCAGTGTCTGGACGTTTTGAATTTCGGAGCTGGGCTGTGGCTGTGCCGAGAAGGAACGTCCCCACTGTGCTGTGGCTAGGAAGCTCAGAGCGCCAGTGCTTGTGGGGCTGTGGAAGGGCTGCCTAGGGAAGGTGATGGCCAGCAAGAGCTTTCAGTGCTAGCCCCTTTGGTGTGGGAGCAGTGGCTGGAGGTTTTGAATTTCGGAGCTGGGCTGTGGCTGTGCCGAGAAGGAACGTCCCCACTGTGCTGTGGCTAGGAAGCTCAGAGCGCCAGTGCTTGTGGGGCTGTGGAAGGGCTGCCTAGGGAAGGTGATGGCCAGCAAGAGCTTTCAGTGCTAGCCCCTTTGGTGTGGGAGCAGTGGCTGGACGTTTCGAATTTGGGAGCTGGGCTCTGGCTGTGCCGAGAAGGAACGTCCCCACTGTGCTGTGGCTAGGAAGCTCAGAGCGCCAGTGCTTGTGGGGCTGCGGAAGGGCTGCCTAGGGCAGGTGATGGCCAGCAAGAGCTTTCAGTGCTAGCCCCTTTGGTGTGGGAGCAGTGGCTGGAGGTTTTGAATTTCGGAGCTGGGCTGTGGCTGTGCCGAGAAGGAACGTCCCCACTGTGCTGTGGCTAGGAAGCTCAGAGCGCCAGTGCTTGTGGGGCTGTGGAAGTGCTGCCTAGGGCAGGCGATGGCCAGCAAGAGCTTTCAGTGCTAGCCCCTTTGGTGTGGGAGCAGTGGCTGGACGTTTCGAATTTGGGAGCTGGGCTGTGGCTGTGCTGAGAAGGAACGTCCCCACTGTGCTGTGGCTAGGAAGCTCAGAGCGCCAGTGCTTGTGGGGCTGTGGAAGGGCTGCCTAGGGCAGGTGATGGCCAGCAAGAGCTTTCAGTGCTAGCCCCTTTGGTGTGGGAGCAGTGGCTGGACGTTTTGAATTTGGGAGCTGGGCTGTGGCTGTGCCGAGAAGGAACGTCCCCACTGTGCTGTGGCTAGGAAGCTCAGAGCGCCAGTGCTTGTGGGGCTGTGGAAGGGCTGCCTAGGGAAGGTGATGGCCAGCAAGAGCTTTCAGTGCTAGCCCCTTTGGTGTGGGAGCAGTGGCTGGACGTTTTGAATTTCGGAGCTGGGCTGTGGCTGTGCCGAGAAGGAACGTCCCCACTGTGCTGTGGCTAGGAAGCTCAGAGCGCCAGTGCTTGTGGGGCTGTGGAAGGGCTGCCTAGGGAAGGTGATGGCCAGCAAGAGCTTTCAGTGCTAGCCCCTTTGGTGTGGGAGCAGTGGCTGGACGTTTCGAATTTCGGAGCTGGGCTGTGGCTGTGCTGAGAAGGAACGTCCCCACTGTGCTGTGGCTAGGAAGCTCAGAGCGCCAGTGCTTGTGGGGCTGCGGAAGGGCTGCCTAGGGAAGGTGATGGCCAGCAAGAGCTTTCAGTGCTAGCCCCTTTGGTGTGGGAGCAGTGGCTGGACGTTTTGAATTTCGGAGCTGGGCTGTGGCTGTGCCGAGAAGGAACGTCCCCACTGTGCTGTGGCTAGGAAGCTCAGAGCGCCAGTGCTTGTGGGGCTGTGGAAGGGCTGCCTAGGGCAGGTGATGGCCAGCAAGAGCTTTCAGTGCTAGCCCCTTTGGTGTGGGAGCAGTGGCTGGACGTTTTGAATTTCGGAGCTGGGCTGTGGCTGTGCCGAGAAGGAACGTCCCCACTGTGCTGTGGCTAGGAAGCTCAGAGCGCCAGTGCTTGTGGGGCTGTGGAAGGGCTGCCTAGGGCAGGTGCTGGCCAGCAAGAGCTTTCAGCGCTAGCCCCTTTGGTGTGGGAGCAGTGGCTGGACGTTTCGAATTTCGGAGGTGGGCTGTGGCTGTGCCGAGAAGGAACGTGCCCACTGTGCTGTGGCTAGGAAGCTCAGAGCGCCAGTGCTTGTGGGGCTGTGGAAGGGCTGCCTAGGGCAGGTGATGGCCAGCAAGAGCTTTCAGTGCTAGCCCCTTTGGTGTGGGAGCAGTGGCTGGAGGTTTTGAATTTCGGAGCTGGGCTGTGGCTGTGCTGAGAAGGAACGTCCCCACTGTGCTGTGGCTAGGAAGCTCAGAGCGCCAGTGCTTGTGGGGCTGTGGAAGGGCTGCCTAGGGCAGGTGATGGCCAGCAAGAGCTTTCAGTGCTAGCCCCTTTGGTGTGGGAGCAGTGGCTGGACGTTTCGAATTTCGGAGCTGGGCTGTGGCTGTGCTGAGAAGGAACGTCCCCACTGTGCTGTGGCTAGGAAGCTCAGAGCGCCAGTGCTTGTGGGGCTGTGGAAGGGCTGCCTAGGGCAGGTGATGGCCAGCAAGAGCTTTCAGTGCTAGCCCCTTTGGTGTGGGAGCAATGACTGGACGTTTTGAATTTCAGAGCTGGGCTCTGGCTGTGCTGAGAAGGAACCTCCCCACTGTGCTGTGGCTAGGAAGCTCAGAGCGCCAGTGCTTGTGGGGCTGTGGAAGGGCTGCCTAGGGAAGGTGATGGCCAGCAAGAGCTTTCAGTGCTAGCCCCTTTGGTGTGGGAGCAGTGGCTGGACGTTTTGAATTTCGGAGCTGGGCTGTGGCTGTGCCGAGAAGGAACGTCCCCACTGTGCTGTGGCTAGGAAGCTCAGAGCGCCAGTGCTTGTGGGGCTGTGGAAGGGCTGCCTAGGGCAGGTGATGGCCAGCAAGAGCTTTCAGTGCTAGCCCTTTTGGTGTGGGAGCAGTGGCTGGACGTTTTGAATTTCGGAGCTGGGCTGTGGCTGTGCCGAGAAGGAACGTCCCCACTGTGCTGTGGCTAGGAAGCTCAGAGCGCCAGTGCTTGTGGGGCTGTGGAAGTGCTGCCTAGGGCAGGCGATGGCCAGCAAGAGCTTTCAGTGCTAGCCCCTTTGGTGTGGGAGCAGTGGCTGGACGTTTTGAATTTCGGAGCTGGGCTGTGGCTGTGCTGAGAAGGAACGTCCCCACTGTGCTGTGGCTAGGAAGCTCAGAGCGCCAGTGCTTGTGGGGCTGCGGAAGGGCTGCCTAGGGCAGGTGATGGCCAGCAAGAGCTTTCAGTGCTAGCCCCTTTGGTGTGGGAGCAGTGGCTGGACGTTTTGAATTTCGGAGCTGGGCTGTGGCTGTGCCGAGAAGGAACGTCCCCACTGTGCTGTGGCTAGGAAGCTCAGAGCGCCAGTGCTTGTGGGGCTGTGGAAGGGCTGCCTAGGGAAGGTGATGGCCAGCAAGAGCTTTCAGTGCTAGCCCCTTTGGTGTGGGAGCAGTGGCTGGACGTTTTGAATTTCGGAGCTGGGCTGTGGCTGTGCTGAGAAGGAACGTCCCCACTGTGCTGTGGCTAGGAAGCTCAGAGCGCCAGTGCTTGTGGGGCTGTGGAAGGGCTGCCTAGGGAAGGTGATGGCCAGCAAGAGCTTTCAGTGCTAGCCCCTTTGGTGTGGGAGCAGTGGCTGGACGTTTTGAATTTCGGAGCTGGGCTGTGGCTGTGCCGAGAAGGAACGTCCCCACTGTGCTGTGGCTAGGAAGCTCAGAGCGCCAGTGCTTGTGGGGCTGTGGAAGGGCTGCCTAGGGCAGGTGATGGCCAGCAAGAGCTTTCAGTGCTAGCCCCTTTGGTGTGGGAGCAGTGGCTGGACGTTTTGAATTTCGGAGCTGGGCTGTGGCTGTGCCGAGAAGGAACGTCCCCACTGTGCTGTGGCTAGGAAGCTCAGAGCGCCAGTGCTTGTGGGGCTGTGGAAGGGCTGCCTAGGGCAGGTGCTGGCCAGCAAGAGCTTTCAGTGCTAGCCCCTTTGGTGTGGGAGCAGTGGCTGGACGTTTTGAATTTCGGAGCTGGGCTGTGGCTGTGCCGAGAAGGAACGTCCCCACTGTGCTGTGGCTAGGAAGCTCAGAGCGCCAGTGCTTGTGGGGCTGTGGAAGGGCTGCCTAGGGCAGGTGATGGCCAGCAAGAGCTTTCAGTGCTAGCCCCTTTGGTGTGGGAGCAGTGGCTGGAGGTTTTGAATTTCGGAGCTGGGCTGTGGCTGTGCCGAGAAGGAACGTCCCCACTGTGCTGTGGCTAGGAAGCTCAGAGCGCCAGTGCTTGTGGGGCTGTGGAAGGGCTGCCTAGGGAAGGTGATGGCCAGCAAGAGCTTTCAGTGCTAGCCCCTTTGGTGTGGGAGCAGTGGCTGGACGTTTCGAATTTCGGAGCTGGGCTGTGGCTGTGCTGAGAAGGAACGTCCCCACTGTGCTGTGGCTAGGAAGCTCAGAGCGCCAGTGCTTGTGGGGCTGCGGAAGGGCTGCCTAGGGCAGGTGATGGCCAGCAAGAGCTTTCAGTGCTAGCCCTTTTGGTGTGGGAGCAGTGGCTGGACGTTTTGAATTTCGGAGCTGGGCTGTGGCTGTGCCGAGAAGGAACGTCCCCACTGTGCTGTGGCTAGGAAGCTCAGAGCGCCAGTGCTTGTGGGGCTGTGGAAGGGCTGCCTAGGGCAGGTGATGGCCAGCAAGAGCTTTCAGTGCTAACCCCTTTGGTGTGGGAGCAGTGTCTGGACGTTTTGAATTTCGGAGCTGGGCTGTGGCTGTGCCGAGAAGGAACGTCCCCACTGTGCTGTGGCTAGGAAGCTCAGAGCGCCAGTGCTTGTGGGGCTGTGGAAGTGCTGCCTAGGGCAGGCGATGGCCAGCAAGAGCTTTCAGTGCTAGCCCCTTTGGTGTGGGAGCAGTGGCTGGACGTTTCGAATTTGGGAGCTGGGCTGTGGCTGTGCTGAGAAGGAACGTCCCCACTGTGCTGTGGCTAGGAAGCTCAGAGCGCCAGTGCTTGTGGGGCTGCGGAAGGGCTGCCTAGGGCAGGTGATGGCCAGCAAGAGCTTTCAGTGCTAGCCCCTTTGGTGTGGGAGCAGTGGCTGGACGTTTTGAATTTCGGAGCTGGGCTGTGGCTGTGCCGAGAAGGAACGTCCCCACTGTGCTGTGGCTAGGAAGCTCAGAGCGCCAGTGCTTGTGGGGCTGTGGAAGGGCTGCCTAGGGCAGGTGATGGCCAGCAAGAGCTTTCAGTGCTAGCCCCTTTGGTGTGGGAGCAGTGGCTGGACGTTTCGAATTTCGGAGCTGGGCTGTGGCTGTGCCGAGAAGGAACGTCCCCACTGTGCTGTGGCTAGGAAGCTCAGAGCGCCAGTGCTTGTGGGGCTGTGGAAGGGCTGCCTAGGGCAGGTGATGGCCAGCAAGAGCTTTCAGTGCTAGCCCCTTTGGTGTGGGAGCAGTGGCTGGAGGTTTTGAATTTCGGAGCTGGGCTGTGGCTGTGCCGAGAAGGAACGTCCCCACTGTGCTGTGGCTAGGAAGCTCAGAGCGCCAGTGCTTGTGGGGCTGTGGAAGGGCTGCCTAGGGCAGGTGATGGCCAGCAAGAGCTTTCAGTGCTAGCCCCTTTGGTGTGGGAGCAGTGGCTGGACGTTTTGAATTTCGGAGCTGGGCTGTGGCTGTGCCGAGAAGGAACGTCCCCACTGTGCTGTGGCTAGGAAGCTCAGAGCGCCAGTGCTTGTGGAGCTGTGGAAGGGCTGCCTAGGGCAGGTGATGGCCAGCAAGAGCTTTCAGTGCTAGCCCCTTTGGTGTGGGAGCAGTGGCTGGACGTTTTGAATTTCGGAGCTGGGCTGTGGCTGTGCCGAGAAGGAACGTCCCCACTGTGCTGTGGCTAGGAAGCTCAGAGCGCCAGTGCTTGTGGGGCTGTGGAAGGGCTGCCTAGGGCAGGTGATGGCCAGCAAGAGCTTTCAGTGCTAGCCCTTTTGGTGTGGGAGCAGTGGCTGGACGTTTTGAATTTCGGAGCTGGGCTGTCGCTGTGCCGAGAAGGAACGTCCCCACTGTGCTGTGGCTAGGAAGCTCAGAGCGCCAGTGCTTGTGGGGCTGTGGAAGGGCTGCCTAGGGAAGGTGATGGCCAGCAAGAGCTTTCAGTGCTAGCCCCTTTGGTGTGGGAGCAGTGGCTGGACGTTTCGAATTTCGGAGGTGGGCTGTGGCTGTGCCGAGAAGGAACGTCCCCACTGTGCTGTGGCTAGGAAGCTCAGAGCGCCAGTGCTTGTGGGGCTGTGGAAGGGCTGCCTAGGGAAGGTGATGGCCAGCAAGAGCTTTCAGTGCTAGCCCCTTTGGTGTGGGAGCAGTGGCTGGACGTTTCGAATTTGGGAGCTGGGCTCTGGCTGTGCCGAGAAGGAACGTCCCCACTGTGCTGTGGCTAGGAAGCTCAGAGCGCCAGTGCTTGTGGGGCTGTGGAAGGGCTGCCTAGGGAAGGTGAGGGCCAGCAAGAGCTTTCAGTGCTAGCCCCTTTGGTGTGGGAGCAGTGGCTGGACGTTTTGAATTTCGGAGCTGGGCTGTGGCTGTGCCGAGAAGGAACGTCCCCACTGTGCTGTGGCTAGGAAGCTCAGAGCGCCAGTGCTTGTGGGGCTGTGGAAGTGCTGCCTAGGGCAGGCGATGGCCAGCAAGAGCTTTCAGTGCTAGCCCCTTTGGTGTGGGAGCAGTGGCTGGACGTTTCGAATTTGGGGGCTGGGCTGTGGCTGTGCTGAGAAGGAACGTCCCCACTGTGCTGTGGCTAGGAAGCTCAGAGCGCCAGTGCTTGTGGGGCTGCGGAAGGGCTGCCTAGGGCAGGTGATGGCCAGCAAGAGCTTTCAGTGCTAGCCCCTTTGGTGTGGGAGCAGTGGCTGGACGTTTTGAATTTCGGAGCTGGGCTGTGGCTGTGCCGAGAAGGAACGTCCCCACTGTGCTGTGGCTAGGAAGCTCAGAGCGCCAGTGCTTGTGGGGCTGTGGAAGGGCTGCCTAGGGAAGGTGATGGCCAGCAAGAGCTTTCAGTGCTAGCCCCTTTGGTGTGGGAGCAGTGGCTGGACGTTTTGAATTTCGGAGCTGGGCTGTGGCTGTGCCGAGAAGGAACGTCCCCACTGTGCTGTGGCTAGGAAGCTCAGAGCGCCAGTGCTTGTGGGCTGTGGAAGGGCAGCCTAGGGCAGGTGATGGCCAGCAAGAGCTTTCAGTGCTAGCCCCTTTGGTGTGGGAGCAGTGGCTGGACGTTTTGAATTTGGGAGCTGGGCTGTGGCTGTGCCGAGAAGGAACGTCCCCACTGTGCTGTGGCTAGGAAGCTCAGAGCGCCAGTGCTTGTGGGGCTGTGGAAGGGCTGCCTAGGGCAGGTGATGGCCAGCAAGAGCTTTCAGTGCTAGCCCCTTTGGTGTGGGAGCAGTGGCTGGACGTTTTGAATTTCGGAGCTGGGCTGTGGCTGTGCCGAGAAGGAACGTCCCCACTGTGCTGTGGCTAGGAAGCTCAGAGCGCCAGTGCTTGTGGGGCTGTGGAAGGGCTGCCTAGGGAAGGTGATGGCCAGCAAGAGCTTTCAGTGCTAGCCCCTTTGGTGTGGGAGCAGTGGCTGGACGTTTCGAATTTCAGAGCTGAGCTGTGGCTGTGCTGAGAAGGAACGTCCCCATTGTGCTGTGGCTAGGAAGCTCAGAGCGCCAGTGCTTGTGGGGCTGTGGAAGGGCTGCCTAGGGAAGGTGATGGCCAGCAAGAGCTTTCAGTGCTAGCCCCTTTGGTGTGGGAGCAGTGGCTGGACGTTTTGAATTTCGGAGCTGGGCTGTGGCTGTGCCGAGAAGGAACGTCCCCACTGTGCTGTGGCTAGGAAGCTCAGAGCGCCAGTGCTTGTGGGGCTGTGGAAGGGCTGCCTAGGGCAGGTGATGGCCAGCAAGAGCTTTCAGTGCTAGCCCCTTTGGTGTGGGAGCAGTGGCTGGACGTTTTGAATTTCGGAGCTGGGCTATGGCTGTGCCAAGAAGGAACGTCCCCACTGTGCTGTGGCTAGGAAGCTCAGAGCGCCAGTGCTTGTGGGGCTGTGGAAGGGCTGCCTAGGGCAGGTGCTGGCCAGCAAGAGCTTTCAGTGCTAGCCCCTTTGGTGTGGGAGCAGTGGCTGGACGTTTTGAATTTCGGAGCTGGGCTGTGGCTGTGCCGAGAAGGAACGTCCCCACTGTGCTGTGGCTAGGAAGCTCAGAGCGCCAGTGCTTGTGGGGCTGTGGAAGGGCTGCCTAGGGCAGGTGATGGCCAGCAAGAGCTTTCAGTGCTAGCCCCTTTGGTGTGGGAGCAGTGGCTGGATGTTTCGAATTTCGGAGCTGGGCTGTGGCTGTGCCGAGAAGGAACGTCCCCACTGTGCTGTGGCTAGGAAGCTCAGAGCGCCAGTGCTTGTGGGGCTGTGGAAGGGCTGCCTAGGGCAGGTGATGGCCAGCAAGAGCTTTCAGTGCTAGCCCCTTTGGTGTGGGAGCAGTGGCTGGACGTTTTGAATTTGGGAGCTGGGCTGTGGCTGTGCTGAGAAGGAACGTCCCCACTGTGCTATGGCTAGGAAGCTCAGAGCGCCAGTGCTTGTGGGGCTGTGGAAGGGCTGCCTAGGGAAGGTGATGGCCAGCAAGAGCTTTCAGTGCTAGCCCCTTTGGTGTGGGAGCAGTGGCTGGACGTTTTGAATTTCGGAGCTGGGCTGTGGCTGTGCTGAGAAGGAACGTCCCCACTGTCCTATGGCTAGGAAGCTCAGAGCGCCAGTGCTTGTGGGGCTGTGGAAGGGCTGCCTAGGGCAGGTGATGGCCAGCAAGAGCTTTCAGTGCTAGCCCCTTTGGTGTGGGAGCAGTGGCTGGAGGTTTTGAATTTGGGAGCTGGGCTCTGGCTGTGCCGAGAAGGAACGTCCCCACTGTGCTGTGGCTAGGAAGCTCAGAGCGCCAGTGCTTGTGGGGCTGTGGAAGGGCTGCCTAGGGAAGGTGATGGCCAGCAAGAGCTTTCAGTGCTAGCCCCTTTGGTGTGGGAGCAGTGGCTGGACGTTTTGAATTTCGGATCTGGGCTGTGGCTGTGCCGAGAAGGAACGTCCCCACTGTGCTGTGGCTAGGAAGCTCAGAGCGCCAGTGCTTGTGGGGCTGTGGAAGGGCTGCCTAGGGAAGGTGATGGCCAGCAAGAGCTTTCAGTGCTAGCCCCTTTGGTGTGGGAGCAGTGGCTGGACGTTTTGAATTTCGGAGCTGGGCTGTGGCTGTGCCGAGAAGGAACGTCCCCACTGTGCTGTGGCTAGGAAGCTCAGAGCGCCAGTGCTTGTGGGGCTGTGGAAGGGCTGCCTAGGGAAGGTGATGGCCAGCAAGAGCTTTCAGTGCTAGCCCCTTTGGTGTGGGAGCAGTGGCTGGACATTTCGAATTTCGGAGCTGGGCTGTGGCTGTGCTGAGAAGGAACGTCCCCACTGTGCTGTGGCTAGGAAGCTCAGAGCGCCAGTGCTTGTGGGGCTGTGGAAGTGCTGCCTAGGGCAGGCGATGGCCAGCAAGAGCTTTCAGTGCTAACCCCTTTGGTGTGGGAGCAGTGGCTGGACGTTTTGAATTTCGGAGCTGGGCTGTGGCTGTGCTGAGAAGGAACGTCCCCACTGTGCTGTGGCTAGGAAGCTCAGAGCGCCAGTGCTTGTGGGGCTGTGGAAGGGCTGCCTAGGGCAGGTGATGGCCAGCAAGAGCTTTCAGTGCTAGCCCCTTTGGTGTGGGAGCAGTGGCTGGACGTTTTGAATTTGGGAGCTGGGCTCTGGCTGTGCCGAGAAGGAACGTCCCCACTGTGCTGTGGCTAGGAAGCTCAGAGCGCCAGTGCTTGTGGGGCTGTGGAAGTGCTGCCTAGGGCAGGCGATGGCCAGCAAGAGCTTTCAGTGCTAACCCCTTTGGTGTGGGAGCAGTGGCTGGACGTTTTGAATTTGGGAGCTGGGCTGTGGCTGTGCTGAGAAGGAACGTCCCCACTGTGCTGTGGCTAGGAAGCTCAGAGCGCCAGTGCTTGTGGGGCTGTGGAAGGGCTGCCTAGGGCAGGTGATGGCCAGCAAGAGCTTTCAGTGCTAGCCCCTTTGGTGTGGGAGCAGTGGCTGGACGTTTTGAATTTGGGAGCTGGGCTCTGGCTGTGCCGAGAAGGAACGTCCCCACTGTGCTGTGGCTAGGAAGCTCAGAGCGCCAGTGCTTGTGGGGCTGTGGAAGGGCTGCCTAGGGAAGGTGCTGGCCAGCAAGAGCTTTCAGTGCTAGCCCCTTTGGTGTGGGAGCAGTGGCTGGACGTTTCGAATTTCGGAGCTGGGCTGTGGCTGTGCTGAGAAGGAACGTCCCCACTGTGCTGTGGCTAGGAAGCTCAGAGCGCCAGTGCTTGTGGGGCTGTGGAAGGGCTGCCTAGGGCAGGTGATGGCCAGCAAGAGCTTTCAGTGCTAGCCCCTTTGGTGTGGGAGCAGTGGCTGGACGTTTTGAATTTCGGAGCTGGGCTGTGGCTGTGCCGAGAAGGAACGTCCCCACTGTGCTGTGGCTAGGAAGCTCAGAGCGCCAGTGCTTGTGGGGCTGTGGAAGGGCTGCCTAGGGCAGGTGATGGCCAGCAAGAGCTTTCAGTGCTAGCCCCTTTGGTGTGGGAGCAGTGGCTGGACGTTTTGAATTTCGGAGCTGGGCTGTGGCTGTGCCGAGAAGGAACGTCCCCACTGTGCTGTGGCTAGGAAGCTCAGAGCGCCAGTGCTTGTGGGCTGTGGAAGGGCTGCCTAGGGAAGGTGATGGCCAGCAAGAGCTTTCAGTGCTAGCCCCTTTGGTGTGGGAGCAGTGGCTGGACGTTTTGAATTTCAGAGCTGGGCTATCGCTGTGCCGAGAAGGAACGTCCCCACTGTGCTGTGGCTAGGAAGCTCAGAGCGCCAGTGCTTGTGGGGCTGTGGAAGGGCTGCCTAGGGAAGGTGATGGCCAGCAAGAGCTTTCAGTGCTAGCCCCTTTGGTGTGGGAGCAGTGGCTGGACGTTTCGAATTTGGGAGCTGGGCTCTGGCTGTGCCGAGAAGGAACGTCCCCACTGTGCTGTGGCTAGGAAGCTCAGAGCGCCAGTGCTTGTGGGCTGTGGAAGGGCAGCCTAGGGAAGGTGAGGGCCAGCAAGAGCTTTCAGTGCTAGCCCCTTTGGTGTGGGAGCAGTGGCTGGACGTTTTGAATTTGGGAGCTGGGCTGTGGCTGTGCTGAGAAGGAACGTCCCCACTGTGCTGTGGCTAGGAAGCTCAGAGCGCCAGTGCTTGTGGGGCTGTGGAAGGGCAGCCTAGGGAAGGTGATGGCCAGCAAGAGCTTTCAGTGCTAGCCCCTTTGGTGTGGGAGCAGTGGCTGGACGTTTTGAATTTCGGAGCTGGGCTGTGGCTGTGCCGAGAAGGAACGTCCCCACTGTGCTGAGGCTAGGAAGCTCAGAGCGCCAGTGCTTGTGGGGCTGTGGAAGGGCTGCCTAGGGAAGGTGATGGCCAGCAAGAGCTTTCAGTGCTAGCCCCTTTGGTGTGGGAGCAGTGGCTGGACGTTTTGAATTTCGGAGCTGGGCTGTGGCTGTGCCGAGAAGGAACGTCCCCACTGTGCTGTGGCTAGGAAGCTCAGAGCGCCAGTGCTTGTGGGGCTGTGGAAGGGCTGCCTAGGGCAGGTGATGGCCAGCAAGATCTTTCAGTGCTAGCCCCTTTGGTGTGGGAGCAGTGGCTGGACGTTTTGAATTTGGGAGCTGGGCTGTGGCTGTGCCGAGAAGGAACGTCCCCACTGTGCTGTGGCTAGGAAGCTCAGAGCGCCAGTGCTTGTGGGGCTGTGGAAGGGCAGCCTAGGGAAGGTGATGGCCAGCAAGAGCTTTCAGTGCTAGCCCCTTTGGTGTGGGAGCAGTGGCTGGACGTTTTGAATTTCAGAGCTGGGCTGTCGCTGTGCCGAGAAGGAACGTCCCCACTGTGCTGTGGCTAGGAAGCTCAGAGCGCCAGTGCTTGTGGGGCTGTGGAAGGGCTGCCTAGGGAAGGTGATGGCCAGCAAGAGCTTTCAGTGCTAGCCCCTTTGGTGTGGGAGCAGTGGCTGGACGTTTCGAATTTGGGAGCTGGGCTCTGGCTGTGCCGAGAAGGAACGTCCCCACTGTGCTGTGGCTAGGAAGCTCAGAGCGCCAGTGCTTGTGGGCTGTGGAAGGGCAGCCTAGGGAAGGTGAGGGCCAGCAAGAGCTTTCAGTGCTAGCCCCTTTGGTGTGGGAGCAGTGGCTGGACGTTTTGAATTTGGGAGCTGGGCTGTGGCTGTGCTGAGAAGGAACGTCCCCACTGTGCTGTGGCTAGGAAGCTCAGAGCGCCAGTGCTTGTGGGGCTGTGGAAGGGCACCCTAGGGAAGGTGATGGCCAGCAAGAGCTTTCAGTGCTAGCCCCTTTGGTGTGGGAGCAGTGGCTGGACGTTTTGAATTTCGGAGCTGGGCTGTGGCTGTGCCGAGAAGGAACGTCCCCACTGTGCTGAGGCTAGGAAGCTCAGAGCGCCAGTGCTTGTGGGGCTGTGGAAGGGCTGCCTAGGGAAGGTGATGGCCAGCAAGAGCTTTCAGTGCTAGCCCCTTTGGTGTGGGAGCAGTGGCTGGACGTTTTGAATTTCGGAGCTGGGCTGTGGCTGTGCCGAGAAGGAACGTCCCCACTGTGCTGTGGCTAGGAAGCTCAGAGCGCCAGTGCTTGTGGGGCTGTGGAAGGGCTGCCTAGGGCAGGTGATGGCCAGCAAGAACTTTCAGTGCTAGCCCCTTTGGTGTGGGAGCAGTGGCTGGACGTTTCGAATTTGGGAGCTGGGCTCTGGCTGTGCCGAGAAGGAACGTCCCCACTGTGCTGTGGCTAGGAAGCTCAGAGCGCCAGTGCTTGTGGGCTGTGGAAGGGCAGCCTAGGGAAGGTGATGGCCAGCAAGAGCTTTCAGTGCTAGCCCCTTTGGTGTGGGAGCAGTGGCTGGACGTTTTGAATTTCAGAGCTGGGCTGTCGCTGTGCCGAGAAGGAACGTCCCCACTGTGCTGTGGCTAGGAAGCTCAGAGCGCCAGTGCTTGTGGGGCTGTGGAAGGGCTGCCTAGGGAAGGTGATGGCCAGCAAGAGCTTTCAGTGCTAGCCCCTTTGGTGTGGGAGCAGTGGCTGGACGTTTCGAATTTGGGAGCTGGGCTCTGGCTGTGCCGAGAAGGAACGTCCCCACTGTGCTGTGGCTAGGAAGCTCAGAGCGCCAGTGCTTGTGGGCTGTGGAAGGGCAGCCTAGGGAAGGTGAGGGCCAGCAAGAGCTTTCAGTGCTAGCCCCTTTGGTGTGGGAGCAGTGGCTGGACGTTTTGAATTTCGGAGCTGGGCTGTGGCTGTGCCGAGAAGGAACGTCCCCACTGTGCTGTGGCTAGGAAGCTCAGAGCGCCAGTGCTTGTGGGGCTGTGGAAGTGCTGCCTAGGGCAGGCGATGGCCAGCAAGAGCTTTCAGTGCTAGCCCCTTTGGTGTGGGAGCAGTGGCTGGACGTTTCGAATTTGGGAGCTGGGCTGTGGCTGTGCTGAGAAGGAACGTCCCCACTGTGCTGTGGCTAGGAAGCTCAGAGCGCCAGTGCTTGTGGGGCTGTGGAAGGGCTGCCTAGGGAAGGTGATGGCCAGCAAGAGCTTTCAGTGCTAGCCCCTTTGGTGTGGGAGCAGTGGCTGGACGTTTTGAATTTCGGAGCTGGGCTGTGGCTGTGCTGAGAAGGAACGTCCCCACTGTGCTGTGGCTAGGAAGCTCAGAGCGCCAGTGCTTGTGGGGCTGTGGAAGGGCAGCCTAGGGCAGGTGATGGCCAGCAAGAGCTTTCGTTGCTAGCCCCTTTGGTGTGGGAGCAGTGGCTGGACGTTTTGAATTTCGGAGCTGGGCTGTGGCTGTGCCGAGAAGGAACGTCCCCACTGTGCTGTGGCTAGGAAGCTCAGAGCGCCAGTGCTTGTGGGGCTGTGGAAGGGCTGCCTAGGGAAGGTGATGGCCAGCAAGAGCTTTCAGTGCTAGCCCCTTTGGTGTGGGAGCAGTGGCTGGACATTTTGAATTTCGGAGCTGGGCTGTGGCTGTGCTGAGAAGGAACGTCCCCACTGTGCTGTGGCTAGGAAGCTCAGAGCGCCAGTGCTTGTGGGGCTGTGGAAGGGCTGCCTAGGGAAGGTGATGGCCAGCAAGAGCTTTCAGTGCTAGCCCCTTTGGTGTGGGAGCAGTGGCAGGACGTTTTGAATTTCGGAGCTGGGCTGTGGCTGTGCCGAGAAGGAACGTCCCCACTGTGCTGTGCCTAGGAAGCTCAGAGCGCCAGTGCTTGTGGGGCTGTGGAAGGGCTGCCTAGGGCAGGTGATGGCCAGCAAGAGCTTTCAGTGCTAGCCCTTTTGGTGTGGGAGCAGTGGCTGGACGTTTTGAATTTCGGAGCTGGGCTGTGGCTGTGCCGAGAAGGAACGTCCCCACTGTGCTGTGGCTAGGAAGCTCAGAGCGCCAGTGCTTGTGGGGCTGTGGAAGGGCTGCCTAGGGCAGGTGATGGCCAGCAAGAGCTTTCAGTGCTAACCCCTTTGGTGTGGGAGCAGTGGCTGGACGTTTTGAATTTCGGAGCTGGGCTGTGGCTGTGCTGAGAAGGAACGTCCCCACTGTGCTGTGGCTAGGAAGCTCAGAGCGCCAGTGCTTGTGGGGCTGTGGAAGGGCTGCCTAGGGCAGGTGATGGCCAGCAAGAGCTTTCAGTGCTAGCCCCTTTGGTGTGGGAGCAGTGGCTGGACGTTTTGAATTTGGGAGCTGGGCTCTGGCTGTGCGAGAAGGAACGTCCCCACTGTGCTGTGGCTAGGAAGCTCAGAGCGCCAGTGCTTGTGGGGCTGTGGAAGGGCTGCCTAGGGAAGGTGATGGCCAGCAAGAGCTTTCAGTGCTAGCCCCTTTGGTGTGGGAGCAGTGGCTGGACGTTTTGAATTTCGGAGCTGGGCTGTGGCTGTGCCGAGAAGGAACGTCCCCACTGTGCTGTGGCTAGGAAGCTCAGAGCGCCAGTGCTTGTGGGGCTGTGGAAGGGCTGCCTAGGGCAGGTGATGGCCAGCAAGAGCTTTCAGTGCTAGCCCCTTTGGTGTGGGAGCAGTGGCTGGACGTTTTGAATTTCGGAGCTGGGCTGTGGCTGTGCCGAGAAGGAACGTCCCCACTGTGCTGTGGCTAGGAAGCTCAGAGCGCCAGTGCTTGTGGGGCTGTGGAAGGGCTGCCTAGGGAAGGTGATGGCCAGCAAGAGCTTTCAGTGCTAGCCCCTTTGGTGTGGGAGCAGTGGCTGGACGTTTCGAATTTCGGAGCTGGGCTGTGGCTGTGCTGAGAAGGAACGTCCCCACTGTGCTGTGGCTAGGAAGCTCAGAGCGCCAGTGCTTGTGGGGCTGTGGAAGGGCTGCCTAGGGCAGGTGATGGCCAGCAAGAGCTTTCAGTGCTAGCCCCTTTGGTGTGGGAGCAGTGGCTGGACGTTTTGAATTTGGGAGCTGGGCTCTGGCTGTGCCGAGAAGGAACGTCCCCACTGTGCTGTGGCTAGGAAGCTCAGAGCGCCAGTGCTTGTGGGGCTGTGGAAGGGCTGCCTAGGGAAGGTGATGGCCAGCAAGAGCTTTCAGTGCTAGCCCCTTTGGTGTGGGAGCAGTGGCTGGACGTTTCGAATTTGGGAGCTGGGCTGTGGCTGTGCCGAGAAGGAACGTCCCCACTGTGCTGTGGCTAGGAAGCTCAGAGCGCCAGTGCTTGTGGAGCTGTGGAAGGGCTGCCTAGGGCAGGTGATGGCCAGCAAGAGCTTTCAGTGCTAGCCCCTTTGGTGTGGGAGCAGTGGCTGGACGTTTTGAATTTGGGAGCTGGGCTCTGGCTGTGCCGAGAAGGAACGTCCCCACTGTGCTGTGGCTAGGAAGCTCAGAGCGCCAGTGCTTGTGGGGCTGTGGAAGGGCTGCCTAGGGAAGGTTATGGCCAGCAAGAGCTTTCAGTGCTAGCCCCTTTGGTGTGGGAGCAGTGGCTGGACGTTTTGAATTTCGGAGCTGGGCTGTGGCTGTGCCGAGAAGGAACGTCCCCACTGTGCTGTGGCTAGGAAGCTCAGAGCGCCAGTGCTTGTGGGGCTGTGGAAGGGCTGCCTAGGGCAGGTGATGGCCAGCAAGAGCTTTCAGTGCTAGCCCCTTTGGTGTGGGAGCAGTGGCTGGAGGTTTTGAATTTCGGAGCTGGGCTGTGGCTGTGCCGAGAAGGAACGTCCCCACTGTGCTGTGGCTAGGAAGCTCAGAGCGCCAGTGCTTGTGGGGCTGTGGAAGGGCTGCCTAGGGCAGGTGATGGCCAGCAAGAGCTTTCAGTGCTAGCCCCTTTGGTGTGGGAGCAGTGGCTGGACGTTTCGAATTTCGGAGCTGGGCTGTGGCTGTGCTGAGAAGGAACGTCCCCACTGTGCTGTGGCTAGGAAGCTCAGAGCGCCAGTGCTTCTGGGGCTGTGGAAGGGCTGCCTAGGGAAGGTGATGGCCAGCAAGAGCTTTCAGTGCTAGCCCCTTTGGTGTGGGAGCAGTGGCTGGACGTTTCGAATTTGGGAGCTGGGCTCTGGCTGTGCCGAGAAGGAACGTCCCCACTGTGCTGTGGCTAGGAAGCTCAGAGCGCCAGTGCTTGTGGGGCTGTGGAAGGGCTGCCTAGGGAAGGTGATGGCCAGCAAGAGCTTTCAGTGCTAGCCCCTTTGGTGTGGGAGCAGTGGCTGGACGTTTTGAATTTCGGAGCTGGGCTGTGGCTGTGCCGAGAAGGAACGTCCCCACTGTGCTGTGGCTAGGAAGCTCAGAGCGCCAGTGCTTGTGGGGCTGTGGAAGTGCTGCCTAGGGCAGGCGATGGCCAGCAAGAGCTTTCAGTGCTAGCCCCTTTGGTGTGGGAGCAGTGGCTGGACGTTTTGAATTTCGGAGCTGGGCTGTGGCTGTGCTGAGAAGGAACGTCCCCACTGTGCTGTGGCTAGGAAGCTCAGAGCGCCAGTGCTTGTGGGGCTGTGGAAGGGCTGCCTAGGGCAGGTGATGGCCAGCAAGAGCTTTCAGTGCTAGCCCCTTTGGTGTGGGAGCAGTGGCTGGACGTTTTGAATTTCGGAGCTGGGCTGTGGCTGTGCTGAGAAGGAACGTCCCCACTGTGCTGTGGCTAGGAAGCTCAGAGCGCCAGTGCTTGTGGGGCTGTGGAAGGGCTGCCTAGGGCAGGTGCTGGCCAGCAAGAGCTTTCAGTGCTAGCCCCTTTGGTGTGGGAGCAGTGGCTGGACGTTTCGAATTTCGGAGCTGGGCTGTGGCTGTGCCGAGAGGGAACGTCCCCACTGTGCTGTGGCTAGGAAGCTCAGAGCGCCAGTGCTTGTGGGGCTGTGGAAGGGCTGCCTAGGGAAGGTGATGGCCAGCAAGAGCTTTCAGTGCTAGCCCCTTTGGTGTGGGAGCAGTGGCTGGACGTTTTGAATTTCGGAGCTGGGCTGTGGCTGTGCCGAGAAGGAACGTCCCCACTGTGCTGTGGCTAGGAAGCTCAGAGCGCCAGTGCTTGTGGGGCTGTGGAAGGGCTGCCTAGGGAAGGTGATGGCCAGCAAGAGCTTTCAGTGCTAGCCCCTTTGGTGTGGGAGCAGTGGCTGGACGTTTTGAATTTCGGAGCTGGGCTGTGGCTGTGCCGAGAAGGAACGTCCCCACTGTGCTGTGGCTAGGAAGCTCAGAGCGCCAGTGCTTGTGGGGCTGTGGAAGGGCTGCCTAGGGAAGGTGATGGCCAGCAAGAGCTTTCAGTGCTAGCCCCTTTGGTGTGGGAGCAGTGGCTGGACATTTTGAATTTGGGAGCTGGGCTGTGGCTGTGCTGAGAAGGAACGTCCCCACTGTGCTGTGGCTAGGAAGCTCAGAGCGGCAGTGCTTGTGGGGCTGTGGAAGGGCTGCCTAGGGAAGGTGATGGCCAGCAAGAGCTTTCAGTGCTAGCCCCTTTGGTGTGGGAGCAGTGGCTGGACGTTTCGAATTTGGGAGCTGGGCTCTGGCTGTGCCGAGAAGGAACGTCCCCACTGTGCTGTGGCTAGGAAGCTCAGAGCGCCAGTGCTTGTGGGCTGTGGAAGGGCTGCCTAGGGAAGGTGATGGCCAGCAAGAGCTTTCAGTGCTAGCCCCTTTGGTGTGGGAGCAGTGGCTGGACGTTTCGAATTTCGGAGCTGGGCTGTGGCTGTGCCGAGAAGGAACGTCCCCACTGTGCTGTGGCTAGGAAGCTCAGAGCGCCAGTGCTTGTGGGGCTGTGGAAGGGCTGCCTAGGGAAGGTGATGGCCAGCAAGAGCTTTCAGTGCTAGCCCCTTTGGTGTGGGAGCAGTGGCTGGACGTTTTGAATTTCGGAGCTGGGCTGTCGCTGTGCCGAGAAGGAACGTCCCCACTGTGCTGTGGCTAGGAAGCTCAGAGCGCCAGTGCTTGTGGGGCTGTGGAAGGGCTGCCTAGGGCAGGTGATGGCCAGCAAGAGCTTTCAGTGCTAGCCCCTTTGGTGTGGGAGCAGTGGCTGGACGTTTTGAATTTGGGAGCTGGGCTGTGGCTGTGCCGAGAAGGAACGTCCCCACTGTGCTGTGGCTAGGAAGCTCAGAGCGCCAGTGCTTGTGGGGCTGTGGAAGGGCAGCCTAGGGAAGGTGAGGGCCAGCAAGAGCTTTCAGTGCTAGCCCCTTTGGTGTGGGAGCAGTGGCTGGACGTTTTGAATTTCGGAGCTGGGCTGTGGCTGTGCCGAGAAGGAACGTCCCCACTGTGCTGTGGCTAGGAAGCTCAGAGCGCCAGTGCTTGTGGGGCTGCGGAAGGGCTGCCTAGGGCAGGTGATGGCCAGCAAGAGCTTTCAGTGCTAGCCCCTTTGGTGTGGGAGCAGTGGCTGGACGTTTTGAATTTCGGAGCTGGGCTGTGGCTGTGCTGAGAAGGAACGTCCCCACTGTGCTGTGGCTAGGAAGCTCAGAGCGCCAGTGCTTGTGGGGCTGTGGAAGGGCTGCCTAGGGCAGGTGATGGCCAGCAAGAGCTTTCGTTGCTAGCCCCTTTGGTGTGGGAGCAGTGGCTGGACGTTTTGAATTTCGGAGCTGGGCTGTGGCTGTGCTGAGAAGGAACGTCCCCACTGTGCTGTGGCTAGGAAGCTCAGAGCGCCAGTGCTTGTGGGGCTGTGGAAGGGCTGCCTAGGGAAGGTGATGGCCAGCAAGAGCTTTCAGTGCTAGCCCCTTTGGTGTGGGAGCAGTGGCTGGACATTTTGAATTTGGGAGCTGGGCTGTGGCTGTGCTGAGAAGGAACGTCCCCACTGTGCTGTGGCTAGGAAGCTCAGAGCGCCAGTGCTTGTGGGGCTGTGGAAGGGCTGCCTAGGGAAGGTGATGGCCAGCAAGAGCTTTCAGTGCTAGCCCCTTTGGTGTGGGAGCAGTGGCTGGACGTTTTGAATTTCGGAGCTGGGCTGTGGCTGTGCCGAGAAGGAACGTCCCCACTGTGCTGAGGCTAGGAAGCTCAGAGCGCCAGTGCTTGTGGGGCTGTGGAAGGGCTGCCTAGGGAAGGTGATGGCCAGCAAGAGCTTTCAGTGCTAGCCCCTTTGGTGTGGGAGCAGTGGCTGGACGTTTTGAATTTGGGAGCTGGGCTGTGGCTGTGCTGAGAAGGAACGTCCCCACTGTGCTGTGGCTAGGAAGCTCAGAGCGCCAGTGCTTGTGGGGCTGTGGAAGGGCTGCCTAGGGCAGGTGATGGCCAGCAAGAGCTTTCAGTGCTAGCCCCTTTGGTGTGGGAGCAGTGGCTGGACGTTTTGAATTTCGGAGCTGGGCTGTGGCTGTGCTGAGAAGGAACGTCCCCACTGTGCTGTGGCTAGGAAGCTCAGAGCGCCAGTGCTTGTGGGGCTGTGGAAGGGCTGCCTAGGGCAGGTGATGGCCAGCAAGAGCTTTCAGTGCTAGCCCCTTTGGTGTGGGAGCAGTGGCTGGACGTTTCGAATTTGGGAGCTGGGCTGTGGCTGTGCCGAGAAGGAACGTCCCCACTGTGCTGTGGCTAGGAAGCTCAGAGCGCCAGTGCTTGTGGGGCTGTGGAAGGGCTGCCTAGGGAAGGTGATGGCCAGCAAGAGCTTTCAGTGCTAGCCCCTTTGGTGTGGGAGCAGTGGCTGGACGTTTTGAATTTCGGAGCTGGGCTGTGGCTGTGCCGAGAAGGAACGTCCCCACTGTGCTGTGGCTAGGAAGCTCAGAGTGCCAGTGCTTGTGGGGCTGTGGAAGGGCTGCCTAGGGCAGGTGATGGCCAGCAAGAGCTTTCAGTGCTAGCCCCTTTGGTGTGGGAGCAGTGGCTGGACGTTTTGAATTTCGGAGCTGGGCTGTGGCTGTGCCGAGAAGGAACGTCCCCACTGTGCTGTGGCTAGGAAGCTCAGAGCGCCAGTGCTTGTGGGGCTGTGGAAGGGCTGCCTAGGGAAGGTGATGGCCAGCAAGAGCTTTCAGTGCTAGCCCCTTTGGTGTGGGAGCAGTGGCTGGAGGTTTTGAATTTCGGAGCTGGGCTGTGGCTGTGCCGAGAAGGAACGTCCCCACTGTGCTGTGGCTAGGAAGCTCAGAGCGCCAGTGCTTGTGGGGCTGTGGAAGGGCTGCCTAGGGCAGGTGCTGGCCAGCAAGAGCTTTCAGTGCTAGCCCCTTTGGTGTGGGAGCAGTGGCTGGACGTTTTGAATTTCGGAGCTGGGCTGTCGCTGTGCCGAGAAGGAACGTCCCCACTGTGCTGTGGCTAGGAAGCTCAGAGCGCCAGTGCTTGTGGGGCTGTGGAAGGGCTGCCTAGGGAAGGTGATGGCCAGCAAGAGCTTTCAGTGCTAGCCCCTTTGGTGTGGGAGCAGTGGCTGGACGTTTCGAATTTGGGAGCTGGGCTCTGGCTGTGCCGAGAAGGAACGTCCCCACTGTGCTGTGGCTAGGAAGCTCAGAGCGCCAGTGCTTGTGGGGCTGTGGAAGGGCAGCCTAGGGAAGGTGAGGGCCAGCAAGAGCTTTCAGTGCTAGCCCCTTTGGTGTGGGAGCAGTGGCTGGACGTTTTGAATTTCGGAGCTGGGCTGTGGCTGTGCCGAGAAGGAACGTCCCCACTGTGCTGTGGCTAGGAAGCTCAGAGCGCCAGTGCTTGTGGGGCTGTGGAAGGGCTGCCTAGGGCAGGTGATGGCCAGCAAGAGCTTTCAGTGCTAGCCCCTTTGGTGTGGGAGCAGTGGCTGGACGTTTCGAATTTCGGAGCTGGGCTGTGGCTGTGCCGAGAAGGAACGTCCCCACTGTGCTGTGGCTAGGAAGCTCAGAGTGCCAGTGCTTGTGGGGCTGTGGAAGGGCTGCCTAGGGAAGGTGATGGCCAGCAAGAGCTTTCAGTGCTAGCCCCTTTGGTGTGGGAGCAGTGGCTGGACGTTTCGAATTTCGGAGCTGGGCTGTGGCTGTGCCGAGAAGGAACGTCCCCACTGTGCTGTGGCTAGGAAGCTCAGAGCGCCAGTGCTTGTGGGGCTGTGGAAGGGCTGCCTAGGGAAGGTGATGGCCAGCAAGAGCTTTCAGTGCTAGCCCCTTTGGTGTGGGAGCAGTGGCTGGACATTTTGAATTTCGGAGCTGGGCTGTGGCTGTGCTGAGAAGGAACGTCCCCACTGTGCTGTGGCTAGGAAGCTCAGAGCGCCAGTGCTTGTGGGGCTGTGGAAGGGCTGCCTAGGGAAGGTGATGGCCAGCAAGAGCTTTCAGTGCTAGCCCCTTTGGTGTGGGAGCAGTGGCTGGACGTTTTGAATTTCGGAGCTGGGCTGTGGCTGTGCTGAGAAGGAACGTCCCCACTGTGCTGTGGCTAGGAAGCTCAGAGCGCCAGTGCTTGTGGGGCTGTGGAAGGGCTGCCTAGGGAAGGTGATGGCCAGCAAGAGCTTTCAGTGCTAGCCCCTTTGGTGTGGGAGCAGTGGCTGGACGTTTTGAATTTCGGAGCTGGGCTGTGGCTGTGCCGAGAAGGAACGTCCCCACTGTGCTGTGGCTAGGAAGCTCAGAGCGCCAGTGCTTGTGGGGCTGTGGAAGGGCTGCCTAGGGCAGGTGATGGCCAGCAAGAGCTTTCAGTGCTAGCCCCTTTGGTGTGGGAGCAGTGGCTGGACGTTTCGAATTTGGGAGCTGGGCTCTGGCTGTGCCGAGAAGGAACGTCCCCACTGTGCTGTGGCTAGGAAGCTCAGAGCGCCAGTGCTTGTGGGCTGTGGAAGGGCAGCCTAGGGCAGGTGATGGCCAGCAAGAGCTTTCAGTGCTAGCCCCTTTGGTGTGGGAGCAGTGGCTGGACGTTTCGAATTTCGGAGCTGGGCTGTGGCTGTGCCGAGAAGGAACGTCCCCACTGTGCTGTGGCTAGGAAGCTCAGAGCGCCAGTGCTTGTGGGGCTGTGGAAGGGCTGCCTAGGGCAGGTGATGGCCAGCAAGAGCTTTCAGTGCTAGCCCCTTTGGTGTGGGAGCAGTGGCTGGACGTTTCGAATTTCGGAGGTGGGCTGTGGCTGTGCCGAGAAGGAACGTCCCCACTGTGCTGTGGCTAGGAAGCTCAGAGCGCCAGTGCTTGTGGGGCTGTGGAAGGGCTGCCTAGGGAAGGTGATGGCCAGCAAGAGCTTTCAGTGCTAGCCCCTTTGGTGTGGGAGCAGTGGCTGGACGTTTTGAATTTCGGAGCTGGGCTGTCGCTGTGCCGAGAAGGAACGTCCCCACTGTGCTGTGGCTAGGAAGCTCAGAGCGCCAGTGCTTGTGGGGCTGTGGAAGGGCTGCCTAGGGCAGGTGATGGCCAGCAAGAGCTTTCAGTGCTAGCCCCTTTGGTGTGGGAGCAGTGGCTGGACGTTTTGAATTTCGGAGCTGGGCTGTGGCTGTGCCGAGAAGGAACGTCCCCACTGTGCTGTGGCTAGGAAGCTCAGAGCGCCAGTGCTTGTGGGGCTGTGGAAGGGCTGCCTAGGGCAGGTGCTGGCCAGCAAGAGCTTTCAGTGCTAGCCCCTTTGGTGTGGGAGCAGTGGCTGGAGGTTTTGAATTTCGGAGCTGGGCTGTGTCTGTGCCGAGAAGGAACGTCCCCACTGTGCTGTGGCTAGGAAGCTCAGAGCGCCAGTGCTTGTGGGGCTGTGGAAGGGCTGCCTAGGGCAGGTGATGGCCAGCAAGAGCTTTCAGTGCTAGCCCCTTTGGTGTGGGAGCAGTGGCTGGACGTTTCGAATTTCGGAGGTGGGCTGTGGCTGTGCCGAGAAGGAACGTCCCCACTGTGCTGTGGCTAGGAAGCTCAGAGCGCCAGTGCTTGTGGGGCTGTGGAAGGGCTGCGTAGGGAAGGTGATGGCCAGCAAGAGCTTTCAGTGCTAGCCCCTTTGGTGTGGGAGCAGTGGCTGGACGTTTTGAATTTCGGAGCTGGGCTGTGGCTGTGCCGAGAAGGAACGTCCCCACTGTGCTGTGGCTAGGAAGCTCAGAGCGCCAGTGCTTGTGGGGCTGTGGAAGGGCTGCCTAGGGCAGGTGATGGCCAGCAAGAGCTTTCAGTGCTAGCCCCTTTGGTGTGGGAGCAGTGGCTGGACGTTTTGAATTTCGGAGCTGGGCTGTGGCTGTGCCGAGAAGGAACGTCCCCACTGTGCTGTGGCTAGGAAGCTCAGAGCGCCAGTGCTTGTGGGGCTGTGGAAGGGCTGCCTAGGGAAGGTGATGGCCAGCAAGAGCTTTCAGTGCTAGCCCCTTTGGTGTGGGAGCAGTGGCTGGAGGTTTTGAATTTGGGAGCTGGGCTGTGGCTGTGCCGAGAAGGAACGTCCCCACTGTGCTGTGGCTAGGAAGCTCAGAGCGCCAGTGCTTGTGGGGCTGTGGAAGGGCTGCCTAGGGCAGGTGATGGCCAGCAAGAGCTTTCAGTGCTAGCCCCTTTGGTGTGGGAGCAGTGGCTGGACGTTTCGAATTTGGGAGCTGGGCTCTGGCTGTGCCGAGAAGGAACGTCCCCACTGTGCTGTGGCTAGGAAGCTCAGAGCGCCAGTGCTTGTGGGCTGTGGAAGGGCAGCCTAGGGCAGGTGATGGCCAGCAAGAGCTTTCAGTGCTAGCCCCTTTGGTGTGGGAGCAGTGGCTGGACGTTTTGAATTTCGGAGCTGGGCTGTGGCTGTGCCGAGAAGGAACGTCCCCACTGTGCTGTGGCTAGGAAGCTCAGAGCGCCAGTGCTTGTGGGGCTGTGGAAGGGCTGCCTAGGGCAGGCGATGGCCAGCAAGAGCTTTCAGTGCTAGCCCCTTTGGTGTGGGAGCAGTGGCCGGACGTTTCGAATTTCGGAGGTGGGCTGTGGCTGTGCCGAGAAGGAACGTCCCCACTGTGCTGTGGCTAGGAAGCTCAGAGCGCCAGTGCTTGTGGGGCTGTGGAAGGGCTGCCTAGGGAAGGTGATGGCCAGCAAGAGCTTTCAGTGCTAGCCCCTTTGGTGTGGGAGCAGTGGCTGGACGTTTTGAATTTCGGAGCTGGGCTGTCGCTGTGCCGAGAAGGAACGTCCCCACTGTGCTGTGGCTAGGAAGCTCAGAGCGCCAGTGCTTGTGGGGCTGTGGAAGGGCTGCCTAGGGCAGGTGATGGCCAGCAAGAGCTTTCAGTGCTAGCCCCTTTGGTGTGGGAGCAGTGGCTGGACGTTTCGAATTTGGGAGCTGGGCTCTGGCTGTGCCGAGAAGGAACGTCCCCACTGTGCTGTGGCTAGGAAGCTCAGAGCGCCAGTGCTTGTGGGGCTGTGGAAGGGCAGCCTAGGGAAGGTGAGGGCCAGCAAGAGCTTTCAGTGCTAGCCCCTTTGGTGTGGGAGCAGTGGCTGGACGTTTTGAATTTCGGAGCTGGGCTGTGGCTGTGCCGAGAAGGAACGTCCCCACTGTGCTGTGGCTAGGAAGCTCAGAGCGCCAGTGCTTGTGGGGCTGTGGAAGTGCTGCCTAGGGCAGGTGATGGCCAGCAAGAGCTTTCAGTGCTAGCCCCTTTGGTGTGGGAGCAGTGGCTGGACGTTTCGAATTTGGGAGCTGGGCTGTGGCTGTGCTGAGAAGGAACGTCCCCACTGTGCTGTGGCTAGGAAGCTCAGAGCGCCAGTGCTTGTGGGGCTGTGGAAGGGCTGCCTAGGGAAGGTGATGGCCAGCAAGAGCTTTCAGTGCTAGCCCCTTTGGTGTGGGAGCAGTGGCTGGAGGTTTTGAATTTGGGAGCTGGGCTGTGGCTGTGCCGAGAAGGAACGTCCCCACTGTGCTGTGGCTAGGAAGCTCAGAGCGCCAGTGCTTGTGGGGCTGTGGAAGGGCTGCCTAGGGCAGGTGATGGCCAGCAAGAGCTTTCAGTGCTAGCCCCTTTGGTGTGGGAGCAGTGGCTGGACGTTTCGAATTTGGGAGCTGGGCTCTGGCTGTGCCGAGAAGGAACGTCCCCACTGTGCTGTGGCTAGGAAGCTCAGAGCGCCAGTGCTTGTGGGGCTGTGGAAGGGCAGCCTAGGGAAGGTGAGGGCCAGCAAGAGCTTTCAGTGCTAGCCCCTTTGGTGTGGGAGCAGTGGCTGGACGTTTTGAATTTCGGAGCTGGGCTGTGGCTGTGCCGAGAAGGAACGTCCCCACTGTGCTGTGGCTAGGAAGCTCAGAGCGCCAGTGCTTGTGGGGCTGTGGAAGTGCTGCCTAGGGCAGGTGATGGCCAGCAAGAGCTTTCAGTGCTAGCCCCTTTGGTGTGGGAGCAGTGGCTGGACGTTTCGAATTTGGGAGCTGGGCTGTGGCTGTGCCGAGAAGGAACGTCCCCACTGTGCTGTGGCTAGGAAGCTCAGAGCGCCAGTGCTTGTGGGGCTGTGGAAGGGCTGCCTAGGGAAGGTGATGGCCAGCAAGAGCTTTCAGTGCTAGCCCCTTTGGTGTGGGAGCAGTGGCTGGAGGTTTTGAATTTGGGAGCTGGGCTGTGGCTGTGCCGAGAAGGAACGTCCCCACTGTGCTGTGGCTAGGAAGCTCAGAGCGCCAGTGCTTGTGGGGCTGTGGAAGGGCTGCCTAGGGCAGGTGATGGCCAGCAAGAGCTTTCAGTGCTAGCCCCTTTGGTGTGGGAGCAGTGGCTGGACGTTTCGAATTTGGGAGCTGGGCTCTGGCTGTGCCGAGAAGGAACGTCCCCACTGTGCTGTGGCTAGGAAGCTCAGAGCGCCAGTGCTTGTGGGCTGTGGAAGGGCAGCCTAGGGCAGGTGATGGCCAGCAAGAGCTTTCAGTGCTAGCCCCTTTGGTGTGGGAGCAGTGGCTGGACGTTTTGAATTTCGGAGCTGGGCTGTGGCTGTGCCGAGAAGGAACGTCCCCACTGTGCTGTGGCTAGGAAGCTCAGAGCGCCAGTGCTTGTGGGGCTGTGGAAGGGCTGCCTAGGGCAGGTGATGGCCAGCAAGAGCTTTCAGTGCTAGCCCCTTTGGTGTGGGAGCAGTGGCCGGACGTTTCGAATTTCGGAGGTGGGCTGTGGCTGTGCCGAGAAGGAACGTCCCCACTGTGCTGTGGCTAGGAAGCTCAGAGCGCCAGTGCTTGTGGGGCTGTGGAAGGGCTGCCTAGGGAAGGTGATGGCCAGCAAGAGCTTTCAGTGCTAGCCCCTTTGGTGTGGGAGCAGTGGCTGGACGTTTTGAATTTCGGAGCTGGGCTGTCGCTGTGCCGAGAAGGAACGTCCCCACTGTGCTGTGGCTAGGAAGCTCAGAGCGCCAGTGCTTGTGGGGCTGTGGAAGGGCTGCCTAGGGCAGGTGATGGCCAGCAAGAGCTTTCAGTGCTAGCCCCTTTGGTGTGGGAGCAGTGGCTGGACGTTTCGAATTTGGGAGCTGGGCTCTGGCTGTGCCGAGAAGGAACGTCCCCACTGTGCTGTGGCTAGGAAGCTCAGAGCGCCAGTGCTTGTGGGGCTGTGGAAGGGCAGCCTAGGGAAGGTGAGGGCCAGCAAGAGCTTTCAGTGCTAGCCCCTTTGGTGTGGGAGCAGTGGCTGGACGTTTTGAATTTCGGAGCTGGGCTGTGGCTGTGCCGAGAAGGAACGTCCCCACTGTGCTGTGGCTAGGAAGCTCAGAGCGCCAGTGCTTGTGGGGCTGTGGAAGTGCTGCCTAGGGCAGGTGATGGCCAGCAAGAGCTTTCAGTGCTAGCCCCTTTGGTGTGGGAGCAGTGGCTGGACGTTTCGAATTTGGGAGCTGGGCTGTGGCTGTGCTGAGAAGGAACGTCCCCACTGTGCTGTGGCTAGGAAGCTCAGAGCGCCAGTGCTTGTGGGGCTGCGGAAGGGCTGCCTAGGGCAGGTGATGGCCAGCAAGAGCTTTCAGTGCTAGCCCCTTTGGTGTGGGAGCAGTGGCTGGACGTTTTGAATTTCGGAGCTGGGCTGTGGCTGTGCTGAGAAGGAACGTCCCCACTGTGCTGTGGCTAGGAAGCTCAGAGCGCCAGTGCTTGTGGGGCTGTGGAAGGGCTGCCTAGGGCAGGTGATGGCCAGCAAGAGCTTTCGTTGCTAGCCCCTTTGGTGTGGGAGCAGTGGCTGGACGTTTTGAATTTCGGAGCTGGGCTGTGGCTGTGCCGAGAAGGAACGTCCCCACTGTGCTGTGGCTAGGAAGCTCAGAGCGCCAGTGCTTGTGGGGCTGTGGAAGGGCTGCCTAGGGAAGGTGATGGCCAGCAAGAGCTTTCAGTGCTAGCCCCTTTGGTGTGGGAGCAGTGGCTGGACATTTTGAATTTGGGAGCTGGGCTGTGGCTGTGCTGAGAAGGAACGTCCCCACTGTGCTGAGGCTAGGAAGCTCAGAGCGCCAGTGCTTGTGGGGCTGTGGAAGGGCTGCCTAGGGAAGGTGATGGCCAGCAAGAGCTTTCAGTGCTAGCCCCTTTGGTGTGGGAGCAGTGGCTGGACGTTTTGAATTTCGGAGCTGGGCTGTGGCTGTGCCGAGAAGGAACGTCCCCACTGTGCTGAGGCTAGGAAGCTCAGAGCGCCAGTGCTTGTGGGGCTGTGGAAGGGCTGCCTAGGGAAGGTGATGGCCAGCAAGAGCTTTCAGTGCTAGCCCCTTTGGTGTGGGAGCAGTGGCTGGACGTTTTGAATTTCGGAGCTGGGCTGTGGCTGTGCCGAGAAGGAACGTCCCCACTGTGCTGTGGCTAGGAAGCTCAGAGCGCCAGTGCTTGTGGGGCTGTGGAAGGGCTGCCTAGGGCAGGTGATGGCCAGCAAGAGCTTTCAGTGCTAGCCCCTTTGGTGTGGGAGCAGTGGCTGGACGTTTCGAATTTGGGAGCTGGGCTCTGGCTGTGCCGAGAAGGAACGTCCCCACTGTGCTGTGGCTAGGAAGCTCAGAGCGCCAGTGCTTGTGGGCTGTGGAAGGGCAGCCTAGGGCAGGTGATGGCCAGCAAGAGCTTTCAGTGCTAGCCCCTTTGGTGTGGGAGCAGTGGCTGGACGTTTTGAATTTCGGAGCTGGGCTGTGGCTGTGCCGAGAAGGAACGTCCCCACTGTGCTGTGGCTAGGAAGCTCAGAGCGCCAGTGCTTGTGGGGCTGTGGAAGGGCTGCCTAGGGAAGGTGATGGCCAGCAAGAGCTTTCAGTGCTAGCCCCTTTGGTGTGGGAGCAGTGGCTGGACGTTTTGAATTTCGGAGCTGGGCTGTGGCTGTGCCGAGAAGGAACGTCCCCACTGTGCTGTGGCTAGGAAGCTCAGAGCGCCAGTGCTTGTGGGGCTGTGGAAGGGCTGCCTAGGGCAGGTGATGGCCAGCAAGAGCTTTCAGTGCTAGCCCCTTTGGTGTGGGAGCAGTGGCTGGACGTTTTGAATTTCGGAGCTGGGCTGTGGCTGTGCTGAGAAGGAACGTCCCCACTGTGCTGTGGCTAGGAAGCTCAGAGCGCCAGTGCTTGTGGGGCTGTGGAAGGGCTGCCTAGGGCAGGCGATGGCCAGCAAGAGCTTTCAGTGCTAGCCCCTTTGGTGTGGGAGCAGTGGCTGGACGTTTCGAATTTCGGAGCTGGGCTGTGGCTGTGCCGAGAAGGAACGTCCCCACTGTGCTGTGGCTAGGAAGCTCAGAGCGCCAGTGCTTGTGGGGCTGTGGAAGGGCTGCCTAGGGAAGGTGATGGCCAGCAAGAGCTTTCAGTGCTAGCCCCTTTGGTGTGGGAGCAGTGGCTGGACGTTTCGAATTTCGGAGCTGGGCTGTGGCTGTGCCGAGAAGGAACGTCCCCACTGTGCTGTGGCTAGGAAGCTCAGAGCGCCAGTGCTTGTGGGGCTGTGGAAGGGCTGCCTAGGGAAGGTGATGGCCAGCAAGAGCTTTCAGTGCTAGCCCCTTTGGTGTGGGAGCAGTGGCTGGACATTTTGAATTTCGGAGCTGGGCTGTGGCTGTGCCGAGAAGGAACGTCCCCACTGTGCTGTGGCTAGGAAGCTCAGAGCGCCAGTGCTTGTGGGGCTGTGGAAGGGCTGCCTAGGGAAGGTGATGGCCAGCAAGAGCTTTCAGTGCTAGCCCCTTTGGTGTGGGAGCAGTGGCTGGACATTTTGAATTTCGGAGCTGGGCTGTGGCTGTGCTGAGAAGGAACGTCCCCACTGTGCTGTGGCTAGGAAGCTCAGAGCGCCAGTGCTTGTGGGGCTGTGGAAGGGCTGCCTAGGGAAGGTGATGGCCAGCAAGAGCTTTCAGTGCTAGCCCCTTTGGTGTGGGAGCAGTGGCTGGACGTTTTGAATTTCGGAGCTGGGCTGTGGCTGTGCTGAGAAGGAACGTCCCCACTGTGCTGAGGCTAGGAAGCTCAGAGCGCCAGTGCTTGTGGGGCTGTGGAAGGGCTGCCTAGGGCAGGTGATGGCCAGCAAGAGCTTTCAGTGCTAGCCCCTTTGGTGTGGGAGCAGTGGCTGGACGTTTTGAATTTCGGAGCTGGGCTGTGGCTGTGCCGAGAAGGAACGTCCCCACTGTGCTGTGGCTAGGAAGCTCAGAGCGCCAGTGCTTGTGGGGCTGTGGAAGGGCTGCCTAGGGCAGGTGATGGCCAGCAAGAGCTTTCAGTGCTAGCCCCTTTGGTGTGGGAGCAGTGGCTGGACGTTTCGAATTTCGGAGCTGGGCTGTGTCTGTGCCGAGAAGGAACGTCCCCACTGTGCTGTGGCTAGGAAGCTCAGAGCGCCAGTGCTTGTGGGGCTGTGGAAGGGCTGCCTAGGGCAGGTGATGGCCAGCAAGAGCTTTCAGTGCTAGCCCCTTTGGTGTGGGAGCAGTGGCTGGACGTTTCGAATTTCGGAGGTGGGCTGTGGCTGTGCCGAGAAGGAACGTCCCCACTGTGCTGTGGCTAGGAAGCTCAGAGCGCCAGTGCTTGTGGGGCTGTGGAAGGGCTGCGTAGGGAAGGTGATGGCCAGCAAGAGCTTTCAGTGCTAGCCCCTTTGGTGTGGGAGCAGTGGCTGGACGTTTTGAATTTCGGAGCTGGGCTGTCGCTGTGCCGAGAAGGAACGTCCCCACTGTGCTGTGGCTAGGAAGCTCAGAGCGCCAGTGCTTGTGGGGCTGTGGAAGGGCTGCCTAGGGAAGGTGATGGCCAGCAAGAGCTTTCAGTGCTAGCCCCTTTGGTGTGGGAGCAGTGGCTGGACGTTTCGAATTTGGGAGCTGGGCTCTGGCTGTGCCGAGAAGGAACGTCCCCACTGTGCTGTGGCTAGGAAGCTCAGAGCGCCAGTGCTTGTGGGCTGTGGAAGGGCTGCCTAGGGCAGGTGATGGCCAGCAAGAGCTTTCAGTGCTAGCCCCTTTGGTGTGGGAGCAGTGGCTGGACGTTTTGAATTTCGGAGCTGGGCTGTGGCTGTGCCGAGAAGGAACGTCCCCACTGTGCTGTGGCTAGGAAGCTCAGAGCGCCAGTGCTTGTGGGGCTGTGGAAGGGCTGCCTAGGGAAGGTGATGGCCAGCAAGAGCTTTCAGTGCTAGCCCCTTTGGTGTGGGAGCAGTGGCTGGAGGTTTTGAATTTCGGAGCTGGGCTGTGTCTGTGCCGAGAAGGAACGTCCCCACTGTGCTGTGGCTAGGAAGCTCAGAGCGCCAGTGCTTGTGGGGCTGTGGAAGGGCTGCCTAGGGCAGGTGATGGCCAGCAAGAGCTTTCAGTGCTAGCCCCTTTGGTGTGGGAGCAGTGGCTGGACGTTTCGAATTTCGGAGGTGGGCTGTGGCTGTGCCGAGAAGGAACGTCCCCACTGTGCTGTGGCTAGGAAGCTCAGAGCGCCAGTGCTTGTGGGGCTGTGGAAGGGCTGCGTAGGGAAGGTGATGGCCAGCAAGAGCTTTCAGTGCTAGCCCCTTTGGTGTGGGAGCAGTGGCTGGACGTTTTGAATTTCGGAGCTGGGCTGTGGCTGTGCCGAGAAGGAACGTCCCCACTGTGCTGTGGCTAGGAAGCTCAGAGCGCCAGTGCTTGTGGGGCTGTGGAAGGGCTGCCTAGGGCAGGTGATGGCCAGCAAGAGCTTTCAGTGCTAGCCCCTTTGGTGTGGGAGCAGTGGCTGGACGTTTTGAATTTCGGAGCTGGGCTGTGGCTGTGCCGAGAAGGAACGTCCCCACTGTGCTGTGGCTAGGAAGCTCAGAGCGCCAGTGCTTGTGGGGCTGTGGAAGGGCTGCCTAGGGAAGGTGATGGCCAGCAAGAGCTTTCAGTGCTAGCCCCTTTGGTGTGGGAGCAGTGGCTGGAGGTTTTGAATTTGGGAGCTGGGCTGTGGCTGTGCCGAGAAGGAACGTCCCCACTGTGCTGTGGCTAGGAAGCTCAGAGCGCCAGTGCTTGTGGGGCTGTGGAAGGGCTGCCTAGGGCAGGTGATGGCCAGCAAGAGCTTTCAGTGCTAGCCCCTTTGGTGTGGGAGCAGTGGCTGGACGTTTCGAATTTGGGAGCTGGGCTCTGGCTGTGCCGAGAAGGAACGTCCCCACTGTGCTGTGGCTAGGAAGCTCAGAGCGCCAGTGCTTGTGGGCTGTGGAAGGGCAGCCTAGGGCAGGTGATGGCCAGCAAGAGCTTTCAGTGCTAGCCCCTTTGGTGTGGGAGCAGTGGCTGGACGTTTTGAATTTCGGAGCTGGGCTGTGGCTGTGCCGAGAAGGAACGTCCCCACTGTGCTGTGGCTAGGAAGCTCAGAGCGCCAGTGCTTGTGGGGCTGTGGAAGGGCTGCCTAGGGCAGGCGATGGCCAGCAAGAGCTTTCAGTGCTAGCCCCTTTGGTGTGGGAGCAGTGGCCGGACGTTTCGAATTTCGGAGGTGGGCTGTGGCTGTGCCGAGAAGGAACGTCCCCACTGTGCTGTGGCTAGGAAGCTCAGAGCGCCAGTGCTTGTGGGGCTGTGGAAGGGCTGCCTAGGGAAGGTGATGGCCAGCAAGAGCTTTCAGTGCTAGCCCCTTTGGTGTGGGAGCAGTGGCTGGACGTTTTGAATTTCGGAGCTGGGCTGTCGCTGTGCCGAGAAGGAACGTCCCCACTGTGCTGTGGCTAGGAAGCTCAGAGCGCCAGTGCTTGTGGGGCTGTGGAAGGGCTGCCTAGGGCAGGTGATGGCCAGCAAGAGCTTTCAGTGCTAGCCCCTTTGGTGTGGGAGCAGTGGCTGGACGTTTCGAATTTGGGAGCTGGGCTCTGGCTGTGCCGAGAAGGAACGTCCCCACTGTGCTGTGGCTAGGAAGCTCAGAGCGCCAGTGCTTGTGGGGCTGTGGAAGGGCAGCCTAGGGAAGGTGAGGGCCAGCAAGAGCTTTCAGTGCTAGCCCCTTTGGTGTGGGAGCAGTGGCTGGACGTTTTGAATTTCGGAGCTGGGCTGTGGCTGTGCCGAGAAGGAACGTCCCCACTGTGCTGTGGCTAGGAAGCTCAGAGCGCCAGTGCTTGTGGGGCTGTGGAAGTGCTGCCTAGGGCAGGTGATGGCCAGCAAGAGCTTTCAGTGCTAGCCCCTTTGGTGTGGGAGCAGTGGCTGGACGTTTCGAATTTGGGAGCTGGGCTGTGGCTGTGCTGAGAAGGAACGTCCCCACTGTGCTGTGGCTAGGAAGCTCAGAGCGCCAGTGCTTGTGGGGCTGTGGAAGGGCTGCCTAGGGAAGGTGATGGCCAGCAAGAGCTTTCAGTGCTAGCCCCTTTGGTGTGGGAGCAGTGGCTGGAGGTTTTGAATTTGGGAGCTGGGCTGTGGCTGTGCCGAGAAGGAACGTCCCCACTGTGCTGTGGCTAGGAAGCTCAGAGCGCCAGTGCTTGTGGGGCTGTGGAAGGGCTGCCTAGGGCAGGTGATGGCCAGCAAGAGCTTTCAGTGCTAGCCCCTTTGGTGTGGGAGCAGTGGCTGGACGTTTCGAATTTGGGAGCTGGGCTCTGGCTGTGCCGAGAAGGAACGTCCCCACTGTGCTGTGGCTAGGAAGCTCAGAGCGCCAGTGCTTGTGGGGCTGTGGAAGGGCAGCCTAGGGAAGGTGAGGGCCAGCAAGAGCTTTCAGTGCTAGCCCCTTTGGTGTGGGAGCAGTGGCTGGACGTTTTGAATTTCGGAGCTGGGCTGTGGCTGTGCCGAGAAGGAACGTCCCCACTGTGCTGTGGCTAGGAAGCTCAGAGCGCCAGTGCTTGTGGGGCTGTGGAAGTGCTGCCTAGGGCAGGTGATGGCCAGCAAGAGCTTTCAGTGCTAGCCCCTTTGGTGTGGGAGCAGTGGCTGGACGTTTCGAATTTGGGAGCTGGGCTGTGGCTGTGCCGAGAAGGAACGTCCCCACTGTGCTGTGGCTAGGAAGCTCAGAGCGCCAGTGCTTGTGGGGCTGTGGAAGGGCTGCCTAGGGAAGGTGATGGCCAGCAAGAGCTTTCAGTGCTAGCCCCTTTGGTGTGGGAGCAGTGGCTGGAGGTTTTGAATTTGGGAGCTGGGCTGTGGCTGTGCCGAGAAGGAACGTCCCCACTGTGCTGTGGCTAGGAAGCTCAGAGCGCCAGTGCTTGTGGGGCTGTGGAAGGGCTGCCTAGGGCAGGTGATGGCCAGCAAGAGCTTTCAGTGCTAGCCCCTTTGGTGTGGGAGCAGTGGCTGGACGTTTCGAATTTGGGAGCTGGGCTCTGGCTGTGCCGAGAAGGAACGTCCCCACTGTGCTGTGGCTAGGAAGCTCAGAGCGCCAGTGCTTGTGGGCTGTGGAAGGGCAGCCTAGGGCAGGTGATGGCCAGCAAGAGCTTTCAGTGCTAGCCCCTTTGGTGTGGGAGCAGTGGCTGGACGTTTTGAATTTCGGAGCTGGGCTGTGGCTGTGCCGAGAAGGAACGTCCCCACTGTGCTGTGGCTAGGAAGCTCAGAGCGCCAGTGCTTGTGGGGCTGTGGAAGGGCTGCCTAGGGCAGGTGATGGCCAGCAAGAGCTTTCAGTGCTAGCCCCTTTGGTGTGGGAGCAGTGGCCGGACGTTTCGAATTTCGGAGGTGGGCTGTGGCTGTGCCGAGAAGGAACGTCCCCACTGTGCTGTGGCTAGGAAGCTCAGAGCGCCAGTGCTTGTGGGGCTGTGGAAGGGCTGCCTAGGGAAGGTGATGGCCAGCAAGAGCTTTCAGTGCTAGCCCCTTTGGTGTGGGAGCAGTGGCTGGACGTTTTGAATTTCGGAGCTGGGCTGTCGCTGTGCCGAGAAGGAACGTCCCCACTGTGCTGTGGCTAGGAAGCTCAGAGCGCCAGTGCTTGTGGGGCTGTGGAAGGGCTGCCTAGGGCAGGTGATGGCCAGCAAGAGCTTTCAGTGCTAGCCCCTTTGGTGTGGGAGCAGTGGCTGGACGTTTCGAATTTGGGAGCTGGGCTCTGGCTGTGCCGAGAAGGAACGTCCCCACTGTGCTGTGGCTAGGAAGCTCAGAGCGCCAGTGCTTGTGGGGCTGTGGAAGGGCAGCCTAGGGAAGGTGAGGGCCAGCAAGAGCTTTCAGTGCTAGCCCCTTTGGTGTGGGAGCAGTGGCTGGACGTTTTGAATTTCGGAGCTGGGCTGTGGCTGTGCCGAGAAGGAACGTCCCCACTGTGCTGTGGCTAGGAAGCTCAGAGCGCCAGTGCTTGTGGGGCTGTGGAAGTGCTGCCTAGGGCAGGTGATGGCCAGCAAGAGCTTTCAGTGCTAGCCCCTTTGGTGTGGGAGCAGTGGCTGGACGTTTCGAATTTGGGAGCTGGGCTGTGGCTGTGCTGAGAAGGAACGTCCCCACTGTGCTGTGGCTAGGAAGCTCAGAGCGCCAGTGCTTGTGGGGCTGCGGAAGGGCTGCCTAGGGCAGGTGATGGCCAGCAAGAGCTTTCAGTGCTAGCCCCTTTGGTGTGGGAGCAGTGGCTGGACGTTTTGAATTTCGGAGCTGGGCTGTGGCTGTGCTGAGAAGGAACGTCCCCACTGTGCTGTGGCTAGGAAGCTCAGAGCGCCAGTGCTTGTGGGGCTGTGGAAGGGCTGCCTAGGGCAGGTGATGGCCAGCAAGAGCTTTCGTTGCTAGCCCCTTTGGTGTGGGAGCAGTGGCTGGACGTTTTGAATTTCGGAGCTGGGCTGTGGCTGTGCCGAGAAGGAACGTCCCCACTGTGCTGTGGCTAGGAAGCTCAGAGCGCCAGTGCTTGTGGGGCTGTGGAAGGGCTGCCTAGGGAAGGTGATGGCCAGCAAGAGCTTTCAGTGCTAGCCCCTTTGGTGTGGGAGCAGTGGCTGGACATTTTGAATTTGGGAGCTGGGCTGTGGCTGTGCTGAGAAGGAACGTCCCCACTGTGCTGAGGCTAGGAAGCTCAGAGCGCCAGTGCTTGTGGGGCTGTGGAAGGGCTGCCTAGGGAAGGTGATGGCCAGCAAGAGCTTTCAGTGCTAGCCCCTTTGGTGTGGGAGCAGTGGCTGGACGTTTTGAATTTCGGAGCTGGGCTGTGGCTGTGCCGAGAAGGAACGTCCCCACTGTGCTGAGGCTAGGAAGCTCAGAGCGCCAGTGCTTGTGGGGCTGTGGAAGGGCTGCCTAGGGAAGGTGATGGCCAGCAAGAGCTTTCAGTGCTAGCCCCTTTGGTGTGGGAGCAGTGGCTGGACGTTTTGAATTTCGGAGCTGGGCTGTGGCTGTGCCGAGAAGGAACGTCCCCACTGTGCTGTGGCTAGGAAGCTCAGAGCGCCAGTGCTTGTGGGGCTGTGGAAGGGCTGCCTAGGGCAGGTGATGGCCAGCAAGAGCTTTCAGTGCTAGCCCCTTTGGTGTGGGAGCAGTGGCTGGACGTTTCGAATTTGGGAGCTGGGCTCTGGCTGTGCCGAGAAGGAACGTCCCCACTGTGCTGTGGCTAGGAAGCTCAGAGCGCCAGTGCTTGTGGGCTGTGGAAGGGCAGCCTAGGGCAGGTGATGGCCAGCAAGAGCTTTCAGTGCTAGCCCCTTTGGTGTGGGAGCAGTGGCTGGACGTTTTGAATTTCGGAGCTGGGCTGTGGCTGTGCCGAGAAGGAACGTCCCCACTGTGCTGTGGCTAGGAAGCTCAGAGCGCCAGTGCTTGTGGGGCTGTGGAAGGGCTGCCTAGGGAAGGTGATGGCCAGCAAGAGCTTTCAGTGCTAGCCCCTTTGGTGTGGGAGCAGTGGCTGGACGTTTTGAATTTCGGAGCTGGGCTGTGGCTGTGCCGAGAAGGAACGTCCCCACTGTGCTGTGGCTAGGAAGCTCAGAGCGCCAGTGCTTGTGGGGCTGTGGAAGGGCTGCCTAGGGCAGGTGATGGCCAGCAAGAGCTTTCAGTGCTAGCCCCTTTGGTGTGGGAGCAGTGGCTGGACGTTTTGAATTTCGGAGCTGGGCTGTGGCTGTGCTGAGAAGGAACGTCCCCACTGTGCTGTGGCTAGGAAGCTCAGAGCGCCAGTGCTTGTGGGGCTGTGGAAGGGCTGCCTAGGGCAGGCGATGGCCAGCAAGAGCTTTCAGTGCTAGCCCCTTTGGTGTGGGAGCAGTGGCTGGACGTTTCGAATTTCGGAGCTGGGCTGTGGCTGTGCCGAGAAGGAACGTCCCCACTGTGCTGTGGCTAGGAAGCTCAGAGCGCCAGTGCTTGTGGGGCTGTGGAAGGGCTGCCTAGGGAAGGTGATGGCCAGCAAGAGCTTTCAGTGCTAGCCCCTTTGGTGTGGGAGCAGTGGCTGGACGTTTCGAATTTCGGAGCTGGGCTGTGGCTGTGCCGAGAAGGAACGTCCCCACTGTGCTGTGGCTAGGAAGCTCAGAGCGCCAGTGCTTGTGGGGCTGTGGAAGGGCTGCCTAGGGAAGGTGATGGCCAGCAAGAGCTTTCAGTGCTAGCCCCTTTGGTGTGGGAGCAGTGGCTGGACATTTTGAATTTCGGAGCTGGGCTGTGGCTGTGCCGAGAAGGAACGTCCCCACTGTGCTGTGGCTAGGAAGCTCAGAGCGCCAGTGCTTGTGGGGCTGTGGAAGGGCTGCCTAGGGAAGGTGATGGCCAGCAAGAGCTTTCAGTGCTAGCCCCTTTGGTGTGGGAGCAGTGGCTGGACATTTTGAATTTCGGAGCTGGGCTGTGGCTGTGCTGAGAAGGAACGTCCCCACTGTGCTGTGGCTAGGAAGCTCAGAGCGCCAGTGCTTGTGGGGCTGTGGAAGGGCTGCCTAGGGAAGGTGATGGCCAGCAAGAGCTTTCAGTGCTAGCCCCTTTGGTGTGGGAGCAGTGGCTGGACGTTTTGAATTTCGGAGCTGGGCTGTGGCTGTGCTGAGAAGGAACGTCCCCACTGTGCTGAGGCTAGGAAGCTCAGAGCGCCAGTGCTTGTGGGGCTGTGGAAGGGCTGCCTAGGGCAGGTGATGGCCAGCAAGAGCTTTCAGTGCTAGCCCCTTTGGTGTGGGAGCAGTGGCTGGACGTTTTGAATTTCGGAGCTGGGCTGTGGCTGTGCCGAGAAGGAACGTCCCCACTGTGCTGTGGCTAGGAAGCTCAGAGCGCCAGTGCTTGTGGGGCTGTGGAAGGGCTGCCTAGGGCAGGTGATGGCCAGCAAGAGCTTTCAGTGCTAGCCCCTTTGGTGTGGGAGCAGTGGCTGGACGTTTCGAATTTCGGAGCTGGGCTGTGTCTGTGCCGAGAAGGAACGTCCCCACTGTGCTGTGGCTAGGAAGCTCAGAGCGCCAGTGCTTGTGGGGCTGTGGAAGGGCTGCCTAGGGCAGGTGATGGCCAGCAAGAGCTTTCAGTGCTAGCCCCTTTGGTGTGGGAGCAGTGGCTGGACGTTTCGAATTTCGGAGGTGGGCTGTGGCTGTGCCGAGAAGGAACGTCCCCACTGTGCTGTGGCTAGGAAGCTCAGAGCGCCAGTGCTTGTGGGGCTGTGGAAGGGCTGCGTAGGGAAGGTGATGGCCAGCAAGAGCTTTCAGTGCTAGCCCCTTTGGTGTGGGAGCAGTGGCTGGACGTTTTGAATTTCGGAGCTGGGCTGTCGCTGTGCCGAGAAGGAACGTCCCCACTGTGCTGTGGCTAGGAAGCTCAGAGCGCCAGTGCTTGTGGGGCTGTGGAAGGGCTGCCTAGGGAAGGTGATGGCCAGCAAGAGCTTTCAGTGCTAGCCCCTTTGGTGTGGGAGCAGTGGCTGGACGTTTCGAATTTGGGAGCTGGGCTCTGGCTGTGCCGAGAAGGAACGTCCCCACTGTGCTGTGGCTAGGAAGCTCAGAGCGCCAGTGCTTGTGGGCTGTGGAAGGGCTGCCTAGGGCAGGTGATGGCCAGCAAGAGCTTTCAGTGCTAGCCCCTTTGGTGTGGGAGCAGTGGCTGGACGTTTTGAATTTCGGAGCTGGGCTGTGGCTGTGCCGAGAAGGAACGTCCCCACTGTGCTGTGGCTAGGAAGCTCAGAGCGCCAGTGCTTGTGGGGCTGTGGAAGGGCTGCCTAGGGAAGGTGATGGCCAGCAAGAGCTTTCAGTGCTAGCCCCTTTGGTGTGGGAGCAGTGGCTGGACGTTTCGAATTTCGGAGGTGGGCTGTGGCTGTGCCGAGAAGGAACGTCCCCACTGTGCTGTGGCTAGGAAGCTCAGAGCGCCAGTGCTTGTGGGGCTGTGGATGGGCTGCCTAGGGAAGGTGATGGCCAGCAAGAGCTTTCAGTGCTAGCCCCTTTGGTGTGGGAGCAGTGGCTGGACGTTTTGAATTTCGGAGCTGGGCTGTGGCTGTGCCGAGAAGGAACGTCCCCACTGTGCTGTGGCTAGGAAGCTCAGAGCGCCAGTGCTTGTGGGGCTGTGGAAGGGCTGCCTAGGGAAGGTGATGGCCAGCAAGAGCTTTCAGTGCTAGCCCCTTTGGTGTGGGAGCAGTGGCTGGACGTTTCGAATTTGGGAGCTGGGCTCTGGCTGTGCCGAGAAGGAACGTCCCCACTGTGCTGTGGCTAGGAAGCTCAGAGCGCCAGTGCTTGTGGGGCTGTGGAAGGGCAGCCTAGGGAAGGTGAGGGCCAGCAAGAGCTTTCAGTGCTAGCCCCTTTGGTGTGGGAGCAGTGGCTGGACGTTTTGAATTTCGGAGCTGGGCTGTGGCTGTGCCGAGAAGGAACGTCCCCACTGTGCTGTGGCTAGGAAGCTCAGAGCGCCAGTGCTTGTGGGGCTGTGGAAGTGCTGCCTAGGGCAGGTGATGGCCAGCAAGAGCTTTCAGTGCTAGCCCCTTTGGTGTGGGAGCAGTGGCTGGACATTTTGAATTTCGGAGCTGGGCTGTGGCTGTGCTGAGAAGGAACGTCCCCACTGTGCTGTGGCTAGGAAGCTCAGAGCGCCAGTGCTTGTGGGGCTGTGGAAGGGCTGCCTAGGGAAGGTGATGGCCAGCAAGAGCTTTCAGTGCTAGCCCCTTTGGTGTGGGAGCAGTGGCTGGACATTTTGAATTTCGGAGCTGGGCTGTGGCTGTGCTGAGAAGGAACGTCCCCACTGTGCTGTGGCTAGGAAGCTCAGAGCGCCAGTGCTTGTGGGGCTGTGGAAGGGCTGCCTAGGGAAGGTGATGGCCAGCAAGAGCTTTCAGTGCTAGCCCCTTTGGTGTGGGAGCAGTGGCTGGACGTTTTGAATTTCGGAGCTGGGCTGTGGCTGTGCTGAGAAGGAACGTCCCCACTGTGCTGAGGCTAGGAAGCTCAGAGCGCCAGTGCTTGTGGGGCTGTGGAAGGGCTGCCTAGGGAAGGTGATGGCCAGCAAGAGCTTTCAGTGCTAGCCCCTTTGGTGTGGGAGCAGTGGCTGGACGTTTTGAATTTCGGAGCTGGGCTGTGGCTGTGCCGAGAAGGAACGTCCCCACTGTGCTGTGGCTAGGAAGCTCAGAGCGCCAGTGCTTGTGGGGCTGTGGAAGGGCTGCCTAGGGCAGGTGATGGCCAGCAAGAGCTTTCAGTGCTAGCCCCTTTGGTGTGGGAGCAGTGGCTGGACGTTTCGAATTTCGGAGGTGGGCTGTGGCTGTGCTGAGAAGGAACGTCCCCACTGTGCTGTGGCTAGGAAGCTCAGAGCGCCAGTGCTTGTGGGGCTGTGGAAGGGCTGCCTAGGGAAGGTGATGGCCAGCAAGAGCTTTCAGTGCTAGCCCCTTTGGTGTGGGAGCAGTGGCTGGACGTTTTGAATTTCGGAGCTGGGCTGTCGCTGTGCCGAGAAGGAACGTCCCCACTGTGCTGTGGCTAGGAAGCTCAGAGCGCCAGTGCTTGTGGGGCTGTGGAAGGGCTGCCTAGGGAAGGTGATGGCCAGCAAGAGCTTTCAGTGCTAGCCCCTTTGGTGTGGGAGCAGTGGCTGGACGTTTCGAATTTCGGAGCTGGGCTGTGGCTGTGCCGAGAAGGAACGTCCCCACTGTGCTGTGGCTAGGAAGCTCAGAGCGCCAGTGCTTGTGGGGCTGTGGAAGGGCTGCCTAGGGCAGGTGATGGCCAGCAAGAGCTTTCAGTGCTAGCCCCTTTGGTGTGGGAGCAGTGGCTGGAGGTTTTGAATTTCGGAGCTGGGCTGTGTCTGTGCCGAGAAGGAACGTCCCCACTGTGCTGTGGCTAGGAAGCTCAGAGCGCCAGTGCTTGTGGGGCTGTGGAAGGGCTGCCTAGGGCAGGTGATGGCCAGCAAGAGCTTTCAGTGCTAGCCCCTTTGGTGTGGGAGCAGTGGCTGGACGTTTCGAATTTCGGAGGTGGGCTGTGGCTGTGCCGAGAAGGAACGTCCCCACTGTGCTGTGGCTAGGAAGCTCAGAGCGCCAGTGCTTGTGGGGCTGTGGAAGGGCTGCCTAGGGCAGGTGATGGCCAGCAAGAGCTTTCAGTGCTAGCCCCTTTGGTGTGGGAGCAGTGGCTGGACGTTTTGAATTTCGGAGCTGGGCTGTGGCTGTGCCGAGAAGGAACGTCCCCACTGTGCTGTGGCTAGGAAGCTCAGAGCGCCAGTGCTTGTGGGGCTGTGGAAGGGCTGCCTAGGGCAGGTGATGGCCAGCAAGAGCTTTCAGTGCTAGCCCCTTTGGTGTGGGAGCAGTGGCTGGACGTTTCGAATTTGGGAGCTGGGCTCTGGCTGTGCCGAGAAGGAACGTCCCCACTGTGCTGTGGCTAGGAAGCTCAGAGCGCCAGTGCTTGTGGGCTGTGGAAGGGCAGCCTAGGGCAGGTGATGGCCAGCAAGAGCTTTCAGTGCTAGCCCCTTTGGTGTGGGAGCAGTGGCTGGACGTTTTGAATTTCGGAGCTGGGCTGTGGCTGTGCCGAGAAGGAACGTCCCCACTGTGCTGTGGCTAGGAAGCTCAGAGCGCCAGTGCTTGTGGGGCTGTGGAAGGGCTGCCTAGGGCAGGTGATGGCCAGCAAGAGCTTTCAGTGCTAGCCCCTTTGGTGTGGGAGCAGTGGCTGGACGTTTCGAATTTCGGAGGTGGGCTGTGGCTGTGCCGAGAAGGAACGTCCCCACTGTGCTGTGGCTAGGAAGCTCAGAGCGCCAGTGCTTGTGGGGCTGTGGAAGGGCTGCCTAGGGAAGGTGATGGCCAGCAAGAGCTTTCAGTGCTAGCCCCTTTGGTGTGGGAGCAGTGGCTGGACGTTTCGAATTTCGGAGCTGGGCTGTGGCTGTGCCGAGAAGGAACGTCCCCACTGTGCTGTGGCTAGGAAGCTCAGAGCGCCAGTGCTTGTGGGGCTGTGGAAGGGCTGCCTAGGGAAGGTGATGGCCAGCAAGAGCTTTCAGTGCTAGCCCCTTTGGTGTGGGAGCAGTGGCTGGAGGTTTTGAATTTCGGAGCTGGGCTGTGTCTGTGCTGAGAAGGAACGTCCCCACTGTGCTGTGGCTAGGAAGCTCAGAGCGCCAGTGCTTGTGGGGCTGTGGAAGGGCAGCCTAGGGCAGGTGATGGCCAGCAAGAGCTTTCAGTGCTAGCCCCTTTGGTGTGGGAGCAGTGGCTGGACGTTTTGAATTTCGGAGCTGGGCTGTGGCTGTGCCGAGAAGGAACGTCCCCACTGTGCTGTGGCTAGGAAGCTCAGAGCGCCAGTGCTTGTGGGGCTGTGGAAGGGCTGCGTAGGGAAGGTGATGGCCAGCAAGAGCTTTCAGTGCTAGCCCCTTTGGTGTGGGAGCAGTGGCTGGACGTTTTGAATTTCGGAGCTGGGCTGTCGCTGTGCCGAGAAGGAACGTCCCCACTGTGCTGTGGCTAGGAAGCTCAGAGCGCCAGTGCTTGTGGGGCTGTGGAAGGGCTGCCTAGGGAAGGTGATGGCCAGCAAGAGCTTTCAGTGCTAGCCCCTTTGGTGTGGGAGCAGTGGCTGGACATTTTGAATTTCGGAGCTGGGCTGTGGCTGTGCTGAGAAGGAACGTCCCCACTGTGCTGTGGCTAGGAAGCTCAGAGCGCCAGTGCTTGTGGGGCTGTGGAAGGGCTGCCTAGGGAAGGTGATGGCCAGCAAGAGCTTTCAGTGCTAGCCCCTTTGGTGTGGGAGCAGTGGCTGGACGTTTTGAATTTCGGAGCTGGGCTGTGGCTGTGCCGAGAAGGAACGTCCCCACTGTGCTGTGGCTAGGAAGCTCAGAGCGCCAGTGCTTGTGGGGCTGTGGAAGGGCTGCCTAGGGAAGGTGATGGCCAGCAAGAGCTTTCAGTGCTAGCCCCTTTGGTGTGGGAGCAGTGGCTGGACGTTTTGAATTTCGGAGCTGGGCTGTGGCTGTGCCGAGAAGGAACGTCCCCACTGTGCTGTGGCTAGGAAGCTCAGAGCGCCAGTGCTTGTGGGGCTGTGGAAGGGCTGCCTAGGGCAGGTGATGGCCAGCAAGAGCTTTCAGTGCTAGCCCCTTTGGTGTGGGAGCAGTGGCTGGACGTTTCGAATTTGGGAGCTGGGCTCTGGCTGTGCCGAGAAGGAACGTCCCCACTGTGCTGTGGCTAGGAAGCTCAGAGCGCCAGTGCTTGTGGGCTGTGGAAGGGCAGCCTAGGGCAGGTGATGGCCAGCAAGAGCTTTCAGTGCTAGCCCCTTTGGTGTGGGAGCAGTGGCTGGACGTTTTGAATTTCGGAGCTGGGCTGTGGCTGTGCCGAGAAGGAACGTCCCCACTGTGCTGTGGCTAGGAAGCTCAGAGCGCCAGTGCTTGTGGGGCTGTGGAAGGGCTGCCTAGGGCAGGTGATGGCCAGCAAGAGCTTTCAGTGCTAGCCCCTTTGGTGTGGGAGCAGTGGCTGGACGTTTCGAATTTCGGAGGTGGGCTGTGGCTGTGCCGAGAAGGAACGTCCCCACTGTGCTGTGGCTAGGAAGCTCAGAGCGCCAGTGCTTGTGGGGCTGTGGAAGGGCTGCCTAGGGAAGGTGATGGCCAGCAAGAGCTTTCAGTGCTAGCCCCTTTGGTGTGGGAGCAGTGGCTGGACGTTTCGAATTTGGGAGCTGGGCTCTGGCTGTGCCGAGAAGGAACGTCCCCACTGTGCTGTGGCTAGGAAGCTCAGAGCGCCAGTGCTTGTGGGGCTGTGGAAGGGCAGCCTAGGGAAGGTGAGGGCCAGCAAGAGCTTTCAGTGCTAGCCCCTTTGGTGTGGGAGCAGTGGCTGGACGTTTTGAATTTCGGAGCTGGGCTGTGGCTGTGCCGAGATGGAACGTCCCCACTGTGCTGTGGCTAGGAAGCTCAGAGCGCCAGTGCTTGTGGGGCTGTGGAAGTGCTGCCTAGGGCAGGTGATGGCCAGCAAGAGCTTTCAGTGCTAGCCCCTTTGGTGTGGGAGCAGTGGCTGGACGTTTCGAATTTGGGAGCTGGGCTGTGGCTGTGCTGAGAAGGAACGTCCCCACTGTGCTGTGGCTAGGAAGCTCAGAGCGCCAGTGCTTGTGGGGCTGCGGAAGGGCTGCCTAGGGCAGGTGATGGCCAGCAAGAGCTTTCAGTGCTAGCCCCTTTGGTGTGGGAGCAGTGGCTGGACGTTTTGAATTTCGGAGCTGGGCTGTGGCTGTGCTGAGAAGGAACGTCCCCACTGTGCTGTGGCTAGGAAGCTCAGAGCGCCAGTGCTTGTGGGGCTGTGGAAGGGCTGCCTAGGGCAGGTGATGGCCAGCAAGAGCTTTCGTTGCTAGCCCCTTTGGTGTGGGAGCAGTGGCTGGACGTTTTGAATTTCGGAGCTGGGCTGTGGCTGTGCTGAGAAGGAACGTCCCCACTGTGCTGTGGCTAGGAAGCTCAGAGCGCCAGTGCTTGTGGGGCTGTGGAAGGGCTGCCTAGGGAAGGTGATGGCCAGCAAGAGCTTTCAGTGCTAGCCCCTTTGGTGTGGGAGCAGTGGCTGGACATTTTGAATTTGGGAGCTGGGCTGTGGCTGTGCTGAGAAGGAACGTCCCCACTGTGCTGAGGCTAGGAAGCTCAGAGCGCCAGTGCTTGTGGGGCTGTGGAAGGGCTGCCTAGGGAAGGTGATGGCCAGCAAGAGCTTTCAGTGCTAGCCCCTTTGGTGTGGGAGCAGTGGCTGGACGTTTTGAATTTCGGAGCTGGGCTGTGGCTGTGCCGAGAAGGAACGTCCCCACTGTGCTGAGGCTAGGAAGCTCAGAGCGCCAGTGCTTGTGGGGCTGTGGAAGGGCTGCCTAGGGAAGGTGATGGCCAGCAAGAGCTTTCAGTGCTAGCCCCTTTGGTGTGGGAGCAGTGGCTGGACGTTTTGAATTTCGGAGCTGGGCTGTGGCTGTGCCGAGAAGGAACGTCCCCACTGTGCTGTGGCTAGGAAGCTCAGAGCGCCAGTGCTTGTGGGGCTGTGGAAGGGCTGCCTAGGGCAGGTGATGGCCAGCAAGAGCTTTCAGTGCTAGCCCCTTTGGTGTGGGAGCAGTGGCTGGACGTTTCGAATTTGGGAGCTGGGCTCTGGCTGTGCCGAGAAGGAACGTCCCCACTGTGCTGTGGCTAGGAAGCTCAGAGCGCCAGTGCTTGTGGGCTGTGGAAGGGCAGCCTAGGGCAGGTGATGGCCAGCAAGAGCTTTCAGTGCTAGCCCCTTTGGTGTGGGAGCAGTGGCTGGACGTTTTGAATTTCGGAGCTGGGCTGTGGCTGTGCCGAGAAGGAACGTCCCCACTGTGCTGTGGCTAGGAAGCTCAGAGCGCCAGTGCTTGTGGGGCTGTGGAAGGGCTGCCTAGGGAAGGTGATGGCCAGCAAGAGCTTTCAGTGCTAGCCCCTTTGGTGTGGGAGCAGTGGCTGGACGTTTCGAATTTGGGAGCTGGGCTCTGGCTGTGCCGAGAAGGAACGTCCCCACTGTGCTGTGGCTAGGAAGCTCAGAGCGCCAGTGCTTGTGGGGCTGTGGAAGGGCTGCCTAGGGAAGGTGATGGCCAGCAAGAGCTTTCAGTGCTAGCCCCTTTGGTGTGGGAGCAGTGGCTGGACGTTTTGAATTTCGGAGCTGGGCTGTGGCTGTGCCGAGAAGGAACGTCCCCACTGTGCTGTGGCTAGGAAGCTCAGAGCGCCAGTGCTTGTGGGGCTGTGGAAGGGCTGCCTAGGGCAGGTGATGGCCAGCAAGAGCTTTCAGTGCTAGCCCCTTTGGTGTGGGAGCAGTGGCTGGACGTTTCGAATTTGGGAGCTGGGCTCTGGCTGTGCCGAGAAGGAACGTCCCCACTGTGCTGTGGCTAGGAAGCTCAGAGCGCCAGTGCTTGTGGGCTGTGGAAGGGCAGCCTAGGGCAGGTGATGGCCAGCAAGAGCTTTCAGTGCTAGCCCCTTTGGTGTGGGAGCAGTGGCTGGACGTTTTGAATTTCGGAGCTGGGCTGTGGCTGTGCCGAGAAGGAACGTCCCCACTGTGCTGTGGCTAGGAAGCTCAGAGCGCCAGTGCTTGTGGGGCTGTGGAAGGGCTGCCTAGGGCAGGTGATGGCCAGCAAGAGCTTTCAGTGCTAGCCCCTTTGGTGTGGGAGCAGTGGCTGGACGTTTCGAATTTCGGAGGTGGGCTGTGGCTGTGCCGAGAAGGAACGTCCCCACTGTGCTGTGGCTAGGAAGCTCAGAGCGCCAGTGCTTGTGGGGCTGTGGAAGGGCTGCCTAGGGAAGGTGATGGCCAGCAAGAGCTTTCAGTGCTAGCCCCTTTGGTGTGGGAGCAGTGGCTGGACGTTTTGAATTTCGGAGCTGGGCTGTCGCTGTGCCGAGAAGGAACGTCCCCACTGTGCTGTGGCTAGGAAGCTCAGAGCGCCAGTGCTTGTGGGGCTGTGGAAGTGCTGCCTAGGGCAGGTGATGGCCAGCAAGAGCTTTCAGTGCTAGCCCCTTTGGTGTGGGAGCAGTGGCTGGACGTTTCGAATTTGGGAGCTGGGCTGTGGCTGTGCTGAGAAGGAACGTCCCCACTGTGCTGTGGCTAGGAAGCTCAGAGCGCCAGTGCTTGTGGGGCTGCGGAAGGGCTGCCTAGGGCAGGTGATGGCCAGCAAGAGCTTTCAGTGCTAGCCCCTTTGGTGTGGGAGCAGTGGCTGGACGTTTTGAATTTCGGAGGTGGGCTGTGGCTGTGCTGAGAAGGAACGTCCCCACTGTGCTGTGGCTAGGAAGCTCAGAGCGCCAGTGCTTGTGGGGCTGTGGAAGGGCTGCCTAGGGCAGGTGCTGGCCAGCAAGAGCTTTCAGTGCTAGCCCCTTTGGTGTGGGAGCAGTGGCTGGACGTTTCGAATTTCGGAGCTGGGCTGTGGCTGTGCTGAGAAGGAACGTCCCCACTGTGCTGTGGCTAGGAAGCTCAGAGCGCCAGTGCTTGTGGGGCTGTGGAAGGGCTGCCTAGGGCAGGTGATGGCCAGCAAGAGCTTTCAGTGCTAGCCCCTTTGGTGTGGGAGCAGTGGCTGGACATTTTGAATTTGGGAGCTGGGCTGTGGCTGTGCTGAGAAGGAACGTCCCCACTGTGCTGTGGCTAGGAAGCTCAGAGCGCCAGTGCTTGTGGGGCTGTGGAAGGGCTGCCTAGGGAAGGTGATGGCCAGCAAGAGCTTTCAGTGCTAGCCCCTTTGGTGTGGGAGCAGTGGCTGGACGTTTTGAATTTCGGAGCTGGGCTGTGGCTGTGCCGAGAAGGAACGTCCCCACTGTGCTGAGGCTAGGAAGCTCAGAGCGCCAGTGCTTGTGGGGCTGTGGAAGGGCTGCCTAGGGCAGGTGCTGGCCAGCAAGAGCTTTCAGTGCTAGCCCCTTTGGTGTGGGAGCAGTGGCTGGACGTTTTGAATTTCGGAGCTGGGCTGTGGCTGTGCTGAGAAGGAACGTCCCCACTGTGCTGTGGCTAGGAAGCTCAGAGCGCCAGTGCTTGTGGGGCTGTGGAAGTGCTGCCTAGGGCAGGTGATGGCCAGCAAGAGCTTTCAGTGCTAGCCCCTTTGGTGTGGGAGCAGTGGCTGGACGTTTCGAATTTGGGAGCTGGGCTGTGGCTGTGCTGAGAAGGAACGTCCCCACTGTGCTGTGGCTAGGAAGCTCAGAGCGCCAGTGCTTGTGGGGCTGCGGAAGGGCTGCCTAGGGCAGGTGATGGCCAGCAAGAGCTTTCAGTGCTAGCCCCTTTGGTGTGGGAGCAGTGGCTGGACGTTTTGAATTTCGGAGCTGGGCTGTGGCTGTGCTGAGAAGGAACGTCCCCACTGTGCTGTGGCTAGGAAGCTCAGAGCGCCAGTGCTTGTGGGGCTGTGGAAGGGCTGCCTAGGGCAGGTGATGGCCAGCAAGAGCTTTCGTTGCTAGCCCCTTTGGTGTGGGAGCAGTGGCTGGACGTTTTGAATTTCGGAGCTGGGCTGTGGCTGTGCCGAGAAGGAACGTCCCCACTGTGCTGAGGCTAGGAAGCTCAGAGCGCCAGTGCTTGTGGGGCTGTGGAAGGGCTGCCTAGGGAAGGTGATGGCCAGCAAGAGCTTTCAGTGCTAGCCCCTTTGGTGTGGGAGCAGTGGCTGGACGTTTTGAATTTCGGAGCTGGGCTGTGGCTGTGCCGAGAAGGAACGTCCCCACTGTGCTGTGGCTAGGAAGCTCAGAGCGCCAGTGCTTGTGGGGCTGTGGAAGGGCTGCCTAGGGCAGGTGATGGCCAGCAAGAGCTTTCAGTGCTAGCCCCTTTGGTGTGGGAGCAGTGGCTGGACGTTTCGAATTTGGGAGCTGGGCTCTGGCTGTGCCGAGAAGGAACGTCCCCACTGTGCTGTGGCTAGGAAGCTCAGAGCGCCAGTGCTTGTGGGCTGTGGAAGGGCAACCTAGGGCAGGTGATGGCCAGCAAGAGCTTTCAGTGCTAGCCCCTTTGGTGTGGGAGCAGTGGCTGGACGTTTTGAATTTCGGAGCTGGGCTGTGGCTGTGCCGAGAAGGAACGTCCCCACTGTGCTGTGGCTAGGAAGCTCAGAGCGCCAGTGCTTGTGGGGCTGTGGAAGGGCAGCCTAGGGCAGGTGATGGCCAGCAAGAGCTTTCAGTGCTAGCCCCTTTGGTGTGGGAGCAGTGGCTGGACGTTTTGAATTTCGGAGCTGGGCTGTGGCTGTGCCGAGAAGGAACGTCCCCACTGTGCTGTGGCTAGGAAGCTCAGAGCGCCAGTGCTTGTGGGGCTGTGGAAGGGCTGCCTAGGGAAGGTGATGGCCAGCAAGAGCTTTCAGTGCTAGCCCCTTTGGTGTGGGAGCAGTGGCTGGACGTTTTGAATTTCGGAGCTGGGCTGTCGCTGTGCCGAGAAGGAACGTCCCCACTGTGCTGTGGCTAGGAAGCTCAGAGCGCCAGTGCTTGTGGGGCTGTGGAAGTGCTGCCTAGGGCAGGTGCTGGCCAGCAAGAGCTTTCAGTGCTAGCCCCTTTGGTGTGGGAGCAGTGGCTGGACGTTTCGAATTTGGGAGCTGGGCTGTGGCTGTGCTGAGAAGGAACGTCCCCACTGTGCTGTGGCTAGGAAGCTCAGAGCGCCAGTGCTTGTGGGGCTGCGGAAGGGCTGCCTAGGGCAGGTGATGGCCAGCAAGAGCTTTCAGTGCTAGCCCCTTTGGTGTGGGAGCAGTGGCTGGACGTTTTGAATTTCGGAGCTGGGCTGTGGCTGTGCTGAGAAGGAACGTCCCCACTGTGCTGTGGCTAGGAAGCTCAGAGCGCCAGTGCTTGTGGGGCTGTGGAAGGGCTGCCTAGGGCAGGTGCTGGCCAGCAAGAGCTTTCAGTGCTAGCCCCTTTGGTGTGGGAGCAGTGGCTGGACGTTTCGAATTTCGGAGCTGGGCTGTGGCTGTGCTGAGAAGGAACGTCCCCACTGTGCTGTGGCTAGGAAGCTCAGAGCGCCAGTGCTTGTGGGGCTGTGGAAGGGCTGCCTAGGGAAGGTGATGGCCAGCAAGAGCTTTCAGTGCTAGCCCCTTTGGTGTGGGAGCAGTGGCTGGACATTTTGAATTTGGGAGCTGGGCTGTGGCTGTGCTGAGAAGGAACGTCCCCACTGTGCTGTGGCTAGGAAGCTCAGAGCGCCAGTGCTTGTGGGGCTGTGGAAGGGCTGCCTAGGGAAGGTGATGGCCAGCAAGAGCTTTCAGTGCTAGCCCCTTTGGTGTGGGAGCAGTGGCTGGACGTTTTGAATTTCGGAGCTGGGCTGTGGCTGTGCCGAGAAGGAACGTCCCCACTGTGCTGAGGCTAGGAAGCTCAGAGCGCCAGTGCTTGTGGGGCTGTGGAAGGGCTGCCTAGGGAAGGTGATGGCCAGCAAGAGCTTTCAGTGCTAGCCCCTTTGGTGTGGGAGCAGTGGCTGGACGTTTTGAATTTCGGAGCTGGGCTGTGGCTGTGCCGAGAAGGAACGTCCCCACTGTGCTGTGGCTAGGAAGCTCAGAGCGCCAGTGCTTGTGGGGCTGTGGAAGGGCTGCCTAGGGAAGGTGATGGCCAGCAAGAGCTTTCAGTGCTAGCCCCTTTGGTGTGGGAGCAGTGGCTGGACGTTTCGAATTTGGGAGCTGGGCTCTGGCTGTGCCGAGAAGGAACGTCCCCACTGTGCTGTGGCTAGGAAGCTCAGAGCGCCAGTGCTTGTGGGGCTGTGGAAGGGCTGCCTAGGGCAGGTGATGGCCAGCAAGAGCTTTCAGTGCTAGCCCCTTTGGTGTGGGAGCAGTGGCTGGACGTTTTGAATTTCGGAGCTGGGCTGTGGCTGTGCCGAGAAGGAACGTCCCCACTGTGCTGTGGCTAGGAAGCTCAGAGCGCCAGTGCTTGTGGGGCTGTGGAAGGGCTGCCTAGGGCAGGTGATGGCCAGCAAGAGCTTTCAGTGCTAGCCCCTTTGGTGTGGGAGCAGTGGCTGGACGTTTTGAATTTCGGAGCTGGGCTGTGGCTGTGCCGAGAAGGAACGTCCCCACTGTGCTGTGGCTAGGAAGCTCAGAGCGCCAGTGCTTGTGGGGCTGTGGAAGGGCTGCCTAGGGAAGGTGATGGCCAGCAAGAGCTTTCAGTGCTAGCCCCTTTGGTGTGGGAGCAGTGGCTGGACGTTTTGAATTTCGGAGCTGGGCTGTCGCTGTGCCGAGAAGGAACGTCCCCACTGTGCTGTGGCTAGGAAGCTCAGAGCGCCAGTGCTTGTGGGGCTGTGGAAGTGCTGCCTAGGGCAGGTGATGGCCAGCAAGAGCTTTCAGTGCTAGCCCCTTTGGTGTGGGAGCAGTGGCTGGACGTTTCGAATTTGGGAGCTGGGCTGTGGCTGTGCTGAGAAGGAACGTCCCCACTGTGCTGTGGCTAGGAAGCTCAGAGCGCCAGTGCTTGTGGGGCTGCGGAAGGGCTGCCTAGGGCAGGTGATGGCCAGCAAGAGCTTTCAGTGCTAGCCCCTTTGGTGTGGGAGCAGTGGCTGGACGTTTTGAATTTCGGAGCTGGGCTGTGGCTGTGCTGAGAAGGAACGTCCCCACTGTGCTGTGGCTAGGAAGCTCAGAGCGCCAGTGCTTGTGGGGCTGTGGAAGGGCTGCCTAGGGCAGGTGCTGGCCAGCAAGAGCTTTCAGTGCTAGCCCCTTTGGTGTGGGAGCAGTGGCTGGACGTTTCGAATTTCGGAGCTGGGCTGTGGCTGTGCTGAGAAGGAACGTCCCCACTGTGCTGTGGCTAGGAAGCTCAGAGCGCCAGTGCTTGTGGGGCTGTGGAAGGGCTGCCTAGGGAAGGTGATGGCCAGCAAGAGCTTTCAGTGCTAGCCCCTTTGGTGTGGGAGCAGTGGCTGGACATTTTGAATTTGGGAGCTGGGCTGTGGCTGTGCTGAGAAGGAACGTCCCCACTGTGCTGTGGCTAGGAAGCTCAGAGCGCCAGTGCTTGTGGGGCTGTGGAAGGGCTGCCTAGGGAAGGTGATGGCCAGCAAGAGCTTTCAGTGCTAGCCCCTTTGGTGTGGGAGCAGTGGCTGGACGTTTTGAATTTCGGAGCTGGGCTGTGGCTGTGCCGAGAAGGAACGTCCCCACTGTGCTGTGGCTAGGAAGCTCAGAGCGCCAGTGCTTGTGGGGCTGTGGAAGGGCTGCCTAGGGAAGGTGATGGCCAGCAAGAGCTTTCAGTGCTAGCCCCTTTGGTGTGGGAGCAGTGGCTGGACGTTTTGAATTTGGGAGCTGGGCTGTGGCTGTGCTGAGAAGGAACGTCCCCACTGTGCTGTGGCTAGGAAGCTCAGAGCGCCAGTGCTTGTGGGGCTGTGGAAGGGCTGCCTAGGGCAGGTGCTGGCCAGCAAGAGCTTTCAGTGCTAGCCCCTTTGGTGTGGGAGCAGTGGCTGGACGTTTCGAATTTCGGAGCTGGGCTGTGGCTGTGCCGAGAAGGAACGTCCCCACTGTGCTGTGGCTAGGAAGCTCAGAGCGCCAGTGCTTGTGGGCTGTGGAAGGGCAGCCTAGGGCAGGTGATGGCCAGCAAGAGCTTTCAGTGCTAGCCCCTTTGGTGTGGGAGCAGTGGCTGGACGTTTCGAATTTCGGAGCTGGGCTGTGGCTGTGCTGAGAAGGAACGTCCCCACTGTGCTGTGGCTAGGAAGCTCAGAGCGCCAGTGCTTGTGGGGCTGTGGAAGGGCTGCCTAGGGCAGGTGATGGCCAGCAAGAGCTTTCAGTGCTAGCCCCTTTGGTGTGGGAGCAGTGGCTGGACGTTTTGAATTTGTGAGCTGGGCTCTGGCTGTGCCGAGAAGGAACGTCCCCACTGTGCTGTGGCTAGGAAGCTCAGAGCGCCAGTGCTTGTGGGGCTGTGGAAGGGCTGCCTAGGGAAGGTGATGGCCAGCAAGAGCTTTCAGTGCTAGCCCCTTTGGTGTGGGAGCAGTGGCTGGACGTTTTGAATTTCGGAGCTGGGCTGTCGCTGTGCCGAGAAGGAACGTCCCCACTGTGCTGTGGCTAGGAAGCTCAGAGCGCCAGTGCTTGTGGGGCTGTGGAAGTGCTGCCTAGGGCAGGTGATGGCCAGCAAGAGCTTTCAGTGCTAGCCCCTTTGGTGTGGGAGCAGTGGCTGGACGTTTCGAATTTGGGAGCTGGGCTGTGGCTGTGCTGAGAAGGAACGTCCCCACTGTGCTGTGGCTAGGAAGCTCAGAGCGCCAGTGCTTGTGGGGCTGCGGAAGGGCTGCCTAGGGCAGGTGATGGCCAGCAAGAGCTTTCAGTGCTAGCCCCTTTGGTGTGGGAGCAGTGGCTGGACGTTTTGATTTTCGGAGCTGGGCTGTGGCTGTGCTGAGAAGGAACGTCCCCACTGTGCTGTGGCTAGGAAGCTCAGAGCGCCAGTGCTTGTGGGGCTGTGGAAGGGCTGCCTAGGGCAGGTGCTGGCCAGCAAGAGCTTTCAGTGCTAGCCCCTTTGGTGTGGGAGCAGTGGCTGGACGTTTCGAATTTCGGAGCTGGGCTGTGGCTGTGCTGAGAAGGAACGTCCCCACTGTGCTGTGGCTAGGAAGCTCAGAGCGCCAGTGCTTGTGGGGCTGTGGAAGGGCTGCCTAGGGAAGGTGATGGCCAGCAAGAGCTTTCAGTGCTAGCCCCTTTGGTGTGGGAGCAGTGGCTGGACATTTTGAATTTGGGAGCTGGGCTGTGGCTGTGCTGAGAAGGAACGTCCCCACTGTGCTGTGGCTAGGAAGCTCAGAGCGCCAGTGCTTGTGGGGCTGTGGAAGGGCTGCCTAGGGAAGGTGATGGCCAGCAAGAGCTTTCAGTGCTAGCCCCTTTGGTGTGGGAGCAGTGGCTGGACGTTTTGAATTTCGGAGCTGGGCTGTGGCTGTGCCGAGAAGGAACGTCCCCACTGTGCTGTGGCTAGGAAGCTCAGAGCGCCAGTGCTTGTGGGGCTGTGGAAGGGCTGCCTAGGGAAGGTGATGGCCAGCAAGAGCTTTCAGTGCTAGCCCCTTTGGTGTGGGAGCAGTGGCTGGACGTTTTGAATTTGGGAGCTGGGCTGTGGCTGTGCTGAGAAGGAACGTCCCCACTGTGCTGTGGCTAGGAAGCTCAGAGCGCCAGTGCTTGTGGGGCTGTGGAAGGGCTGCCTAGGGCAGGTGCTGGCCAGCAAGAGCTTTCAGTGCTAGCCCCTTTGGTGTGGGAGCAGTGGCTGGACGTTTCGAATTTCGGAGCTGGGCTGTGGCTGTGCCGAGAAGGAACGTCCCCACTGTGCTGTGGCTAGGAAGCTCAGAGCGCCAGTGCTTGTGGGCTGTGGAAGGGCAGCCTAGGGCAGGTGATGGCCAGCAAGAGCTTTCAGTGCTAGCCCCTTTGGTGTGGGAGCAGTGGCTGGACGTTTCGAATTTCGGAGCTGGGCTGTGGCTGTGCTGAGAAGGAACGTCCCCACTGTGCTGTGGCTAGGAAGCTCAGAGCGCCAGTGCTTGTGGGGCTGTGGAAGGGCTGCCTAGGGCAGGTGATGGCCAGCAAGAGCTTTCAGTGCTAGCCCCTTTGGTGTGGGAGCAGTGGCTGGACGTTTTGAATTTGGGAGCTGGGCTCTGGCTGTGCCGAGAAGGAACGTCCCCACTGTGCTGTGGCTAGGAAGCTCAGAGCGCCAGTGCTTGTGGGGCTGTGGAAGGGCTGCCTAGGGAAGGTGATGGCCAGCAAGAGCTTTCAGTGCTAGCCCCTTTGGTGTGGGAGCAGTGGCTGGACGTTTTGAATTTCGGAGCTGGGCTGTGGCTGTGCCGAGAAGGAACGTCCCCACTGTGCTGTGGCTAGGAAGCTCAGAGCGCCAGTGCTTGTGGAGCTGTGGAAGGGCTGCCTAGGGCAGGTGATGGCCAGCAAGAGCTTTCAGTGCTAGCCCCTTTGGTGTGGGAGCAGTGGCTGGACGTTTTGAATTTGGGAGCTGGGCTCTGGCTGTGCCGAGAAGGAACGTCCCCACTGTGCTGTGGCTAGGAAGCTCAGAGCGCCAGTGCTTGTGGGGCTGTGGAAGGGCTGCCAAGGGAAGGTTATGGCCAGCAAGAGCTTTCAGTGCTAGCCCCTTTGGTGTGGGAGCAGTGGCTGGACGTTTTGAATTTCGGATCTGGGCTGTGGCTGTGCCGAGAAGGAACGTCCCCACTGTGCTGTGGCTAGGAAGCTCAGAGCGCCAGTGCTTGTGGGGCTGTGGAAGGGCTGCCTAGGGCAGGTGATGGCCAGCAAGAGCTTTCAGTGCTAGCCCCTTTGGTGTGGGAGCAGTGGCTGGACGTTTTGAATTTCGGAGCTGGGCTGTGGCTGTGCCGAGAAGGAACATCCCCACTGTGCTGTGGCTAGGAAGCTCAGAGCGCCAGTGCTTGTGGGGCTGTGGAAGGGCTGCCTAGGGCAGGTGATGGCCAGCAAGAGCTTTCAGTGCTAGCCCCTTTGGTGTGGGAGCAGTGGCTGGACGTTTCGAATTTCGGAGCTGGGCTGTGGCTGTGCTGAGAAGGAACGTCCCCACTGTGCTGTGGCTAGGAAGCTCAGAGCGCCAGTGCTTGTGGGGCTGTGGAAGGGCTGCCTAGGGCAGGTGATGGCCAGCAAGAGCTTTCAGTGCTAGCCCCTTTGGTGTGGGAGCAGTGGCTGGACGTTTTGAATTTCGGAGCTGGGCTGTGGCTGTGCCGAGAAGGAACGTCCCCACTGTGCTGTGGCTAGGAAGCTCAGAGCGCCAGTGCTTGTGGGGCTGTGGAAGGGCTGCCTAGGGAAGGTGATGGCCAGCAAGAGCTTTCAGTGCTAGCCCCTTTGGTGTGGGAGCAGTGGCTGGACGTTTTGAATTTCGGAGCTGGGCTGTGGCTGTGCCGAGAAGGAACGTCCCCACTGTGCTGAGGCTAGGAAGCTCAGAGCGCCAGTGCTTGTGGGGCTGTGGAAGGGCTGCCTAGGGAAGGTGATGGCCAGCAAGAGCTTTCAGTGCTAGCCCCTTTGGTGTGGGAGCAGTGGCTGGACGTTTTGAATTTGGGAGCTGGGCTGTGGCTGTGCTGAGAAGGAACGTCCCCACTGTGCTGTGGCTAGGAAGCTCAGAGCGCCAGTGCTTGTGGGGCTGCGGAAGGGCTGCCTAGGGCAGGTGATGGCCAGCAAGAGCTTTCAGTGCTAGCCCCTTTGGTGTGGGAGCAGTGGCTGGACATTTTGAATTTGGGAGCTGGGATCTGGCTGTGCTGAGAAGGAACGTCCCCACTGTGCTGTGGCTAGGAAGCTCAGAGCGCCAGTGCTTGTGGGGCTGTGGAAGGGCTGCCTAGGGAAGGTGATGGCCAGCAAGAGCTTTCAGTGCTAGCCCCTTTGGTGTGGGAGCAGTGGCTGGACGTTTTGAATTTCGGAGCTGGGCTGTGGCTGTGCCGAGAAGGAACGTCCCCACTGTGCTGAGGCTAGGAAGCTCAGAGCGCCAGTGCTTGTGGGGCTGTGGAAGGGCTGCCTAGGGCAGGTGATGGCCAGCAAGAGCTTTCAGTGCTAGCCCCTTTGGTGTGGGAGCAGTGGCTGGACGTTTTGAATTTGGGAGCTGGGCTGTGGCTGTGCTGAGAAGGAACGTCCCCACTGTGCTGTGGCTAGGAAGCTCAGAGCGCCAGTGCTTGTGGGGCTGTGGAAGGGCTGCCTAGGGCAGGTGATGGCCAGCAAGAGCTTTCAGTGCTAGCCCCTTTGGTGTGGGAGCAGTGGCTGGACGTTTTGAACTTTGAGCTGGGATCTGGCTGTGCCGAGAAGGAACGTCCCCACTGTGCTGTGGCTAGGAAGCTCAGAGCGCCAGTGCTTGTGGGGCTGTGGAAGGGCTGCCTAGGGCAGGTGATGGCCAGCAAGAGCTTTCGTTGCTAGCCCCTTTGGTGTGGGAGCAGTGGCTGGACGTTTTGAATTTCGGAGCTGGGCTGTGGCTGTGCCGAGAAGGAACGTCCCCACTGTGCTGTGGCTAGGAAGCTCAGAGCGCCAGTGCTTGTGGGCTGTGGAAGGGCAGCCTAGGGCAGGTGATGGCCAGCAAGAGCTTTCAGTGCTAGCCCCTTTGGTGTGGGAGCAGTGGCTGGACGTTTCGAATTTCGGAGGTGGGCTGTGGCTGTGCCGAGAAGGAACGTCCCCACTGTGCTGTGGCTAGGAAGCTCAGAGCGCCAGTGCTTGTGGGGCTGTGGAAGGGCTGCCTAGGGCAGGTGATGGCCAGCAAGAGCTTTCAGTGCTAGCCCCTTTGGTGTGGGAGCAGTGGCTGGACGTTTTGAATTTGGGAGCTGGGCTGTGGCTGTGCCGAGAAGGAACGTCCCCACTGTGCTGTGGCTAGGAAGCTCAGAGCGCCAGTGCTTGTGGGGCTGTGGAAGGGCTGCCTAGGGAAGGTGATGGCCAGCAAGAGCTTTCAGTGCTAGCCCCTTTGGTGTGGGAGCAGTGGCTGGACGTTTTGAATTTCGGATCTGGGCTGTGGCTGTGCCGAGAAGGAACGTCCCCACTGTGCTGTGGCTAGGAAGCTCAGAGCGCCAGTGCTTGTGGAGCTGTGGAAGGGCTGCCTAGGGCAGGTGATGGCCAGCAAGAGCTTTCAGTGCTAGCCCCTTTGGTGTGGGAGCAGTGGCTGGACGTTTTGAATTTGGGAGCTGGGCTCTGGCTGTGCCGAGAAGGAACGTCCCCACTGTGCTGTGGCTAGGAAGCTCAGAGCGCCAGTGCTTGTGGGGCTGTGGAAGGGCTGCCTAGGGAAGGTTATGGCCAGCAAGAGCTTTCAGTGCTAGCCCCTTTGGTGTGGGAGCAGTGGCTGGACGTTTTGAATTTCGGATCTGGGCTGTGGCTGTGCCGAGAAGGAACGTCCCCACTGTGCTGTGGCTAGGAAGCTCAGAGCGCCAGTGCTTGTGGGGCTGTGGAAGGGCTGCCTAGGGCAGGTGATGGCCAGCAAGAGCTTTCAGTGCTAGCCCCTTTGGTGTGGGAGCAGTGGCTGGACGTTTCGAATTTCGGAGGTGGGCTGTGGCTGTGCCGAGAAGGAACGTCCCCACTGTGCTGTGGCTAGGAAGCTCAGAGCGCCAGTGCTTGTGGGGCTGTGGAAGGGCTGCCTAGGGAAGGTGATGGCCAGCAAGAGCTTTCAGTGCTAGCCCCTTTGGTGTGGGAGCAGTGGCTGGACGTTTCGAATTTGGGAGCTGGGCTGTGGCTGTGCTGAGAAGGAACGTCCCCACTGTGCTGTGGCTAGGAAGCTCAGAGCGCCAGTGCTTGTGGGGCTGCGGAAGGGCTGCCTAGGGCAGGTGATGGCCAGCAAGAGCTTTCAGTGCTAGCCCCTTTGGTGTGGGAGCAGTGGCTGGACGTTTTGAATTTCGGAGCTGGGCTGTGGCTGTGCTGAGAAGGAACGTCCCCACTGTGCTGTGGCTAGGAAGCTCAGAGCGCCAGTGCTTGTGGGCTGTGGAAGGGCAGCCTAGGGCAGGTGATGGCCAGCAAGAGCTTTCAGTGCTAGCCCCTTTGGTGTGGGAGCAGTGGCTGGACGTTTCGAATTTCGGAGCTGGGCTGTGGCTGTGCTGAGAAGGAACGTCCCCACTGTGCTGTGGCTAGGAAGCTCAGAGCGCCAGTGCTTGTGGGGCTGTGGAAGGGCTGCCTAGGGCAGGTGATGGCCAGCAAGAGCTTTCAGTGCTAGCCCCTTTGGTGTGGGAGCAGTGGCTGGACGTTTTGAATTTGGGAGCTGGGCTGTGGCTGTGCCGAGAAGGAACGTCCCCACTGTGCTGTGGCTAGGAAGCTCAGAGCGCCAGTGCTTGTGGAGCTGTGGAAGGGCTGCCTAGGGAAGGTGATGGCCAGCAAGAGCTTTCAGTGCTAGCCCCTTTGGTGTGGGAGCAGTGGCTGGACGTTTTGAACTTTGAGCTGGGATCTGGCTGTGCCGAGAAGGAACGTCCCCACTGTGCTGTGGCTAGGAAGCTCAGAGCGCCAGTGCTTGTGGGCTGTGGAAGGGCAGCCTAGGGCAGGTGATGGCCAGCAAGAGCTTTCAGTGCTAGCCCCTTTGGTGTGGGAGCAGTGGCTGGACGTTTCGAATTTCGGAGCTGGGCTGTGGCTGTGCTGAGAAGGAACGTCCCCACTGTGCTGTGGCTAGGAAGCTCAGAGCGCCAGTGCTTGTGGGGCTGTGGAAGGGCTGCCTAGGGCAGGTGATGGCCAGCAAGAGCTTTCAGTGCTAGCCCCTTTGGTGTGGGAGCAGTGGCTGGACGTTTTGAATTTGGGAGCTGGGCTCTGGCTGTGCCGAGAAGGAACGTCCCCACTGTGCTGTGGCTAGGAAGCTCAGAGCGCCAGTGCTTGTGGGGCTGTGGAAGGGCTGCCTAGGGAAGGTGATGGCCAGCAAGAGCTTTCAGTGCTAGCCCCTTTGGTGTGGGAGCAGTGGCTGGACGTTTTGAATTTCGGATCTGGGCTGTGGCTGTGCCGAGAAGGAACGTCCCCACTGTGCTGTGGCTAGGAAGCTCAGAGCGCCAGTGCTTGTGGAGCTGTGGAAGGGCTGCCTAGGGCAGGTGATGGCCAGCAAGAGCTTTCAGTGCTAGCCCCTTTGGTGTGGGAGCAGTGGCTGGACGTTTTGAATTTCGGAGCTGGGCTCTGGCTGTGCCGAGAAGGAACGTCCCCACTGTGCTGTGGCTAGGAAGCTCAGAGCGCCAGTGCTTGTGGGGCTGTGGAAGGGCTGCCTAGGGAAGGTTATGGCCAGCAAGAGCTTTCAGTGCTAGCCCCTTTGGTGTGGGAGCAGTGGCTGGACGTTTTGAATTTCGGATCTGGGCTGTGGCTGTGCCGAGAAGGAACGTCCCCACTGTGCTGTGGCTAGGAAGCTCAGAGCGCCAGTGCTTGTGGGGCTGTGGAAGGGCTGCCTAGGGCAGGTGATGGCCAGCAAGAGCTTTCAGTGCTAGCCCCTTTGGTGTGGGAGCAGTGGCTGGAGGTTTTGAATTTCGGAGCTGGGCTGTGGCTGTGCCGAGAAGGAACGTCCCCACTGTGCTGTGGCTAGGAAGCTCAGAGCGCCAGTGCTTGTGGGGCTGTGGAAGGGCTGCCTAGGGCAGGTGATGGCCAGCAAGAGCTTTCAGTGCTAGCCCCTTTGGTGTGGGAGCAGTGGCTGGACGTTTCGAATTTGGGAGCTGGGCTGTGGCTGTGCTGAGAAGGAACGTCCCCACTGTGCTGTGGCTAGGAAGCTCAGAGCGCCAGTGCTTGTGGGGCTGTGGAAGGGCTGCCTAGGGCAGGTGATGGCCAGCAAGAGCTTTCAGTGCTAGCCCCTTTGGTGTGGGAGCAGTGGCTGGACGTTTCGAATTTGGGAGCTGGGCTCTGGCTGTGCCGAGAAGGAACGTCCCCACTGTGCTGTGGCCAGGAAGCTCAGAGCGCCAGTGCTTGTGGGGCTGTGGAAGGGCTGCCTAGGGAAGGTGATGGCCAGCAAGAGCTTTCAGTGCTAGCCCCTTTGGTGTGGGAGCAGTGGCTGGACGTTTTGAATTTCGGAGCTGGGCTGTGGCTGTGCCGAGAAGGAACGTCCCCACTGTGCTGTGGCTAGGAAGCTCAGAGCGCCAGTGCTTGTGGGGCTGTGGAAGGGCTGCCTAGGGAAGGTGATGGCCAGCAAGAGCTTTCAGTGCTAGCCCCTTTGGTGTGGGAGCAGTGGCTGGACGTTTTGAATTTCGGAGCTGGGCTGTGGCTGTGCTGAGAAGGAACGTCCCCACTGTGCTGTGGCTAGGAAGCTCAGAGCGCCAGTGCTTGTGGGGCTGTGGAAGGGCTGCCTAGGGCAGGTGATGGCCAGCAAGAGCTTTCAGTGCTAGCCCCTTTGGTGTGGGAGCAGTGGCTGGACGTTTTGAATTTCGGAGCTGGGCTGTGGCTGTGCCGAGAAGGAACGTCCCCACTGTGCTGTGGCTAGGAAGCTCAGAGCGCCAGTGCTTGTGGGGCTGTGGAAGGGCTGCCTAGGGAAGGTGCTGGCCAGCAAGAGCTTTCAGTGCTAGCCCCTTTGGTGTGGGAGCAGTGGCTGGACGTTTCGAATTTCGGAGCTGGGCTGTGGCTGTGCCGAGAAGGAACGTCCCCACTGTGCTGTGGCTAGGAAGCTCAGAGCGCCAGTGCTTGTGGGGCTGTGGAAGGGCTGCCTAGGGCAGGTGATGGCCAGCAAGAGCTTTCAGTGCTAGCCCCTTTGGTGTGGGAGCAGTGGCTGGACGTTTCGAATTTCGGAGCTGGGCTGTGGCTGTGCTGAGAAGGAACGTCCCCACTGTGCTGTGGCTAGGAAGCTCAGAGCGCCAGTGCTTGTGGGGCTGCGGAAGGGCTGCCTAGGGCAGGTGATGGCCAGCAAGAGCTTTCAGTGCTAGCCCCTTTGGTGTGGGAGCAGTGGCTGGACGTTTTGAATTTCGGAGCTGGGCTGTGGCTGTGCCGAGAAGGAACGTCCCCACTGTGCTGTGGCTAGGAAGCTCAGAGCGCCAGTGCTTGTGGGGCTGTGGAAGGGCAGCCTAGGGCAGGTGATGGCCAGCAAGAGCTTTCAGTGCTAGCCCCTTTGGTGTGGGAGCAGTGGCTGGACGTTTTGAATTTCGGAGCTGGGCTGTGGCTGTGCCGAGAAGGAACGTCCCCACTGTGCTGTGGCTAGGAAGCTCAGAGCGCCAGTGCTTGTGGGGCTGTGGAAGGGCTGCCTAGGGCAGGTGCTGGCCAGCAAGAGCTTTCAGTGCTAGCCCCTTTGGTGTGGGAGCAGTGGCTGGACGTTTTGAATTTCGGAGCTGGGCTGTGGCTGTGCCGAGAAGGAACGTCCCCACTGTGCTGTGGCTAGGAAGCTCAGAGTGCCAGTGCTTGTGGGGCTGTGGAAGGGCTGCCTAGGGCAGGTGATGGCCAGCAAGAGCTTTCAGTGCTAGCCCCTTTGGTGTGGGAGCAGTGGCTGGACGTTTTGAATTTCGGAGCTGGGCTGTGGCTGTGCCGAGAAGGAACGTCCCCACTGTGCTGTGGCTAGGAAGCTCAGAGCGCCAGTGCTTGTGGGGCTGTGGAAGGGCTGCCTAGGGCAGGTGATGGCCAGCAAGAGCTTTCAGTGCTAGCCCCTTTGGTGTGGGAGCAGTGGCTGGACGTTTCGAATTTCGGAGCTGGGCTGTGGCTGTGCTGAGAAGGAACGTCCCCACTGTGCTGTGGCTAGGAAGCTCAGAGCGCCAGTGCTTGTGGGGCTGTGGAAGGGCTGCCTAGGGAAGGTGATGGCCAGCAAGAGCTTTCAGTGCTAGCCCCTTTGGTGTGGGAGCAGTGGCTGGACGTTTTGAATTTCGGAGCTGGGCTGTGGCTGTGCCGAGAAGGAACGTCCCCACTGTGCTGTGGCTAGGAAGCTCAGAGCGCCAGTGCTTGTGGGGCTGTGGAAGGGCTGCCTAGGGAAGGTGATGGCCAGCAAGAGCTTTCAGTGCTAGCCCCTTTGGTGTGGGAGCAGTGGCTGGACGTTTCGAATTTGGGAGCTGGGCTCTGGCTGTGCCGAGAAGGAACGTCCCCACTGTGCTGTGGCTAGGAAGCTCAGAGCGCCAGTGCTTGTGGGGCTGTGGAAGGGCAGCCTAGGGAAGGTGAGGGCCAGCAAGAGCTTTCAGTGCTAGCCCCTTTGGTGTGGGAGCAGTGGCTGGACGTTTTGAATTTCGGAGCTGGGCTGTGGCTGTGCTGAGAAGGAACGTCCCCACTGTGCTGTGGCTAGGAAGCTCAGAGCGCCAGTGCTTGTGGGGCTGTGGAAGTGCTGCCTAGGGCAGGCGATGGCCAGCAAGAGCTTTCAGTGCTAGCCCCTTTGGTGTGGGAGCAGTGGCTGGACGTTTCGAATTTGGGAGCTGGGCTGTGGCTGTGCTGAGAAGGAACGTCCCCACTGTGCTGTGGCTAGGAAGCTCAGAGCGCCAGTGCTTGTGGGGCTGTGGAAGGGCAGCCTAGGGCAGGTGATGGCCAGCAAGAGCTTTCGTTGCTAGCCCCTTTGGTGTGGGAGCAGTGGCTGGACGTTTTGAATTTCGGAGCTGGGCTGTGGCTGTGCTGAGAAGGAACGTCCCCACTGTGCTGTGGCTAGGAAGCTCAGAGCGCCAGTGCTTGTGGGGCTGTGGAAGGGCTGCCTAGGGAAGGTGATGGCCAGCAAGAGCTTTCAGTGCTAGCCCCTTTGGTGTGGGAGCAGTGGCTGGACATTTTGAATTTGGGAGCTGGGCTGTGGCTGTGCTGAGAAGGAACGTCCCCACTGTGCTGTGGCTAGGAAGCTCAGAGCGCCAGTGCTTGTGGGGCTGTGGAAGGGCTGCCTAGGGCAGGTGATGGCCAGCAAGAGCTTTCAGTGCTAGCCCCTTTGGTGTGGGAGCAGTGGCTGGACGTTTTGAATTTCGGAGCTGGGCTGTGGCTGTGCCGAGAAGGAACGTCCCCACTGTGCTGAGGCTAGGAAGCTCAGAGCGCCAGTGCTTGTGGGGCTGTGGAAGGGCTGCCTAGGGAAGGTGATGGCCAGCAAGAGCTTTCAGTGCTAGCCCCTTTGGTGTGGGAGCAGTGGCTGGACGTTTTGAATTTGGGAGCTGGGCTGTGGCTGTGCTGAGAAGGAACGTCCCCACTGTGCTGTGGCTAGGAAGCTCAGAGCGCCAGTGCTTGTGGGGCTGTGGAAGGGCAGCCTAGGGCAGGTGATGGCCAGCAAGAGCTTTCAGTGCTAGCCCCTTTGGTGTGGGAGCAGTGGCTGGACGTTTTGAATTTCGGAGCTGGGCTGTGGCTGTGCCGAGAAGGAACGTCCCCACTGTGCTGTGGCTAGGAAGCTCAGAGCGCCAGTGCTTGTGGGGCTGTGGAAGGGCTGCCTAGGGCAGGTGCTGGCCAGCAAGAGCTTTCAGTGCTAGCCCCTTTGGTGTGGGAGCAGTGGCTGGACGTTTTGAATTTCGGAGCTGGGCTGTGGCTGTGCCGAGAAGGAACGTCCCCACTGTGCTGTGGCTAGGAAGCTCAGAGTGCCAGTGCTTGTGGGGCTGTGGAAGGGCTGCCTAGGGCAGGTGATGGCCAGCAAGAGCTTTCAGTGCTAGCCCCTTTGGTGTGGGAGCAGTGGCTGGACGTTTTGAATTTCGGAGCTGGGCTGTGGCTGTGCCGAGAAGGAACGTCCCCACTGTGCTGTGGCTAGGAAGCTCAGAGCGCCAGTGCTTGTGGGGCTGTGGAAGGGCTGCCTAGGGCAGGTGATGGCCAGCAAGAGCTTTCAGTGCTAGCCCCTTTGGTGTGGGAGCAGTGGCTGGACGTTTTGAATTTCGGAGCTGGGCTGTGGCTGTGCCGAGAAGGAACGTCCCCACTGTGCTGTGGCTAGGAAGCTCAGAGCGCCAGTGCTTGTGGGGCTGTGGAAGGGCTGCCTAGGGAAGGTGATGGCCAGCAAGAGCTTTCAGTGCTAGCCCCTTTGGTGTGGGAGCAGTGGCTGGACGTTTCGAATTTCAGAGCTGAGCTGTGGCTGTGCTGAGAAGGAACTTCCCCATTGTGCTGTGGCTAGGAAGCTCAGAGCGCCAGTGCTTGTGGGGCTGTGGAAGGGCTGCCTAGGGCAGGTGATGGCCAGCAAGAGCTTTCAGTGCTAGCCCCTTTGGTGTGGGAGCAGTGGCTGGACGTTTTGAATTTCGGAGCTGGGCTGTGGCTGTGCCGAGAAGGAACGTCCCCACTGTGCTGTGGCTAGGAAGCTCAGAGCGCCAGTGCTTGTGGGGCTGTGGAAGGGCTGCCTAGGGAAGGTGCTGGCCAGCAAGAGCTTTCAGTGCTAGCCCCTTTGGTGTGGGAGCAGTGGCTGGACGTTTCGAATTTGGGAGCTGGGCTCTGGCTGTGCCGAGAAGGAACGTCCCCACTGTGCTGTGGCTAGGAAGCTCAGAGCGCCAGTGCTTGTGGGGCTGTGGAAGGGCAGCCTAGGGAAGGTGAGGGCCAGCAAGAGCTTTCAGTGCTAGCCCCTTTGGTGTGGGAGCAGTGGCTGGACGTTTTGAATTTCGGAGCTGGGCTGTGGCTGTGCCGAGAAGGAACGTCCCCACTGTGCTGTGGCTAGGAAGCTCAGAGCGCCAGTGCTTGTGGGGCTGTGGAAGTGCTGCCTAGGGCAGGCGATGGCCAGCAAGAGCTTTCAGTGCTAGCCCCTTTGGTGTGGGAGCAGTGGCTGGACGTTTCGAATTTGGGAGCTGGGCTGTGGCTGTGCTGAGAAGGAACGTCCCCACTGTGCTGTGGCTAGGAAGCTCAGAGCGCCAGTGCTTGTGGGGCTGTGGAAGGGCAGCCTAGGGCAGGTGATGGCCAGCAAGAGCTTTCGTTGCTAGCCCCTTTGGTGTGGGAGCAGTGGCTGGACGTTTTGAATTTCGGAGCTGGGCTGTGGCTGTGCTGAGAAGGAACGTCCCCACTGTGCTGTGGCTAGGAAGCTCAGAGCGCCAGTGCTTGTGGGGCTGTGGAAGGGCTGCCTAGGGAAGGTGATGGCCAGCAAGAGCTTTCAGTGCTAGCCCCTTTGGTGTGGGAGCAGTGGCTGGACATTTTGAATTTGGGAGCTGGGCTGTGGCTGTGCTGAGAAGGAACGTCCCCACTGTGCTGTGGCTAGGAAGCTCAGAGCGCCAGTGCTTGTGGGGCTGTGGAAGGGCTGCCTAGGGCAGGTGATGGCCAGCAAGAGCTTTCAGTGCTAGCCCCTTTGGTGTGGGAGCAGTGGCTGGACGTTTTGAATTTCGGAGCTGGGCTGTGGCTGTGCCGAGAAGGAACGTCCCCACTGTGCTGAGGCTAGGAAGCTCAGAGCGCCAGTGCTTGTGGGGCTGTGGAAGGGCTGCCTAGGGAAGGTGATGGCCAGCAAGAGCTTTCAGTGCTAGCCCCTTTGGTGTGGGAGCAGTGGCTGGACGTTTTGAATTTGGGAGCTGGGCTGTGGCTGTGCTGAGAAGGAACGTCCCCACTGTGCTGTGGCTAGGAAGCTCAGAGCGCCAGTGCTTGTGGGGCTGTGGAAGGGCTGCCTAGGGCAGGTGCTGGCCAGCAAGAGCTTTCAGTGCTAGCCCCTTTGGTGTGGGAGCAGTGGCTGGACGTTTTGAACTTTGAGCTGGGATCTGGCTGTGCCGAGATGGAACGTCCCCACTGTGCTGTGGCTAGGAAGCTCAGAGCGCCAGTGCTTGTGGGGCTGTGGAAGGGCTGCCTAGGGAAGGTGATGGCCAGCAAGAGCTTTCAGTGCTAGCCCCTTTGGTGTGGGAGCAGTGGCTGGACGTTTTGAATTTCGGAGCTGGGCTGTGGCTGTGCCGAGAAGGAACGTCCCCACTGTGCTGTGGCTAGGAAGCTCAGATCGCCAGTGCTTGTGGGGCTGTGGAAGGGCTGCCTAGGGCAGGTGATGGCCAGCAAGAGCTTTCAGTGCTAGCCCCTTTGGTGTGGGAGCAGTGGCTGGACGTTTCGAATTTCGGAGCTGGGCTGTGGCTGTGCCGAGAAGGAACGTCCCCACTGTGCTGTGGCTAGGAAGCTCAGAGCGCCAGTGCTTGTGGGGCTGTGGAAGGGCTGCCTAGGGCAGGTGATGGCCAGCAAGAGCTTTCAGTGCTAGCCCCTTTGGTGTGGGAGCAGTGGCTGGACGTTTTGAATTTCGGAGCTGGGCTGTGGCTGTGCCGAGAAGGAACGTCCCCACTGTGCTGTGGCTAGGAAGCTCAGAGCGCCAGTGCTTGTGGGGCTGTGGAAGGGCTGCCTAGGGAAGGTGCTGGCCAGCAAGAGCTTTCAGTGCTAGCCCCTTTGGTGTGGGAGCAGTGGCTGGACGTTTCGAATTTCGGAGCTGGGCTGTGGCTGTGCCGAGAAGGAACGTCCCCACTGTGCTGTGGCTAGGAAGCTCAGAGCGCCAGTGCTTGTGGGGCTGTGGAAGGGCTGCCTAGGGAAGGTGAGGGCCAGCAAGAGCTTTCAGTGCTAGCCCCTTTGGTGTGGGAGCAGTGGCTGGAGGTTTTGAATTTCGGAGCTGGGCTGTGGCTGTGCCGAGAAGGAACGTCCCCACTGTGCTGTGGCTAGGAAGCTCAGAGCGCCAGTGCTTGTGGGGCTGTGGAAGGGCTGCCTAGGGCAGGCGATGGCCAGCAAGAGCTTTCAGTGCTAGCCCCTTTGGTGTGGGAGCAGTGGCTGGACGTTTCGAATTTGGGAGCTGGGCTGTGGCTGTGCTGAGAAGGAACGTCCCCACTGTGCTGTGGCTAGGAAGCTCAGAGCGCCAGTGCTTGTGGGGCTGTGGAAGGGCTGCCTAGGGCAGGTGATGGCCAGCAAGAGCTTTCAGTGCTAGCCCCTTTGGTGTGGGAGCAGTGGCTGGACGTTTTGAATTTCGGAGCTGGGCTGTGGCTGTGCTGAGAAGGAACGTCCCCACTGTGCTGTGGCTAGGAAGCTCAGAGCGCCAGTGCTTGTGGGGCTGTGGAAGGGCAGCCTAGGGCAGGTGATGGCCAGCAAGAGCTTTCGTTGCTAGCCCCTTTGGTGTGGGAGCAGTGGCTGGACGTTTTGAATTTGGGAGCTGGGCTGTGGCTGTGCTGAGAAGGAACGTCCCCACTGTGCTGTGGCTAGGAAGCTCAGAGCGCCAGTGCTTGTGGGGCTGTGGAAGGGCTGCCTAGGGAAGGTGATGGCCAGCAAGAGCTTTCAGTGCTAGCCCCTTTGGTGTGGGAGCAGTGGCTGGACGTTTCGAATTTCGGAGCTGGGCTGTGGCTGTGCCGAGAAGGAACGTCCCCACTGTGCTGTGGCTAGGAAGCTCAGAGCGCCAGTGCTTGTGGGGCTGTGGAAGGGCTGCCTAGGGAAGGTGATGGCCAGCAAGAGCTTTCAGTGCTAGCCCCTTTGGTGTGGGAGCAGTGGCTGGACGTTTTGAATTTCGGAGCTGGGCTGTGGCTGTGCCGAGAAGGAACGTCCCCACTGTGCTGAGGCTAGGAAGCTCAGAGCGCCAGTGCTTGTGGGGCTGTGGAAGGGCTGCCTAGGGAAGGTGATGGCCAGCAAGAGCTTTCAGTGCTAGCCCCTTTGGTGTGGGAGCAGTGGCTGGACGTTTTGAATTTGGGAGCTGGGCTGTGGCTGTGCTGAGAAGGAACGTCCCCACTGTGCTGTGGCTAGGAAGCTCAGAGCGCCAGTGCTTGTGGGGCTGTGGAAGGGCTGCCTAGGGAAGGTGATGGCCAGCAAGAGCTTTCAGTGCTAGCCCCTTTGGTGTGGGAGCAGTGGCTGGACGTTTTGAACTTTGAGCTGGGATCTGGCTGTGCCGAGAAGGAACGTCCCCACTGTGCTGTGGCTAGGAAGCTCAGAGCGCCAGTGCTTGTGGGGCTGTGGAAGGGCTGCCTAGGGAAGGTGATGGCCAGCAAGAGCTTTCAGTGCTAGCCCCTTTGGTGTGGGAGCAGTGGCTGGACGTTTTGAATTTCGGAGCTGGGCTGTGGCTGTGCCGAGAAGGAACGTCCCCACTGTGCTGTGGCTAGGAAGCTCAGAGCGCCAGTGCTTGTGGGGCTGTGGAAGGGCTGCCTAGGGCAGGTGCTGGCCAGCAAGAGCTTTCAGTGCTAGCCCCTTTGGTGTGGGAGCAGTGGCTGGACGTTTCGAATTTCGGAGCTGGGCTGTGGCTGTGCCGAGAAGGAACGTCCCCACTGTGCTGTGGCTAGGAAGCTCAGAGCGCCAGTGCTTGTGGGCTGTGGAAGGGCTGCCTAGGGCAGGTGATGGCCAGCAAGAGCTTTCAGTGCTAGCCCCTTTGGTGTGGGAGCAGTGGCTGGACGTTTCGAATTTCGGAGCTGGGCTGTGGCTGTGCTGAGAAGGAACGTCCCCACTGTGCTGTGGCTAGGAAGCTCAGAGCGCCAGTGCTTGTGGGGCTGTGGAAGGGCTGCCTAGGGAAGGTGATGGCCAGCAAGAGCTTTCAGTGCTAGCCCCTTTGGTGTGGGAGCAGTGGCTGGACGTTTTGAACTTTGAGCTGGGATCTGGCTGTGCTGAGAAGGAACGTCCCCACTGTGCTGTGGCTAGGAAGCTCAGAGCGCCAGTGCTTGTGGGGCTGTGGAAGGGCTGCCTAGGGAAGGTGATGGCCAGCAAGAGCTTTCAGTGCTAGCCCCTTTGGTGTGGGAGCAGTGGCTGGACGTTTTGAATTTCGGAGCTGGGCTGTGGCTGTGCCGAGAAGGAACGTCCCCACTGTGCTGTGGCTAGGAAGCTCAGAGCGCCAGTGCTTGTGGAGCTGTGGAAGGGCTGCCTAGGGCAGGTGATGGCCAGCAAGAGCTTTCAGTGCTAGCCCCTTTGGTGTGGGAGCAGTGGCTGGACGTTTTGAATTTGGGAGCTGGGCTCTGGCTGTGCCGAGAAGGAACGTCCCCACTGTGCTGTGGCTAGGAAGCTCAGAGCGCCAGTGCTTGTGGGGCTGTGGAAGGGCTGCCTAGGGAAGGTGATGGCCAGCAAGAGCTTTCAGTGCTAGCCCCTTTGGTGTGGGAGCAGTGGCTGGACGTTTTGAATTTCGGATCTGGGCTGTGGCTGTGCCGAGAAGGAACGTCCCCACTGTGCTGTGGCTAGGAAGCTCAGAGCGCCAGTGCTTGTGGGGCTGTGGAAGGGCTGCCTAGGGCAGGTGATGGCCAGCAAGAGCTTTCAGTGCTAGCCCCTTTGGTGTGGGAGCAGTGGCTGGACGTTTTGAATTTCGGAGCTGGGCTGTGGCTGTGCCGAGAAGGAACGTCCCCACTGTGCTGTGGCTAGGAAGCTCAGAGCGCCAGTGCTTGTGGGGCTGTGGAAGGGCTGCCTAGGGCAGGTGATGGCCAGCAAGAGCTTTCAGTGCTAGCCCCTTTGGTGTGGGAGCAGTGGCTGGACGTTTCGAATTTCGGAGCTGGGCTGTGGCTGTGCTGAGAAGGAACGTCCCCACTGTGCTGTGGCTAGGAAGCTCAGAGCGCCAGTGCTTGTGGGGCTGTGGAAGGGCTGCCTAGGGCAGGTGATGGCCAGCAAGAGCTTTCAGTGCTAGCCCCTTTGGTGTGGGAGCAGTGGCTGGACGTTTCGAATTTGGGAGCTGGGCTCTGGCTGTGCCGAGAAGGAACGTCCCCACTGTGCTGTGGCCAGGAAGCTCAGAGCGCCAGTGCTTGTGGGGCTGTGGAAGGGCTGCCTAGGGCAGGTGATGGCCAGCAAGAGCTTTCAGTGCTAGCCCCTTTGGTGTGGGAGCAGTGGCTGGACGTTTCGAATTTGGGAGCTGGGCTCTGGCTGTGCCGAGAAGGAACGTCCCCACTGTGCTGTGGCTAGGAAGCTCAGAGCGCCAGTGCTTGTGGGGCTGTGGAAGGGCTGCCTAGGGCAGGTGATGGCCAGCAAGAGCTTTCAGTGCTAGCCCCTTTGGTGTGGGAGCAGTGGCTGGACGTTTTGAATTTCGGATCTGGGCTGTGGCTGTGCCGAGAAGGAACGTCCCCACTGTGCTGTGGCTAGGAAGCTCAGAGCGCCAGTGCTTGTGGGGCTGTGGAAGGGCTGCCTAGGGAAGGTGATGGCCAGCAAGAGCTTTCAGTGCTAGCCCCTTTGGTGTGGGAGCAGTGGCTGGACATTTCGAATTTCAGAGCTGAGCTGTGCCTGTGCTGAGAAGGAACTTCCCCATTGTGCTGTGGCTAGGAAGCTCAGAGCGCCAGTGCTTGTGGGGCTGTGGAAGGGCTGCCTAGGGCAGGTGATGGCCAGCAAGAGCTTTCAGTGCTAGCCCCTTTGGTGTGGGAGCAGCGGCTGGACGTTTTGAATTTCGGAGCTGGGCTGTGTCTGTGCCGAGAAGGAACGTCCCCACTGTGCTGTGGCTAGGAAGCTCAGAGCGCCAGTGCTTGTGGGGCTGTGGAAGGGCAGCCTAGGGCAGGCGATGGCCAGCAAGAGCTTTCAGTGCTAGCCCCTTTGGTGTGGGAGCAGTGGCTGGACGTTTCGAATTTGGGAGCTGGGCTGTGGCTGTGCTGAGAAGGAACGTCCCCACTGTGCTGTGGCTAGGAAGCTCAGAGCGCCAGTGCTTGTGGGGCTGTGGAAGGGCAGCCTAGGGCAGGTGATGGCCAGCAAGAGCTTTCGTTGCTAGCCCCTTTGGTGTGGGAGCAGTGGCTGGACGTTTTGAATTTCGGAGCTGGGCTGTGGCTGTGCTGAGAAGGAACGTCCCCACTGTGCTGTGGCTAGGAAGCTCAGAGCGCCAGTGCTTGTGGGGCTGTGGAAGGGCTGCCTAGGGAAGGTGATGGCCAGCAAGAGCTTTCAGTGCTAGCCCCTTTGGTGTGGGAGCAGTGGCTGGACATTTTGAATTTGGGAGCTGGGCTGTGGCTGTGCTGAGAAGGAACGTCCCCACTGTGCTGTGGCTAGGAAGCTCAGAGCGCCAGTGCTTGTGGGGCTGTGGAAGGGCTGCCTAGGGCAGGTGATGGCCAGCAAGAGCTTTCAGTGCTAGCCCCTTTGGTGTGGGAGCAGTGGCTGGACGTTTTGAATTTCGGAGCTGGGCTGTGTCTGTGCCGAGAAGGAACGTCCCCACTGTGCTGAGGCTAGGAAGCTCAGAGCGCCAGTGCTTGTGGGGCTGTGGAAGGGCTGCCTAGGGCAGGTGATGGCCAGCAAGAGCTTTCAGTGCTAGCCCCTTTGGTGTGGGAGCAGTGGCTGGACGTTTTGAACTTTGAGCTGGGATCTGGCTGTGCCGAGATGGAACGTCCCCACTGTGCTGTGGCTAGGAAGCTCAGAGCGCCAGTGCTTGTGGGGCTGTGGAAGGGCTGCCTAGGGAAGGTGATGGCCAGCAAGAGCTTTCAGTGCTAGCCCCTTTGGTGTGGGAGCAGTGGCTGGACGTTTTGAATTTCGGAGCTGAGCTGTGGCTGTGCCGAGAAGGAACGTCCCCACTGTGCTGTGGCTAGGAAGCTCAGATCGCCAGTGCTTGTGGGGCTGTGGAAGGGCTGCCTAGGGCAGGTGATGGCCAGCAAGAGCTTTCAGTGCTAGCCCCTTTGGTGTGGGAGCAGTGGCTGGACGTTTCGAATTTCGGAGCTGGGCTGTGGCTGTGCCGAGAAGGAACGTCCCCACTGTGCTGTGGCTAGGAAGCTCAGAGCGCCAGTGCTTGTGGGGCTGTGGAAGGGCTGCCTAGGGCAGGTGATGGCCAGCAAGAGCTTTCAGTGCTAGCCCCTTTGGTGTGGGAGCAGTGGCTGGACGTTTTGAATTTCGGAGCTGGGCTGTGGCTGTGCCGAGAAGGAACGTCCCCACTGTGCTGTGGCTAGGAAGCTCAGAGCGCCAGTGCTTGTGGGGCTGTGGAAGGGCTGCCTAGGGAAGGTGCTGGCCAGCAAGAGCTTTCAGTGCTAGCCCCTTTGGTGTGGGAGCAGTGGCTGGACGTTTCGAATTTCGGAGCTGGGCTGTGGCTGTGCCGAGAAGGAACGTCCCCACTGTGCTGTGGCTAGGAAGCTCAGAGCGCCAGTGCTTGTGGGGCTGTGGAAGGGCTGCCTAGGGAAGGTGCTGGCCAGCAAGAGCTTTCAGTGCTAGCCCCTTTGGTGTGGGAGCAGTGGCTGGACGTTTCGAATTTGGGAGCTGGGCTCTGGCTGTGCCGAGAAGGAACGTCCCCACTGTGCTGTGGCTAGGAAGCTCAGAGCGCCAGTGCTTGTGGGGCTGTGGAAGGGCAGCCTAGGGAAGGTGAGGGCCAGCAAGAGCTTTCAGTGCTAGCCCCTTTGGTGTGGGAGCAGTGGCTGGACGTTTTGAATTTCGGAGCTGGGCTGTGGCTGTGCCGAGAAGGAACGTCCCCACTGTGCTGTGGCTAGGAAGCTCAGAGCGCCAGTGCTTGTGGGGCTGTGGAAGTGCTGCCTAGGGCAGGCGATGGCCAGCAAGAGCTTTCAGTGCTAGCCCCTTTGGTGTGGGAGCAGTGGCTGGACGTTTCGAATTTGGGAGCTGGGCTGTGGCTGTGCTGAGAAGGAACGTCCCCACTGTGCTGTGGCTAGGAAGCTCAGAGCGCCAGTGCTTGTGGGGCTGTGGAAGGGCTGCCTAGGGCAGGTGATGGCCAGCAAGAGCTTTCAGTGCTAGCCCCTTTGGTGTGGGAGCAGTGGCTGGACGTTTTGAATTTCGGAGCTGGGCTGTGGCTGTGCTGAGAAGGAACGTCCCCACTGTGCTGTGGCTAGGAAGCTCAGAGCGCCAGTGCTTGTGGGGCTGTGGAAGGGCAGCCTAGGGCAGGTGATGGCCAGCAAGAGCTTTCGTTGCTAGCCCCTTTGGTGTGGGAGCAGTGGCTGGACGTTTTGAATTTCGGAGCTGGGCTGTGGCTGTGCTGAGAAGGAACGTCCCCACTGTGCTGTGGCTAGGAAGCTCAGAGCGCCAGTGCTTGTGGGGCTGTGGAAGGGCTGCCTAGGGAAGGTGATGGCCAGCAAGAGCTTTCAGTGCTAGCCCCTTTGGTGTGGGAGCAGTGGCTGGACATTTTGAATTTGGGAGCTGGGCTGTGGCTGTGCTGAGAAGGAACGTCCCCACTGTGCTGTGGCTAGGAAGCTCAGAGCGCCAGTGCTTGTGGGGCTGTGGAAGGGCTGCCTAGGGCAGGTGATGGCCAGCAAGAGCTTTCAGTGCTAGCCCCTTTGGTGTGGGAGCAGTGGCTGGACGTTTTGAATTTCGGAGCTGGGCTGTGGCTGTGCCGAGAAGGAACGTCCCCACTGTGCTGTGGCTAGGAAGCTCAGAGCGCCAGTGCTTGTGGAGCTGTGGAAGGGCTGCCTAGGGCAGGTGATGGCCAGCAAGAGCTTTCAGTGCTAGCCCCTTTGGTGTGGGAGCAGTGGCTGGACGTTTTGAATTTGGGAGCTGGGCTCTGGCTGTGCCGAGAAGGAACGTCCCCACTGTGCTGTGGCTAGGAAGCTCAGAGCGCCAGTGCTTGTGGGGCTGTGGAAGGGCTGCCTAGGGAAGGTGATGGCCAGCAAGAGCTTTCAGTGCTAGCCCCTTTGGTGTGGGAGCAGTGGCTGGACGTTTTGAATTTCGGAGCTGGGCTGTGGCTGTGCCGAGAAGGAACGTCCCCACTGTGCTGTGGCTAGGAAGCTCAGAGCGCCAGTGCTTGTGGGGCTGTGGAAGGGCTGCCTAGGGCAGGTGATGGCCAGCAAGAGCTTTCAGTGCTAGCCCCTTTGGTGTGGGAGCAGTGGCTGGACGTTTTGAATTTCGGAGCTGGGCTGTGGCTGTGCCGAGAAGGAACGTCCCCACTGTGCTGTGGCTAGGAAGCTCAGAGCGCCAGTGCTTGTGGGGCTGTGGAAGGGCTGCCTAGGGCAGGTGATGGCCAGCAAGAGCTTTCAGTGCTAGCCCCTTTGGTGTGGGAGCAGTGGCTGGACGTTTCGAATTTCGGAGCTGGGCTCTGGCTGTGCTGAGAAGGAACGTCCCCACTGTGCTGTGGCTAGGAAGCTCAGAGCGCCAGTGCTTGTGGGGCTGTGGAAGGGCTGCCTAGGGCAGGTGATGGCCAGCAAGAGCTTTCAGTGCTAGCCCCTTTGGTGTGGGAGCAGTGGCTGGACGTTTCGAATTTGGGAGCTGGGCTCTGGCTGTGCCGAGAAGGAACGTCCCCACTGTGCTGTGGCCAGGAAGCTCAGAGCGCCAGGGCTTGTGGGGCTGTGGAAGGGCTGCCTAGGGAAGGTGATGGCCAGCAAGAGCTTTCAGTGCTAGCCCCTTTGGTGTGGGAGCAGTGGCTGGACGTTTCGAATTTCGGAGCTGGGCTCTGGCTGTGCCGAGAAGGAACGTCCCCACTGTGCTGTGGCTAGGAAGCTCAGAGCGCCAGTGCTTGTGGGGCTGTGGAAGGGCTGCCTAGGGCAGGTGCTGGCCAGCAAGAGCTTTCAGTGCTAGCCCCTTTGGTGTGGGAGCAGTGGCTGGACGTTTTGAATTTCGGAGCTGGGCTGTGGCTGTGCCGAGAAGGAACGTCCCCACTGTGCTGTGGCTAGGAAGCTCAGAGCGCCAGTGCTTGTGGGGCTGTGGAAGTGCTGCCTAGGGCAGGCGATGGCCAGCAAGAGCTTTCAGTGCTAGCCCCTTTGGTGTGGGAGCAGTGGCTGGACGTTTTGAATTTCGGAGCTGGGCTGTGGCTGTGCTGAGAAGGAACGTCCCCACTGTGCTGTGGCTAGGAAGCTCAGAGCGCCAGTGCTTGTGGGGCTGTGGAAGGGCTGCCTAGGGAAGGTGATGGCCAGCAAGAGCTTTCAGTGCTAGCCCCTTTGGTGTGGGAGCAGTGGCTGGACATTTCGAATTTCAGAGCTGAGCTGTGCCTGTGCTGAGAAGGAACGTCCCCACTGTGCTGTGGCTAGGAAGCTCAGAGCGCCAGTGCTTGTGGGGCTGTGGAAGGGCTGCCTAGGGCAGGTGATGGCCAGCAAGAGCTTTCAGTGCTAGCCCCTTTGGTGTGGGAGCAGCGGCTGGACGTTTTGAATTTCGGAGCTGGGCTGTGTCTGTGCCGAGAAGGAACGTCCCCACTGTGCTGTGGCTAGGAAGCTCAGAGCGCCAGTGCTTGTGGGGCTGTGGAAGGGCAGCCTAGGGCAGGCGATGGCCAGCAAGAGCTTTCAGTGCTAGCCCCTTTGGTGTGGGAGCAGTGGCTGGACGTTTCGAATTTGGGAGCTGGGCTGTGGCTGTGCTGAGAAGGAACGTCCCCACTGTGCTGTGGCTAGGAAGCTCAGAGCGCCAGTGCTTGTGGGGCTGTGGAAGGGCAGCCTAGGGCAGGTGATGGCCAGCAAGAGCTTTCGTTGCTAGCCCCTTTGGTGTGGGAGCAGTGGCTGGACGTTTTGAATTTCGGAGCTGGGCTGTGGCTGTGCTGAGAAGGAACGTCCCCACTGTGCTGTGGCTAGGAAGCTCAGAGCGCCAGTGCTTGTGGGGCTGTGGAAGGGCTGCCTAGGGAAGGTGATGGCCAGCAAGAGCTTTCAGTGCTAGCCCCTTTGGTGTGGGAGCAGTGGCTGGACATTTTGAATTTGGGAGCTGGGCTGTGGCTGTGCTGAGAAGGAACGTCCCCACTGTGCTGTGGCTAGGAAGCTCAGAGCGCCAGTGCTTGTGGGGCTGTGGAAGGGCTGCCTAGGGCAGGTGATGGCCAGCAAGAGCTTTCAGTGCTAGCCCCTTTGGTGTGGGAGCAGTGGCTGGACGTTTTGAACTTTGAGCTGGGATCTGGCTGTGCCGAGATGGAACGTCCCCACTGTGCTGTGGCTAGGAAGCTCAGAGCGCCAGTGCTTGTGGGGCTGTGGAAGGGCTGCCTAGGGAAGGTGCTGGCCAGCAAGAGCTTTCAGTGCTAGCCCCTTTGGTGTGGGAGCAGTGGCTGGACGTTTTGAATTTCGGAGCTGGGCTGTGGCTGTGCCGAGAAGGAACGTCCCCACTGTGCTGTGGCTAGGAAGCTCAGAGCGCCAGTGCTTGTGGGGCTGTGGAAGGGCTGCCTAGGGCAGGTGATGGCCAGCAAGAGCTTTCAGTGCTAGCCCCTTTGGTGTGGGAGCAGTGGCTGGACGTTTCGAATTTCGGAGCTGGGCTGTGGCTGTGCCGAGAAGGAACGTCCCCACTGTGCTGTGGCTAGGAAGCTCAGAGCGCCAGTGCTTGTGGGGCTGTGGAAGGGCAGCCTAGGGCAGGTGATGGCCAGCAAGAGCTTTCAGTGCTAGCCCCTTTGGTGTGGGAGCAGTGGCTGGACGTTTTGAATTTGGGAGCTGGGCTGTGGCTGTGCCGAGAAGGAACGTCCCCACTGTGCTGTGGCTAGGAAGCTCAGAGCGCCAGTGCTTGTGGGGCTGTGGAAGGGCTGCCTAGGGAAGGTGCTGGCCAGCAAGAGCTTTCAGTGCTAGCCCCTTTGGTGTGGGAGCAGTGGCTGGACGTTTCGAATTTCGGAGCTGGGCTGTGGCTGTGCCGAGAAGGAACGTCCCCACTGTGCTGTGGCTAGGAAGCTCAGAGCGCCAGTGCTTGTGGGGCTGTGGAAGGGCTGCCTAGGGAAGGTGCTGGCCAGCAAGAGCTTTCAGTGCTAGCCCCTTTGGTGTGGGAGCAGTGGCTGGACGTTTCGAATTTGGGAGCTGGGCTCTGGCTGTGCCGAGAAGGAACGTCCCCACTGTGCTGTGCCTAGGAAGCTCAGAGCGCCAGTGCTTGTGGGGCTGTGGAAGGGCAGCCTAGGGCAGGCGATGGCCAGCAAGAGCTTTCAGTGCTAGCCCCTTTGGTGTGGGAGCAGTGGCTGGACGTTTCGAATTTGGGAGCTGGGCTGTGGCTGTGCTGAGAAGGAACGTCCCCACTGTGCTGTGGCTAGGAAGCTCAGAGCGCCAGTGCTTGTGGGGCTGTGGAAGGGCTGCCTAGGGCAGGTGATGGCCAGCAAGAGCTTTCAGTGCTAGCCCCTTTGGTGTGGGAGCAGTGGCTGGACGTTTTGAATTTCGGAGCTGGGCTGTGGCTGTGCTGAGAAGGAACGTCCCCACTGTGCTGTGGCTAGGAAGCTCAGAGCGCCAGTGCTTGTGGGGCTGTGGAAGGGCAGCCTAGGGCAGGTGATGGCCAGCAAGAGCTTTCGTTGCTAGCCCCTTTGGTGTGGGAGCAGTGGCTGGACGTTTTGAATTTCGGAGCTGGGCTGTGGCTGTGCTGAGAAGGAACGTCCCCACTGTGCTGTGGCTAGGAAGCTCAGAGCGCCAGTGCTTGTGGGGCTGTGGAAGGGCTGCCTAGGGAAGGTGATGGCCAGCAAGAGCTTTCAGTGCTAGCCCCTTTGGTGTGGGAGCAGTGGCTGGACGTTTTGAATTTGGGAGCTGGGCTGTGGCTGTGCCGAGAAGGAACGTCCCCACTGTGCTGTGGCTAGGAAGCTCAGAGCGCCAGTGCTTGTGGGGCTGTGGAAGGGCTGCCTAGGGCAGGTGATGGCCAGCAAGAGCTTTCAGTGCTAGCCCCTTTGGTGTGGGAGCAGTGGCTGGACGTTTAGAATTTGGGAGATGGGCTGTGGCTGTGCCGAGAAGGAACGTCCCCACTGTGCTGTGGCCAGGAAGCTCAGAGCGCCAGTGCTTGTGGGGCTGTGGAAGGGCTGCCTAGGGCAGGTGATGGCCAGCAAGAGCTTTCAGTGCTAGCCCCTTTGGTGTGGGAGCAGTGGCTGGACGTTTCCGATTTGGGAGCTGGGCTGTGGCTGTGCCGAGAAGGAACGTCCCCACTGTGCTGTGGCTAGGAAGCTCAGAGCGCCAGTGCTTGTGGGGCTGTGGAAGGGCTGCCTAGGGCAGGTGATGGCCAGCAAGAGCTTTCAGTGCTAGCCCCTTTGGTGTGGGAGCAGTGGCTGGACGTTTTGAATTTCGGAACTGGGCTGTGGCTGTGCCGAGAAGGAACGTCCCCACTGTGCTGTGGCTAGGAAGCTCAGAGAGCCAGTGCTTGTGGGGCTGTGGAAGGGCTGCCTAGGGCAGGTGCTGGCCAGCAAGAGCTTTCAGTGCTAGCCCCTTTGGTGTGGGAGCAGTGGCTGGACGTTTTGAATTTGGGAGCTGGGCTGTGGCTGTGCCGAGAAGGAACGTCCCCACTGTGCTGTGGCTAGGAAGCTCAGAGCGCCAGTGCTTGTGGGGCTGTGGAAGGGCTGCCTAGGGAAGGTGATGGCCAGCAAGAGCTTTCAGTGCTAGCCCCTTTGGTGTGGGAGCAGTGGCTGGACGTTTTGAATTTGGGAGCTGGGCTGTGGCTGTGCTGAGAAGGAACGTCCCCACTGTGCTGTGGCTAGGAAGCTCAGAGCGCCAGTGCTTGTGGGGCTGTGGAAGGGCTGCCTAGGGCAGGTGATGGCCAGCAAGAGCTTTCAGTGCTAGCCCCTTTGGTGTGGGAGCAGTGGCTGGACGTTTTGAACTTTGAGCTGGGATCTGGCTGTGCCGAGAAGGAACGTCCCCACTGTGCTGTGGCTAGGAAGCTCAGAGCGCCAGTGCTTGTGGGGCTGTGGAAGGGCTGCCTAGGGCAGGTGCTGGCCAGCAAGAGCTTTCAGTGCTAGCCCCTTTGGTGTGGGAGCAGTGGCTGGACGTTTCGAATTTCGGAGCTGGGCTGTGGCTGTGCCGAGAAGGAACGTCCCCACTGTGCTGTGGCTAGGAAGCTCAGAGCGCCAGTGCTTGTGGGCTGTGGAAGGGCTGCCTAGGGCAGGTGATGGCCAGCAAGAGCTTTCAGTGCTAGCCCCTTTGGTGTGGGAGCAGTGGCTGGACGTTTCGAATTTCGGAGCTGGGCTGTGGCTGTGCTGAGAAGGAACGTCCCCACTGTGCTGTGGCTAGGAAGCTCAGAGCGCCAGTGCTTGTGGGGCTGTGGAAGGGCTGCCTAGGGCAGGTGATGGCCAGCAAGAGCTTTCAGTGCTAGCCCCTTTGGTGTGGGAGCAGTGGCTGGACGTTTTGAACTTTGAGCTGGGATCTGGCTGTGCCGAGAAGGAACGTCCCCACTGTGCTGTGGCTAGGAAGCTCAGAGCGCCAGTGCTTGTGGGGCTGTGGAAGGGCTGCCTAGGGCAGGTGATGGCCAGCAAGAGCTTTCAGTGCTAGCCCCTTTGGTGTGGGAGCAGTGGCTGGACGTTTTGAATTTCGGAGCTGGGCTGTGGCTGTGCCGAGAAGGAACGTCCCCACTGTGCTGTGGCTAGGAAGCTCAGAGCGCCAGTGCTTGTGGGGCTGTGGAAGGGCTGCCTAGGGCAGGTGATGGCCAGCAAGAGCTTTCAGTGCTAGCCCCTTTGGTGTGGGAGCAGTGGCTGGACGTTTCGAATTTCGGAGCTGGGCTCTGGCTGTGCTGAGAAGGAACGTCCCCACTGTGCTGTGGCTAGGAAGCTCAGAGCGCCAGTGCTTGTGGGGCTGTGGAAGGGCTGCCTAGGGCAGGTGATGGCCAGCAAGAGCTTTCAGTGCTAGCCCCTTTGGTGTGGGAGCAGTGGCTGGACGTTTCGAATTTGGGAGCTGGGCTCTGGCTGTGCCGAGAAGGAACGTCCCCACTGTGCTGTGGCCAGGAAGCTCAGAGCGCCAGTGCTTGTGGGGCTGTGGAAGGGCTGCCTAGGGAAGGTGATGGCCAGCAAGAGCTTTCAGTGCTAGCCCCTTTGGTGTGGGAGCAGTGGCTGGACGTTTCGAATTTCGGAGCTGGGCTCTGGCTGTGCCGAGAAGGAACGTCCCCACTGTGCTGTGGCTAGGAAGCTCAGAGCGCCAGTGCTTGTGGGGCTGTGGAAGGGCTGCCTAGGGCAGGTGATGGCCAGCAAGAGCTTTCAGTGCTAGCCCCTTTGGTGTGGGAGCAGTGGCTGGACGTTTTGAATTTCGGAGCTGGGCTGTGGCTGTGCCGAGAAGGAACGTCCCCACTGTGCTGTGGCTAGGAAGCTCAGAGCGCCAGTGCTTGTGGGGCTGTGGAAGTGCTGCCTAGGGCAGGTGCTGGCCAGCAAGAGCTTTCAGTGCTAGCCCCTTTGGTGTGGGAGCAGTGGCTGGACGTTTTGAATTTCGGAGCTGGGCTGTGGCTGTGCTGAGAAGGAACGTCCCCACTGTGCTGTGGCTAGGAAGCTCAGAGCGCCAGTGCTTGTGGGGCTGTGGAAGGGCTGCCTAGGGAAGGTGATGGCCAGCAAGAGCTTTCAGTGCTAGCCCCTTTGGTGTGGGAGCAGTGGCTGGACATTTCGAATTTCAGAGCTGAGCTGTGCCTGTGCTGAGAAGGAACTTCCCCATTGTGCTGTGGCTAGGAAGCTCAGAGCGCCAGTGCTTGTGGGGCTGTGGAAGGGCTGCCTAGGGCAGGTGATGGCCAGCAAGAGCTTTCAGTGCTAGCCCCTTTGGTGTGGGAGCAGCGGCTGGACGTTTTGAATTTCGGAGCTGGGCTGTGTCTGTGCCGAGAAGGAACGTCCCCACTGTGCTGTGGCTAGGAAGCTCAGAGCGCCAGTGCTTGTGGGGCTGTGGAAGGGCTGCCTAGGGCAGGTGATGGCCAGCAAGAGCTTTCAGTGCTAGCCCCTTTGGTGTGGGAGCAGTGGCTGGACGTTTTGAATTTCGGAGCTGGGCTGTGGCTGTGCCGAGAAGGAACGTCCCCACTGTGCTGTGGCTAGGAAGCTCAGAGCGCCAGTGCTTGTGGGGCTGTGGAAGTGCTGCCTAGGGCAGGCGATGGCCAGCAAGAGCTTTCAGTGCTAGCCCCTTTGGTGTGGGAGCAGTGGCTGGACGTTTTGAATTTCGGAGCTGGGCTGTGGCTGTGCCGAGAAGGAACGTCCCCACTGTGCTGTGGCTAGGAAGCTCAGAGCGCCAGTGCTTGTGGGGCTGTGGAAGGGCTGCCTAGGGAAGGTGATGGCCAGCAAGAGCTTTCAGTGCTAGCCCCTTTGGTGTGGGAGCAGTGGCTGGACGTTTTGAATTTCGGAGCTGGGCTGTGGCTGTGCCGAGAAGGAACGTCCCCACTGTGCTGTGGCTAGGAAGCTCAGAGCGCCAGTGCTTGTGGGGCTGTGGAAGGGCTGCCTAGGGAAGGTGATGGCCAGCAAGAGCTTTCAGTGCTAGCCCCTTTGGTGTGGGAGCAGTGGCTGGACGTTTCGAATTTCAGAGCTGAGCTGTGGCTGTGCTGAGAAGGAACGTCCCCACTGTGCTGTGGCTAGGAAGCTCAGAGCGCCAGTGCTTGTGGGGCTGTGGAAGGGCTGCCTAGGGCAGGTGATGGCCAGCAAGAGCTTTCAGTGCTAGCCCCTTTGGTGTGGGAGCAGTGGCTGGACGTTTTGAATTTCGGAGCTGGGCTGTGGCTGTGCTGAGAAGGAACGTCCCCACTGTGCTGTGGCTAGGAAGCTCAGAGCGCCAGTGCTTGTGGGCTGCGGAAGCCTGCCTAGGGAAGGTGATGGCCAGCAAGAGCTTTCAGTGCTAGCCCCTTTGGTGTGGGAGCAGTGGCTGGACGTTTTGAATTTCGGAGCTGGGCTGTGGCTGTGCCGAGAAGGAACGTCCCCACTGTGCTGTGGCTAGGAAGCTCAGAGTGCCAGTGCTTGTGGGGCTGTGGAAGGGCTGCCTAGGGAAGGTGATGGCCAGCAAGAGCTTTCAGTGCTAGCCCCTTTGGTGTGGGAGCAGTGGCTGGAGGTTTTGAATTTCGGAGCTGGGCTGTGGCTGTGCCGAGAAGGAACGTCCCCACTGTGCTGTGGCTAGGAAGCTCAGAGCGCCAGTGCTTGTGGGGCTGTGGAAGGGCTGCCTAGGGCAGGTGATGGCCAGCAAGAGCTTTCAGTGCTAGCCCCTTTGGTGTGGGAGCAGTGGCTGGACGTTTCGAATTTCGGAGCTGGGCTGTGGCTGTGCTGAGAAGGAACGTCCCCACTGTGCTGTGGCTAGGAAGCTCAGAGCGCCAGTGCTTGTGGGGCTGTGGAAGGGCTGCCTAGGGAAGGTGATGGCCAGCAAGAGCTTTCAGTGCTAGCCCCTTTGGTGTGGGAGCAGTGGCTGGACGTTTCGAATTTGGGAGCTGGGCTCTGGCTGTGCCGAGAAGGAACGTCCCCACTGTGCTGTGGCCAGGAAGCTCAGAGCGCCAGTGCTTGTGGGGCTGTGGAAGGGCTGCCTAGGGAAGGTGATGGCCAGCAAGAGCTTTCAGTGCTAGCCCCTTTGGTGTGGGAGCAGTGGCTGGACGTTTCGAATTTCAGAGCTGAGCTGTGGCTGTGCTGAGAAGGAACTTCCCCATTGTGCTGTGGCTAGGAAGCTCAGAGCGCCAGTGCTTGTGGGGCTGTGGAAGGGCTGCCTAGGGAAGGTGATGGCCAGCAAGAGCTTTCAGTGCTAGCCCCTTTGGTGTGGGAGCAGTGGCTGGACGTTTTGAATTTCGGAGCTGGGCTGTGGCTGTGCCGAGAAGGAACGTCCCCACTGTGCTGTGGCTAGGAAGCTCAGAGCGCCAGTGCTTGTGGGGCTGTGGAAGGGCTGCCTAGGGAAGGTGCTGGCCAGCAAGAGCTTTCAGTGCTAGCCCCTTTGGTGTGGGAGCAGTGGCTGGACGTTTCGAATTTCGGAGCTGGGCTGTGGCTGTGCCGAGAAGGAACGTCCCCACTGTGCTGTGGCTAGGAAGCTCAGAGCGCCAGTGCTTGTGGGGCTGTGGAAGGGCTGCCTAGGGCAGGTGATGGCCAGCAAGAGCTTTCAGTGCTAGCCCCTTTGGTGTGGGAGCAGTGGCTGGACGTTTCGAATTTCGGAGCTGGGCTGTGGCTGTGCTGAGAAGGAACGTCCCCACTGTGCTGTGGCTAGGAAGCTCAGAGCGCCAGTGCTTGTGGGGCTGCGGAAGGGCTGCCTAGGGCAGGTGATGGCCAGCAAGAGCTTTCAGTGCTAGCCCCTTTGGTGTGGGAGCAGTGGCTGGACGTTTTGAATTTCGGAGCTGGGCTGTGGCTGTGCCGAGAAGGAACGTCCCCACTGTGCTGTGGCTAGGAAGCTCAGAGCGCCAGTGCTTGTGGGGCTGTGGAAGGGCTGCCTAGGGCAGGTGATGGCCAGCAAGAGCTTTCAGTGCTAGCCCCTTTGGTGTGGGAGCAGTGGCTGGACGTTTTGAATTTCGGAGCTGGGCTGTGGCTGTGCTGAGAAGGAACGTCCCCACTGTGCTGTGGCTAGGAAGCTCAGAGCGCCAGTGCTTGTGGGGCTGTGGAAGGGCTGCCTAGGGCAGGTGATGGCCAGCAAGAGCTTTCAGTGCTAGCCCCTTTGGTGTGGGAGCAGTGGCTGGACGTTTTGAATTTCGGAGCTGGGCTGTGGCTGTGCCGAGAAGGAACGTCCCCACTGTGCTGTGGCTAGGAAGCTCAGAGTGCCAGTGCTTGTGGGGCTGTGGAAGGGCTGCCTAGGGAAGGTGATGGCCAGCAAGAGCTTTCAGTGCTAGCCCCTTTGGTGTGGGAGCAGTGGCTGGAGGTTTTGAATTTCGGAGCTGGGCTGTGGCTGTGCCGAGAAGGAACGTCCCCACTGTGCTGTGGCTAGGAAGCTCAGAGCGCCAGTGCTTGTGGGGCTGTGGAAGGGCTGCCTAGGGCAGGTGATGGCCAGCAAGAGCTTTCAGTGCTAGCCCCTTTGGTGTGGGAGCAGTGGCTGGACGTTTCGAATTTCGGAGCTGGGCTGTGGCTGTGCTGAGAAGGAACGTCCCCACTGTGCTGTGGCTAGGAAGCTCAGAGCGCCAGTGCTTGTGGGGCTGTGGAAGGGCTGCCTAGGGAAGGTGATGGCCAGCAAGAGCTTTCAGTGCTAGCCCCTTTGGTGTGGGAGCAGTGGCTGGACGTTTCGAATTTCGGAGCTGGGCTCTGGCTGTGCTGAGAAGGAACGTCCCCACTGTGCTGTGGCTAGGAAGCTCAGAGCGCCAGTGCTTGTGGGGCTGCGGAAGGGCTGCCTAGGGCAGGTGATGGCCAGCAAGAGCTTTCAGTGCTAGCCCCTTTGGTGTGGGAGCAGTGGCTGGACGTTTTGAATTTCGGAGCTGGGCTGTGGCTGTGCCGAGAAGGAACGTCCCCACTGTGCTGTGGCTAGGAAGCTCAGAGCGCCAGTGCTTGTGGGGCTGTGGAAGGGCTGCCTAGGGCAGGTGATGGCCAGCAAGAGCTTTCAGTGCTAGCCCCTTTGGTGTGGGAGCAGTGGCTGGACGTTTTGAATTTCGGAGCTGGGCTGTGGCTGTGCTGAGAAGGAACGTCCCCACTGTGCTGTGGCTAGGAAGCTCAGAGCGCCAGTGCTTGTGGGGCTGTGGAAGGGCTGCCTAGGGCAGGTGATGGCCAGCAAGAGCTTTCAGTGCTAGCCCCTTTGGTGTGGGAGCAGTGGCTGGACGTTTTGAATTTCGGAGCTGGGCTGTGGCTGTGCCGAGAAGGAACGTCCCCACTGTGCTGTGGCTAGGAAGCTCAGAGCGCCAGTGCTTGTGGGGCTGTGGAAGGGCTGCCTAGGGAAGGTGATGGCCAGCAAGAGCTTTCAGTGCTAGCCCCTTTGGTGTGGGAGCAGTGGCTGGAGGTTTTGAATTTCGGAGCTGGGCTGTGGCTGTGCCGAGAAGGAACGTCCCCACTGTGCTGTGGCTAGGAAGCTCAGAGCGCCAGTGCTTGTGGGGCTGTGGAAGGGCTGCCTAGGGCAGGTGATGGCCAGCAAGAGCTTTCAGTGCTAGCCCCTTTGGTGTGGGAGCAGTGGCTGGACGTTTCGAATTTCGGAGCTGGGCTGTGGCTGTGCTGAGAAGGAACGTCCCCACTGTGCTGTGGCTAGGAAGCTCAGAGCGCCAGTGCTTGTGGGGCTGTGGAAGGGCTGCCTAGGGAAGGTGATGGCCAGCAAGAGCTTTCAGTGCTAGCCCCTTTGGTGTGGGAGCAGTGGCTGGACGTTTCGAATTTGGGAGCTGGGCTCTGGCTGTGCCGAGAAGGAACGTCCCCACTGTGCTGTGGCCAGGAAGCTCAGAGCGCCAGTGCTTGTGGGGCTGTGGAAGGGCTGCCTAGGGAAGGTGATGGCCAGCAAGAGCTTTCAGTGCTAGCCCCTTTGGTGTGGGAGCAGTGGCTGGACGTTTTGAATTTCGGAGCTGGGCTGTGGCTGTGCCGAGAAGGAACGTCCCCACTGTGCTGTGGCTAGGAAGCTCAGAGCGCCAGTGCTTGTGGGGCTGTGGAAGGGCTGCCTAGGGCAGGTGATGGCCAGCAAGAGCTTTCAGTGCTAGCCCCTTTGGTGTGGGAGCAGTGGCTGGACGTTTCGAATTTGGGAGCTGGGCTCTGGCTGTGCCGAGAAGGAACGTCCCCACTGTGCTGTGGCTAGGAAGCTCAGAGCGCCAGGGCTTGTGGGGCTGTGGAAGGGCTGCCTAGGGAAGGTGATGGCCAGCAAGAGCTTTCAGTGCTAGCCCCTTTGGTGTGGGAGCAGTGGCTGGACGTTTCGAATTTGGGAGCTGGGCTGTGGCTGTGCCGAGAAGGAACGTCCCCACTGTGCTGTGGCTAGGAAGCTCAGAGCGCCAGTGCTTGTGGGGCTGTGGAAGTGCTGCCTAGGGCAGGCGATGGCCAGCAAGAGCTTTCAGTGCTAGCCCCTTTGGTGTGGGAGCAGTGGCTGGACGTTTTGAATTTCGGAGCTGGGCTGTGGCTGTGCTGAGAAGGAACGTCCCCACTGTGCTGTGGCTAGGAAGCTCAGAGCGCCAGTGCTTGTGGGGCTGTGGAAGGGCTGCCTAGGGCAGGTGATGGCCAGCAAGAGCTTTCAGTGCTAGCCCCTTTGGTGTGGGAGCAGTGGCTGGACGTTTTGAATTTCGGAGCTGGGCTGTGGCTGTGCTGAGAAGGAACGTCCCCACTGTGCTGTGGCTAGGAAGCTCAGAGCGCCAGTGCTTGTGGGGCTGTGGAAGGGCTGCCTAGGGAAGGTGATGGCCAGCAAGAGCTTTCAGTGCTAGCCCCTTTGGTGTGGGAGCAGTGGCTGGACGTTTCGAATTTGGGAGCTGGGCTGTGGCTGTGCCGAGAAGGAACGTCCCCACTGTGCTGTGGCTAGGAAGCTCAGAGCGCCAGTGCTTGTGGGGCTGTGGAAGGGCTGCCTAGGGAAGGTGATGGCCAGCAAGAGCTTTCAGTGCTAGCCCCTTTGGTGTGGGAGCAGTGGCTGGACGTTTCGAATTTCAGAGCTGAGCTGTGGCTGTGCTGAGAAGGCACTTCCCCATTGTGCTGTGGCTAGGAAGCTCAGAGCGCCAGTGCTTGTGGGGCTGTGGAAGGGCTGCCTAGGGCAGGTGCTGGCCAGCAAGAGGTTTCAGTGCTAGCCCCTTTGGTGTGGGAGCAGTGGCTGGACGTTTTGAATTTCGGAGCTGGGCTGTGGCTGTGCCGAGAAGGAACGTCCCCACTGTGCTGTGGCTAGGAAGCTCAGAGCGCCAGTGCTTGTGGGGCTGTGGAAGGGCTGCCTAGGGAAGGTGATGGCCAGCAAGAGCTTTCAGTGCTAGCCCCTTTGGTGTGGGAGCAGTGGCTGGACGTTTCGAATTTGGGAGCTGGGCTGTGGCTGTGCCGAGAAGGAACGTCCCCACTGTGCTGTGGCTAGGAAGCTCAGAGCGCCAGTGCTTGTGGGGCTGTGGAAGGGCTGCCTAGGGAAGGTGATGGCCAGCAAGAGCTTTCAGTGCTAGCCCCTTTGGTGTGGGAGCAGTGGCTGGACGTTTCGAATTTCGGAGCTGGGCTGTGGCTGTGCTGAGAAGGAACGTCCCCACTGTGCTGTGGCTAGGAAGCTCAGAGCGCCAGTGCTTGTGGGGCTGCGGAAGGGCTGCCTAGGGCAGGTGATGGCCAGCAAGAGCTTTCAGTGCTAGCCCCTTTGGTGTGGGAGCAGTGGCTGGACGTTTTGAATTTCGGAGCTGGGCTGTGGCTGTGCCGAGAAGGAACGTCCCCACTGTGCTGTGGCTAGGAAGCTCAGAGCGCCAGTGCTTGTGGGGCTGTGGAAGGGCAGCCTAGGGCAGGTGATGGCCAGCAAGAGCTTTCAGTGCTAGCCCCTTTGGTGTGGGAGCAGTGGCTGGACGTTTTGAATTTCGGAGCTGGGCTGTGGCTGTGCTGAGAAGGAACGTCCCCACTGTGCTGTGGCTAGGAAGCTCAGAGCGCCAGTGCTTGTGGGGCTGTGGAAGGGCTGCCTAGGGCAGGTGATGGCCAGCAAGAGCTTTCAGTGCTAGCCCCTTTGGTGTGGGAGCAGTGGCTGGACGTTTTGAATTTCGGAGCTGGGCTGTGGCTGTGCCGAGAAGGAACGTCCCCACTGTGCTGTGGCTAGGAAGCTCAGAGCGCCAGTGCTTGTGGGGCTGTGGAAGGGCTGCCTAGGGAAGGTGATGGCCAGCAAGAGCTTTCAGTGCTAGCCCCTTTGGTGTGGGAGCAGTGGCTGGACGTTTTGAATTTCGGAGCTGGGCTGTGGCTGTGCCGAGAAGGAACGTCCCCACTGTGCTGTGGCTAGGAAGCTCAGAGCGCCAGTGCTTGTGGGGCTGTGGAAGGGCTGCCTAGGGAAGGTGATGGCCAGCAAGAGCTTTCAGTGCTAGCCCCTTTGGTGTGGGAGCAGTGGCTGGACATTTTGAATTTCGGAGCTGGGCTGTGGCTGTGCTGAGAAGGAACGTCCCCACTGTGCTGTGGCTAGGAAGCTCAGAGCGCCAGTGCTTGTGGGGCTGTGGAAGGGCTGCCTAGGGAAGGTGATGGCCAGCAAGAGCTTTCAGTGCTAGCCCCTTTGGTGTGGGAGCAGTGGCTGGACGTTTTGAATTTCGGAGCTGGGCTGTGGCTGTGCCGAGAAGGAACGTCCCCACTGTGCTGAGGCTAGGAAGCTCAGAGCGCCAGTGCTTGTGGGGCTGTGGAAGGGCAGCCTAGGGAAGGTGATGGCCAGCAAGAGCTTTCAGTGCTAGCCCCTTTGGTGTGGGAGCAGTGGCTGGACGTTTTGAATTTCGGAGCTGGGCTGTGGCTGTGCCGAGAAGGAACGTCCCCACTGTGCTGTGGCTAGGAAGCTCAGAGCGCCAGTGCTTGTGGGGCTGTGGAAGGGCTGCCTAGGGAAGGTGATGGCCAGCAAGAGCTTTCAGTGCTAGCCCCTTTGGTGTGGGAGCAGTGGCTGGACGTTTCGAATTTGGGAGCTGGGCTCTGGCTGTGCCGAGAAGGAACGTCCCCACTGTGCTGTGGCTAGGAAGCTCAGAGCGCCAGTGCTTGTGGGGCTGTGGAAGGGCAGCCTAGGGCAGGTGATGGCCAGCAAGCGCTTTCAGTGCTAGCCCCTTTGGTGTGGGAGCAGTGGCTGGAGGTTTTGAATTTCGGAGCTGGGCTGTGGCTGTGCCGAGAAGGAACGTCCCCACTGTGCTGTGGCTAGGAAGCTCAGAGCGCCAGTGCTTGTGGGGCTGTGGAAGGGCTGCCTAGGGCAGGTGATGGCCAGCAAGAGCTTTCAGTGCTAGCCCCTTTGGTGTGGGAGCAGTGGCTGGACGTTTCGAATTTCGGAGCTGGGCTGTGGCTGTGCCGAGAAGGAACGTCCCCACTGTGCTGTGGCTAGGAAGCTCAGAGCGCCAGTGCTTGTGGGGCTGTGGAAGTGCTGCCTAGGGCAGGCGATGGCCAGCAAGAGCTTTCAGTGCTAGCCCCTTTGGTGTGGGAGCAGTGGCTGGACGTTTCGAATTTGGGAGCTGGGCTCTGGCTGTGCTGAGAAGGAACGTCCCCACTGTGCTGTGGCTAGGAAGCTCAGAGCGCCAGTGCTTGTGGGGCTGCGGAAGGGCTGCCTAGGGCAGGTGATGGCCAGCAAGAGCTTTCAGTGCTAGCCCCTTTGGTGTGGGAGCAGTGGCTGGACGTTTTGAATTTCGGAGCTGGGCTGTGGCTGTGCTGAGAAGGAACGTCCCCACTGTGCTGTGGCTAGGAAGCTCAGAGCGCCAGTGCTTGTGGGGCTGTGGAAGGGCTGCCTAGGGAAGGTGATGGCCAGCAAGAGCTTTCAGTGCTAGCCCCTTTGGTGTGGGAGCAGTGGCTGGACGTTTCGAATTTCAGAGCTGAGCTGTGGCTGTGCTGAGAAGGAACTTCCCCATTGTGCTGTGGCTAGGAAGCTCAGAGCGCCAGTGCTTGTGGGGCTGTGGAAGGGCTGCCTAGGGCAGGTGATGGCCAGCAAGAGCTTTCAGTGCTAGCCCCTTTGGTGTGGGAGCAGTGGCTGGACGTTTTGAATTTCGGAGCTGGGCTGTGGCTGTGCCGAGAAGGAACGTCCCCACTGTGCTGTGGCTAGGAAGCTCAGAGCGCCAGTGCTTGTGGGGCTGTGGAAGGGCTGCCTAGGGAAGGTGCTGGCCAGCAAGAGCTTTCAGTGCTAGCCCCTTTGGTGTGGGAGCAGTGGCTGGACGTTTCGAATTTCGGAGCGGGGCTGTGGCTGTGCCGAGAAGGAACGTCCCCACTGTGCTGTGGCTAGGAAGCTCAGAGCGCCAGTGCTTGTGGGGCTGTGGAAGGGCTGCCTAGGGCAGGTGATGGCCAGCAAGAGCTTTCAGTGCTAGCCCCTTTGGTGTGGGAGCAGTGGCTGGACGTTTCGAATTTCGGAGCTGGGCTGTGGCTGTGCTGAGAAGGAATGTCCCCACTGTGCTGTGGCTAGGAAGCTCAGAGCGCCAGTGCTTGTGGGGCTGCGGAAGGGCTGCCTAGGGCAGGTGATGGCCAGCAAGAGCTTTCAGTGCTAGCCCCTTTGGTGTGGGAGCAGTGGCTGGACGTTTCGAATTTGGGAGCTGGGCTGTGGCTGTGCCGAGAAGGAACGTCCCCACTGTGCTGTGGCTAGGAAGCTCAGAGCGCCAGTGCTTGTGGGGCTGTGGAAGGGCAGCCTAGGGCAGGTGATGGCCAGCAAGAGCTTTCAGTGCTAGCCCCTTTGGTGTGGGAGCAGTGGCTGGACGTTTTGAATTTCGGAGCTGGGCTGTGGCTGTGCTGAGAAGGAACGTCCCCACTGTGCTGTGGCTAGGAAGCTCAGAGCGCCAGTGCTTGTGGGGCTGTGGAAGGGCTGCCTAGGGCAGGTGATGGCCAGCAAGAGCTTTCAGTGCTAGCCCCTTTGGTGTGGGAGCAGTGGCTGGACGTTTTGAATTTCGGAGCTGGGCTGTGGCTGTGCTGAGAAGGAACGTCCCCACTGTGCTGTGGCTAGGAAGCTCAGAGCGCCAGTGCTTGTGGGCTGCGGAAGCCTGCCTAGGGAAGGTGATGGCCAGCAAGAGCTTTCAGTGCTAGCCCCTTTGGTGTGGGAGCAGTGGCTGGACGTTTTGAATTTCGGAGCTGGGCTGTGGCTGTGCCGAGAAGGAACGTCCCCACTGTGCTGTGGCTAGGAAGCTCAGAGTGCCAGTGCTTGTGGGGCTGTGGAAGGGCTGCCTAGGGAAGGTGATGGCCAGCAAGAGCTTTCAGTGCTAGCCCCTTTGGTGTGGGAGCAGTGGCTGGAGGTTTTGAATTTCGGAGCTGGGCTGTGGCTGTGCCGAGAAGGAACGTCCCCACTGTGCTGTGGCTAGGAAGCTCAGAGCGCCAGTGCTTGTGGGGCTGTGGAAGGCCTGCCTAGGGAAGGTGATGGCCAGCAAGAGCTTTCAGTGCTAGCCCCTTTGGTGTGGGAGCAGTGGCTGGACGTTTTGAATGTCGGAGCTGGGCTGTGGCTGTGCCGAGAAGGAACGTCCCCACTGTGCTGTGGCTAGGAAGCTCAGAGCGCCAGTGCTTGTGGGGCTGTGGAAGGGCTGCCTAGGGAAGGTGATGGCCAGCAAGAGCTTTCAGTGCTAGCCCCTTTGGTGTGGGAGCAGTGGCTGGACGTTTTGAATTTCGGAGCTGGGCTGTGGCTGTGCCGAGAAGGAACGTCCCCACTGTGCTGTGGCTAGGAAGCTCAGAGCGCCAGTGCTTGTGGGGCTGTGGAAGGGCTGCCTAGGGCAGGTGCTGGCCAGCAAGAGCTTTCAGTGCTAGCCCCTTTGGTGTGGGAGCAGTGGCTGGACGTTTCGAATTTGGGAGCTGGGCTCTGGCTGTGCCGAGAAGGAACGTCCCCACTGTGCTGTGGCTAGGAAGCTCAGAGCGCCAGTGCTTGTGGGCTGTGGAAGGGCAGCCTAGGGCAGGTGATGGCCAGCAAGAGCTTTCAGTGCTAGCCCCTTTGGTGTGGGAGCAGTGGCTGGACGTTTCGAATTTCGGAGCTGGGCTGTGGCTGTGCCGAGAAGGAACGTCCCCACTGTGCTGTGGCTAGGAAGCTCAGAGCGCCAGTGCTTGTGGGGCTGTGGAAGGGCTGCCTAGGGCAGGTGATGGCCAGCAAGAGCTTTCAGTGCTAGCCCCTTTGGTGTGGGAGCAGTGGCTGGACGTTTTGAATTTCGGAGCTGGGCTGTCGCTGTGCCGAGAAGGAACGTCCCCACTGTGCTGTGGCTAGGAAGCTCAGAGCGCCAGTGCTTGTGGGGCTGTGGAAGGGCTGCCTAGGGAAGGTGATGGCCAGCAAGAGCTTTCAGTGCTAGCCCCTTTGGTGTGGGAGCAGTGGCTGGACGTTTCGAATTTGGGAGCTGGGCTCTGGCTGTGCCGAGAAGGAACGTCCCCACTGTGCTGTGGCTAGGAAGCTCAGAGCGCCAGTGCTTGTGGGGCTGTGGAAGGGCAGCCTAGGGAAGGTGAGGGCCAGCAAGAGCTTTCAGTGCTAGCCCCTTTGGTGTGGGAGCAGTGGCTGGACGTTTTGAATTTCGGAGCTGGGCTGTGGCTGTGCCGAGAAGGAACGTCCCCACTGTGCTGTGGCTAGGAAGCTCAGAGCGCCAGTGCTTGTGGGGCTGTGGAAGTGCTGCCTAGGGCAGGCGATGGCCAGCAAGAGCTTTCAGTGCTAGCCCCTTTGGTGTGGGAGCAGTGGCTGGACGTTTCGAATTTGGGAGCTGGGCTGTGGCTGTGCTGAGAAGGAACGTCCCCACTGTGCTGTGGCTAGGAAGCTCAGAGCGCCAGTGCTTGTGGGGCTGCGGAAGGGCTGCCTAGGGCAGGTGATGGCCAGCAAGAGCTTTCAGTGCTAGCCCCTTTGGTGTGGGAGCAGTGGCTGGACGTTTTGAATTTCGGAGCTGGGCTGTGGCTGTGCTGAGAAGGAACGTCCCCACTGTGCTGTGGCTAGGAAGCTCAGAGCGCCAGTGCTTGTGGGGCTGTGGAAGGGCTGCCTAGGGAAGGTGATGGCCAGCAAGAGCTTTCAGTGCTAGCCCCTTTGGTGTGGGAGCAGTGGCTGGACGTTTCGAATTTCAGAGCTGAGCTGTGGCTGTGCTGAGAAGGAACTTCCCCATTGTGCTGTGGCTAGGAAGCTCAGAGCGCCAGTGCTTGTGGGGCTGTGGAAGGGCAGCCTAGGGAAGGTGAGGGCCAGCAAGAGCTTTCAGTGCTAGCCCCTTTGGTGTGGGAGCAGTGGCTGGACGTTTTGAATTTCGGAGCTGGGCTGTGGCTGTGCCGAGAAGGAACGTCCCCACTGTGCTGTGGCTAGGAAGCTCAGAGCGCCAGTGCTTGTGGGGCTGTGGAAGTGCTGCCTAGGGCAGGCGATGGCCAGCAAGAGCTTTCAGTGCTAGCCCCTTTGGTGTGGGAGCAGTGGCTGGACGTTTCGAATTTGGGAGCTGGGCTGTGGCTGTGCTGAGAAGGAACGTCCCCACTGTGCTGTGGCTAGGAAGCTCAGAGCGCCAGTGCTTGTGGGGCTGCGGAAGGGCTGCCTAGGGCAGGTGATGGCCAGCAAGAGCTTTCAGTGCTAGCCCCTTTGGTGTGGGAGCAGTGGCTGGACGTTTTGAATTTCGGAGCTGGGCTGTGGCTGTGCCGAGAAGGAACGTCCCCACTGTGCTGTGGCTAGGAAGCTCAGAGCGCCAGTGCTTGTGGGGCTGTGGAAGGGCTGCCTAGGGCAGGTGATGGCCAGCAAGAGCTTTCAGTGCTAGCCCCTTTGGTGTGGGAGCAGTGGCTGGACGTTTCGAATTTGGGAGCTGGGCTGTGGCTGTGCTGAGAAGGAACGTCCCCACTGTGCTGTGGCTAGGAAGCTCAGAGCGCCAGTGCTTGTGGGGCTGTGGAAGGGCTGCCTAGGGAAGGTGATGGCCAGCAAGAGCTTTCAGTGCTAGCCCCTTTGGTGTGGGAGCAGTGGCTGGACGTTTCGAATTTCGGAGCTGGGCTGTGGCTGTGCTGAGAACGAACTTCCCCATTGTGCTGTGGCTAGGAAGCTCAGAGCGCCAGTGCTTGTGGGGCTGTGGAAGGGCTGCCTAGGGAAGGTGATGGCCAGCAAGAGCTTTCAGTGCTAGCCCCTTTGGTGTGGGAGCAGTGGCTGGACGTTTCGAATTTCAGAGCTGAGCTGTGGCTGTGCTGAGAACGAACTTCCCCATTGTGCTGTGGCTAGGAAGCTCAGAGCGCCAGTGCTTGTGGGGCTGTGGAAGGGCTGCCTAGGGCAGGTGATGGCCAGCAAGAGCTTTCAGTGCTAGCCCCTTTGGTGTGGGAGCAGTGGCTGGACGTTTTGAATTTCGGAGCTGGGCTGTGGCTGTGCTGAGAAGGAACGTCCCCATTGTGCTGTGGCTAGGAAGCTCAGAGCGCCAGTGCTTGTGGGGCTGTGGAAGGGCTGCCTAGGGAAGGTGATGGCCAGCAAGAGCTTTCAGTGCTAGCCCCTTTGGTGTGGGAGCAGTGGCTGGACGTTTCGAATTTGGGAGCTGGGCTCTGGCTGTGCCGAGAAGGAACGTCCCCACTGTGCTGTGGCCAGGAAGCTCAGAGCGCCAGTGCTTGTGGGGCTGTGGAAGGGCTGCCTAGGGCAGGTGATGGCCAGCAAGAGCTTTCAGTGCTAGCCCCTTTGGTGTGGGAGCAGTGGCTGGACGTTTTGAATTTCGGAGCTGGGCTGTGGCTGTGCCGAGAAGGAACGTCCCCACTGTGCTGTGGCTAGGAAGCTCAGAGCGCCAGTGCTTGTGGGGCTGTGGAAGTGCTGCCTAGGGCAGGCGATGGCCAGCAAGAGCTTTCAGTGCTAGCCCCTTTGGTGTGGGAGCAGTGGCTGGACGTTTTGAATTTCGGAGCTGGGCTGTGGCTGTGCTGAGAAGGAACGTCCCCACTGTGCTGTGGCTAGGAAGCTCAGAGCGCCAGTGCTTGTGGGGCTGTGGAAGGGCTGCCTAGGGAAGGTGATGGCCAGCAAGAGCTTTCAGTGCTAGCCCCTTTGGTGTGGGAGCAGTGGCTGGACGTTTTGAATTTCGGAGCTGGGCTGTGGCTGTGCCGAGAAGGAACGTCCCCACTGTGCTGTGGCTAGGAAGCTCAGAGCGCCAGTGCTTGTGGGGCTGTGGAAGGGCTGCCTAGGGAAGGTGATGGCCAGCAAGAGCTTTCAGTGCTAGCCCCTTTGGTGTGGGAGCAGTGGCTGGACGTTTTGAATTTCGGAGCTGGGCTGTGGCTGTGCCGAGAAGGAACGTCCCCACTGTGCTGTGGCTAGGAAGCTCAGAGCGCCAGTGCTTGTGGGGCTGTGGAAGGGCTGCCTAGGGAAGGTGATGGCCAGCAAGAGCTTTCAGTGCTAGCCCCTTTGGTGTGGGAGCAGTGGCTGGACGTTTCGAATTTCGGAGCTGAGCTGTGGCTGTGCTGAGAACGAACTTCCCCATTGTGCTGTGGCTAGGAAGCTCAGAGCGCCAGTGCTTGTGGGGCTGTGGAAGGGCTGCCTAGGGAAGGTGATGGCCAGCAAGAGCTTTCAGTGCTAGCCCCTTTGGTGTGGGAGCAGTGGCTGGACGTTTCGAATTTCAGAGCTGAGCTGTGGCTGTGCTGAGAACGAACTTCCCCATTGTGCTGTGGCTAGGAAGCTCAGAGCGCCAGTGCTTGTGGGGCTGTGGAAGGGCTGCCTAGGGCAGGTGATGGCCAGCAAGAGCTTTCAGTGCTAGCCCCTTTGGTGTGGGAGCAGTGGCTGGACGTTTTGAATTTCGGAGCTGGGCTGTGGCTGTGCCGAGAAGGAACGTCCCCACTGTGCTGTGGCTAGGAAGCTCAGAGCGCCAGTGCTTGTGGGGCTGTGGAAGGGCTGCCTAGGGAAGGTGCTGGCCAGCAAGAGCTTTCAGTGCTAGCCCCTTTGGTGTGGGAGCAGTGGCTGGACGTTTCGAATTTGGGAGCTGGGCTGTGGCTGTGCCGAGAAGGAACGTCCCCACTGTGCTGTGGCTAGGAAGCTCAGAGCGCCAGTGCTTGTGGGGCTGTGGAAGGGCTGCCTAGGGAAGGTGATGGCCAGCAAGAGCTTTCAGTGCTAGCCCCTTTGGTGTGGGAGCAGTGGCTGGACGTTTCGAATTTCGGAGCTGGGCTGTGGCTGTGCTGAGAAGGAACGTCCCCACTGTGCTGTGGCTAGGAAGCTCAGAGCGCCAGTGCTTGTGGGGCTGCGGAAGGGCTGCCTAGGGCAGGTGATGGCCAGCAAGAGCTTTCAGTGCTAGCCCCTTTGGTGTGGGAGCAGTGGCTGGACGTTTTGAATTTCGGAGCTGGGCTGTGGCTGTGCCGAGAAGGAACGTCCCCACTGTGCTGTGGCTAGGAAGCTCAGAGCGCCAGTGCTTGTGGGGCTGTGGAAGGGCAGCCTAGGGCAGGTGATGGCCAGCAAGAGCTTTCAGTGCTAGCCCCTTTGGTGTGGGAGCAGTGGCTGGACGTTTTGAATTTCGGAGCTGGGCTGTGGCTGTGCTGAGAAGGAACGTCCCCACTGTGCTGTGGCTAGGAAGCTCAGAGCGCCAGTGCTTGTGGGGCTGTGGAAGGGCTGCCTAGGGAAGGTGATGGCCAGCAAGAGCTTTCAGTGCTAGCCCCTTTGGTGTGGGAGCAGTGGCTGGACATTTTGAATTTCGGAGCTGGGCTGTGGCTGTGCTGAGAAGGAACGTCCCCACTGTGCTGTGGCTAGGAAGCTCAGAGCGCCAGTGCTTGTGGGGCTGTGGAAGGGCTGCCTAGGGAAGGTGATGGCCAGCAAGAGCTTTCAGTGCTAGCCCCTTTGGTGTGGGAGCAGTGGCTGGACGTTTTGAATTTCGGAGCTGGGCTGTGGCTGTGCCGAGAAGGAACGTCCCCACTGTGCTGAGGCTAGGAAGCTCAGAGCGCCAGTGCTTGTGGGGCTGTGGAAGGGCTGCCTAGGGCAGGTGATGGCCAGCAAGAGCTTTCAGTGCTAGCCCCTTTGGTGTGGGAGCAGTGGCTGGACGTTTTGAATTTCGGAGCTGGGCTGTGGCTGTGCCGAGAAGGAACGTCCCCACTGTGCTGTGGCTAGGAAGCTCAGAGCGCCAGTGCTTGTGGGGCTGTGGAAGGGCTGCCTAGGGCAGGTGCTGGCCAGCAAGAGCTTTCAGTGCTAGCCCCTTTGGTGTGGGAGCAGTGGCTGGACGTTTCGAATTTGGGAGCTGGGCTCTGGCTGTGCCGAGAAGGAACGTCCCCACTGTGCTGTGGCTAGGAAGCTCAGAGCGCCAGTGCTTGTGGGGCTGTGGAAGGGCTGCCTAGGGAAGGTGATGGCCAGCAAGAGCTTTCAGTGCTAGCCCCTTTGGTGTGGGAGCAGTGGCTGGACATTTTGAATTTCGGAGCTGGGCTGTGGCTGTGCCGAGAAGGAACGTCCCCACTGTGCTGTGGCTAGGAAGCTCAGAGCGCCAGTGCTTGTGGGGCTCTGGAAGGGCAGCCTAGGGCAGGTGATGGCCAGCAAGAGCTTTCAGTGCTAGCCCCTTTGGTGTGGGAGCAGTGGCTGGACGTTTCGAATTTCGGAGCTGGGCTGTGGCTGTGCCGAGAAGGAACGTCCCCACTGTGCTGTGGCTAGGAAGCTCAGAGCGCCAGTGCTTGTGGGGCTGTGGAAGGGCTGCCTAGGGAAGGTGATGGCCAGCAAGAGCTTTCAGTGCTAGCCCCTTTGGTGTGGGAGCAGTGGCTGGACGTTTTGAATTTCGGAGCTGGGCTGTCGCTGTGCCGAGAAGGAACGTCCCCACTGTGCTGTGGCTAGGAAGCTCAGAGCGCCAGTGCTTGTGGGGCTGTGGAAGGGCTGCCTAGGGAAGGTGATGGCCAGCAAGAGCTTTCAGTGCTAGCCCCTTTGGTGTGGGAGCAGTGGCTGGACGTTTCGAATTTGGGAGCTGGGCTCTGGCTGTGCCGAGAAGGAACGTCCCCACTGTGCTGTGGCTAGGAAGCTCAGAGCGCCAGTGCTTGTGGGGCTGTGGAAGGGCAGCCTAGGGAAGGTGAGGGCCAGCAAGAGCTTTCAGTGCTAGCCCCTTTGGTGTGGGAGAAGTGGCTGGACGTTTTGAATTTCGGAGCTGGGCTGTGGCTGTGCCGAGAAGGAACGTCCCCACTGTGCTGTGGCTAGGAAGCTCAGAGCGCCAGTGCTTGTGGGGCTGTGGAAGTGCTGCCTAGGGCAGGCGATGGCCAGCAAGAGCTTTCAGTGCTAGCCCCTTTGGTGTGGGAGCAGTGGCTGGACGTTTCGAATTTGGGAGCTGGGCTGTGGCTGTGCTGAGAAGGAACGTCCCCACTGTGCTGTGGCTAGGAAGCTCAGAGCGCCAGTGCTTGTGGGGCTGCGGAAGGGCTGCCTAGGGCAGGTGATGGCCAGCAAGAGCTTTCAGTGCTAGCCCCTTTGGTGTGGGAGCAGTGGCTGGACGTTTTGAATTTCGGAGCTGGGCTGTGGCTGTGCCGAGAAGGAACGTCCCCACTGTGCTGTGGCTAGGAAGCTCAGAGCGCCAGTGCTTGTGGGGCTGTGGAAGGGCAGCCTAGGGCAGGTGATGGCCAGCAAGAGCTTTCAGTGCTAGCCCCTTTGGTGTGGGAGCAGTGGCTGGACGTTTTGAATTTCGGAGCTGGGCTGTGGCTGTGCTGAGAAGGAACGTCCCCACTGTGCTGTGGCTAGGAAGCTCAGAGCGCCAGTGCTTGTGGGGCTGTGGAAGGGCTGCCTAGGGCAGGTGATGGCCAGCAAGAGCTTTCAGTGCTAGCCCCTTTGGTGTGGGAGCAGTGGCTGGACGTTTTGAATTTCGGAGCTGGGCTGTGGCTGTGCCGAGAAGGAACGTCCCCACTGAGCTGTGGCTAGGAAGCTCAGAGCGCCAGTACTTGTGGGGCTGTGGAAGGGCTGCCTAGGGAAGGTGATGGCCAGCAAGAGCTTTCAGTGCTAGCCCCTTTGGTGTGGGAGCAGTGGCTGGACGTTTTGAATTTCGCAGCTGGGCTGTGGCTGTGCCGAGAAGGAACGTCCCCACTGTGCTGTGGCTAGGAAGCTCAGAGCGCCAGTGCTTGTGGGGCTGTGGAAGGGCTGCCTAGGGCAGGTGATGGCCAGCAACAGCTTTCAGTGCTAGCCCCTTTGGTGTGGGAGCAGCGGCTGGACGTTTTGAATTTCGGAGCTGGGCTCTGGCTGTGCCGAGAAGGAACGTCCCCACTGTGCTGTGGCTAGGAAGCTCAGAGCGCCAGTGCTTGTGGGCTGTGGAAGGGCAGCCTAGGGCAGGTGATGGCCAGCAAGAGCTTTCAGTGCTAGCCCCTTTGGTGTGGGAGCAGTGGCTGGAGGTTTTGAATTTGGGAGCTGGGCTGTGGCTGTGCCGAGAAGGAACGTCCCCACTGTGCTGTGGCTAGGAAGCTCAGAGCGCCAGTGCTTGTGGGGCTGTGGAAGGGCTGCCTAGGGCAGGTGATGGCCAGCAAGAGCTTTCAGTGCTAGCCCCTTTGGTGTGGGAGCAGTGGCTGGACGTTTCGAATTTCGGAGGTGGGCTGTGGCTGTGCCGAGAAGGAACGTCCCCACTGTGCTGTGGCTAGGAAGCTCAGAGCGCCAGTGCTTGTGGGGCTGTGGAAGGGCTGCCTAGGGAAGGTGATGGCCAGCAAGAGCTTTCAGTGCTAGACCCTTTGGTGTGGGAGCAGTGGCTGGACGTTTCGAATTTGGGAGCTGGGCTGTGGCTGTGCCGAGAAGGAACGTCCCCACTGTGCTGTGGCTAGGAAGCTCAGAGCGCCAGTGCTTGTGGGGCTGTGGAAGGGCAGCCTAGGGAAGGTGATGGCCAGCAAGAGCTTTCAGTGCTAGCCCCTTTGGTGTGGGAGCAGTGGCTGGACGTTTTGAATTTCGGAGCTGGGCTGTGGCTGTGCCGAGAAGGAACGTCCCCACTGTGCTGTGGCTAGGAAGCTCAGAGCGCCAGTGCTTGTGGGGCTGTGGAAGGGCTGCCTAGGGAAGGTGATGGCCAGCAAGAGCTTTCAGTGCTAGCCCCTTTGGTGTGGGAGCAGTGGCTGGACGTTTCGAATTTCGGAGCTGAGCTGTGGCTGTGCTGAGAACGAACTTCCCCATTGTGCTGTGGCTAGGAAGCTCAGAGCGCCAGTGCTTGTGGGGCTGTGGAAGGGCTGCCTAGGGAAGGTGATGGCCAGCAAGAGCTTTCAGTGCTAGCCCCTTTGGTGTGGGAGCAGTGGCTGGACGTTTTGAATTTCGGAGCTGGGCTGTGGCTGTGCCGAGAAGGAACGTCCCCACTGTGCTGTGGCTAGGAAGCTCAGAGCGCCAGTGCTTGTGGGGCTGTGGAAGGGCTGCCTAGGGAAGGTGCTGGCCAGCAAGAGCTTTCAGTGCTAGCCCCTTTGGTGTGGGAGCAGTGGCTGGACGTTTCGAATTTGGGAGCTGGGCTGTGGCTGTGCCGAGAAGGAACGTCCCCACTGTGCTGTGGCTAGGAAGCTCAGAGCGCCAGTGCTTGTGGGGCTGTGGAAGGGCTGCCTAGGGAAGGTGATGGCCAGCAAGAGCTTTCAGTGCTAGCCCCTTTGGTGTGGGAGCAGTGGCTGGACGTTTCGAATTTCGGAGCTGGGCTGTGGCTGTGCTGAGAAGGAACGTCCCCACTGTGCTGTGGCTAGGAAGCTCAGAGCGCCAGTGCTTGTGGGGCTGCGGAAGGGCTGCCTAGGGCAGGTGATGGCCAGCAAGAGCTTTCAGTGCTAGCCCCTTTGGTGTGGGAGCAGTGGCTGGACGTTTTGAATTTCGGAACTGGGCTGTGGCTGTGCCGAGAAGGAACGTCCCCACTGTGCTGTGGCTAGGAAGCTCAGAGCGCCAGTGCTTGTGGGGCTGTGGAAGGGCAGCCTAGGGCAGGTGATGGCCAGCAAGAGCTTTCAGTGCTAGCCCCTTTGGTGTGGGAGCAGTGGCTGGACGTTTTGAATTTCGGAGCTGGGCTGTGGCTGTGCCGAGAAGGAACGTCCCCACTGCGCTGTGGCTAGGAAGCTCAGAGCGCCAGTGCTTGTGGGGCTGTGGAAGGGCTGCCTAGGGAAGGTGATGGCCAGCAAGAGCTTTCAGTGCTAGCCCCTTTGGTGTGGGAGCAGTGGCTGGACGTTTTGAATTTCGGATCTGGGCTGTGGCTGTGCCGAGAAGGAACGTCCCCACTGTGCTGTGGCTAGGAAGCTCAGAGCGCCAGTGCTTGTGGGGCTGTGGAAGGGCTGCCTAGGGAAGGTGATGGCCAGCAAGAGCTTTCAGTGCTAGCCCCTTTGGTGTGGGAGCAGTGGCTGGACGTTTTGAATTTCGGAGCTGGGCTGTGGCTGTGCCGAGAAGGAACGTCCCCACTGTGCTGTGGCTAGGAAGCTCAGAGCGCCAGTGCTTGTGGGGCTGTGGAAGGGCTGCCTAGGGAAGGTGATGGCCAGCAAGAGCTTTCAGTGCTAGCCCCTTTGGTGTGGGAGCAGTGGCTGGACATTTTGAATTTCGGAGCTGGGCTGTGGCTGTGCTGAGAAGGAACGTCCCCACTGTGCTGTGGCTAGGAAGCTCAGAGCGCCAGTGCTTGTGGGGCTGTGGAAGGGCTGCCTAGGGAAGGTGATGGCCAGCAAGAGCTTTCAGTGCTAGCCCCTTTGGTGTGGGAGCAGTGGCTGGACGTTTTGAATTTCGGAGCTGGGCTGTGGCTGTGCCGAGAAGGAACGTCCCCACTGTGCTGAGGCTAGGAAGCTCAGAGCGCCAGTGCTTGTGGGGCTGTGGAAGGGCTGCCTAGGGCAGGTGATGGCCAGCAAGAGCTTTCAGTGCTAGCCCCTTTGGTGTGGGAGCAGTGGCTGGACGTTTTGAATTTCGGAGCTGGGCTGTGGCTGTGCCGAGAAGGAACGTCCCCACTGTGCTGTGGCTAGGAAGCTCAGAGCGCCAGTGCTTGTGGGGCTGTGGAAGGGCTGCCTAGGGCAGGTGCTGGCCAGCAAGAGCTTTCAGTGCTAGCCCCTTTGGTGTGGGAGCAGTGGCTGGACGTTTCGAATTTGGGAGCTGGGCTCTGGCTGTGCCGAGAAGGAACGTCCCCACTGTGCTGTGGCTAGGAAGCTCAGAGCGCCAGTGCTTGTGGGGCTGTGGAAGGGCTGCCTAGGGAAGGTGATGGCCAGCAAGAGCTTTCAGTGCTAGCCCCTTTGGTGTGGGAGCAGTGGCTGGACATTTTGAATTTCGGAGCTGGGCTGTGGCTGTGCCGAGAAGGAACGTCCCCACTGTGCTGTGGCTAGGAAGCTCAGAGCGCCAGTGCTTGTGGGGCTGTGGAAGGGCAGCCTAGGGCAGGTGATGGCCAGCAAGAGCTTTCAGTGCTAGCCCCTTTGGTGTGGGAGCAGTGGCTGGACGTTTCGAATTTTGGAGCTGGGCTGTGGCTGTGCCGAGAAGGAACGTCCCCACTGTGCTGTGGCTAGGAAGCTCAGAGCGCCAGTGCTTGTGGGGCTGTGGAAGGGCTGCCTAGGGAAGGTGATGGCCAGCAAGAGCTTTCAGTGCTAGCCCCTTTGGTGTGGGAGCAGTGGCTGGACGTTTTGAATTTCGGAGCTGGGCTGTCGCTGTGCCGAGAAGGAACGTCCCCACTGTGCTGTGGCTAGGAAGCTCAGAGCGCCAGTGCTTGTGGGGCTGTGGAAGGGCTGCCTAGGGCAGGTGATGGCCAGCAAGAGCTTTCAGTGCTAGCCCCTTTGGTGTGGGAGCAGTGGCTGGACGTTTCGAATTTGGGAGCTGGGCTCTGGCTGTGCCGAGAAGGAACGTCCCCACTGTGCTGTGGCTAGGAAGCTCAGAGCGCCAGTGCTTGTGGGGCTGTGGAAGGGCAGCCTAGGGAAGGTGAGGGCCAGCAAGAGCTTTCAGTGCTAGCCCCTTTGGTGTGGGAGCAGTGGCTGGACGTTTTGAATTTCGGAGGTGGGCTGTGGCTGTGCTGAGAAGGAACGTCCCCACTGTGCTGTGGCTAGGAAGCTCAGAGCGCCAGTGCTTGTGGGGCTGTGGAAGTGCTGCCTAGGGCAGGCGATGGCCAGCAAGAGCTTTCAGTGCTAGCCCCTTTGGTGTGGGAGCAGTGGCTGGACGTTTCGAATTTCGGAGCTGGGCTGTGGCTGTGCTGAGAAGGAACGTCCCCACTGTGCTGTGGCTAGGAAGCTCAGAGCGCCAGTGCTTGTGGGGCTGCGGAAGGGCTGCCTAGGGCAGGTGATGGCCAGCAAGAGCTTTCAGTGCTAGCCCCTTTGGTGTGGGAGCAGTGGCTGGACGTTTTGAATTTCGGAGCTGGGCTGTGGCTGTGCCGAGAAGGAACGTCCCCACTGTGCTGTGGCTAGGAAGCTCAGAGCGCCAGTGCTTGTGGGGCTGTGGAAGGGCTGCCTAGGGCAGGTGATGGCCAGCAAGAGCTTTCAGTGCTAGCCCCTTTGGTGTGGGAGCAGTGGCTGGACGTTTCGAATTTCGGAGCTGGGCTGTGGCCGTGCTGAGAAGGAACGTCCCCACTGTGCTGTGGCTAGGAAGCTCAGAGCGCCAGTGCTTGTGGGGCTGCGGAAGGGCTGCCTAGGGCAGGTGATGGCCAGCAAGAGCTTTCAGTGCTAGCCCCTTTGGTGTGGGAGCAGTGGCTGGACGTTTTGAATTTCGGAGCTGGGCTGTGGCTGTGCCGAGAAGGAACGTCCCCACTGTGCTGTGGCTAGGAAGCTCAGAGCGCCAGTGCTTGTGGGGCTGTGGAAGGGCAGCCTAGGGCAGGTGATGGCCAGCAAGAGCTTTCAGTGCTAGCCCCTTTGGTGTGGGAGCAGTGGCTGGACGTTTTGAATTTCGGAGCTGGGCTGTGGCTGTGCTGAGAAGGAACGTCCCCACTGTGCTGTGGCTAGGAAGCTCAGAGCGCCAGTGCTTGTGGGGCTGTGGAAGGGCTGCCTAGGGCAGGTGATGGCCAGCAAGAGCTTTCAGTGCTAGCCCCTTTGGTGTGGGAGCAGTGGCTGGACGTTTTGAATTTCGGAGCTGGGCTGTGGCTGTGCCGAGAAGGAACGTCCCCACTGTGCTGTGGCTAGGAAGCTCAGAGCGCCAGTGCTTGTGGGGCTGTGGAAGGGCTGCCTAGGGAAGGTGATGGCCAGCAAGAGCTTTCAGTGCTAGCCCCTTTGGTGTGGGAGCAGTGGCTGGACGTTTTGAATTTCGGAGCTGGGCTGTGGCTGTGCCGAGAAGGAACGTCCCCACTGTGCTGTGGCTAGGAAGCTCAGAGCGCCAGTGCTTGTGGGGCTGTGGAAGGGCTGCCTAGGGAAGGTGATGGCCAGCAAGAGCTTTCAGTGCTAGCCCCTTTGGTGTGGGAGCAGTGGCTGGACATTTTGAATTTCGGAGCTGGGCTGTGGCTGTGCTGAGAAGGAACGTCCCCACTGTGCTGTGGCTAGGAAGCTCAGAGCGCCAGTGCTTGTGGGGCTGTGGAAGGGCTGCCTAGGGCAGGTGCTGGCCAGCAAGAGCTTTCAGTGCTAGCCCCTTTGGTGTGGGAGCAGTGGCTGGACGTTTTGAATTTCGGAGCTGGGCTGTGTCTGTGCCGAGAAGGAACGTCCCCACTGTGCTGAGGCTAGGAAGCTCAGAGCGCCAGTGCTTGTGGGGCTGTGGAAGGGCTGCCTAGGGAAGGTGATGGCCAGCAAGAGCTTTCAGTGCTAGCCCCTTTGGTGTGGGAGCAGTGGCTGGACGTTTTGAATTTCGCAGCTGGGCTGTGGCTGTGCCGAGAAGGAACGTCCCCACTGTGCTGTGGCTAGGAAGCTCAGAGCGCCAGTGCTTGTGGGGCTGTGGAAGGGCTGCCTAGGGCAGGTGATGGCCAGCAAGAGCTTTCAGTGCTAGCCCCTTTGGTGTGGGAGCAGTGGCTGGACGTTTCGAATTTCGGAGGTGGGCTGTGGCTGTGCCGAGAAGGAACGTCCCCACTGTGCTGTGGCTAGGAAGCTCAGAGCGCCAGTGCTTGTGGGGCTGTGGAAGGGCTGCCTAGGGAAGGTGATGGCCAGCAAGAGCTTTCAGTGCTAGCCCCTTTGGTGTGGGAGCAGTGGCTGGACGTTTTGAATTTCGGAGGTGGGCTGTGGCTGTGCCGAGAAGGAACGTCCCCACTGTGCTGTGGCTAGGAAGCTCAGAGCGCCAGTGCTTGTGGGGCTGTGGAAGGGCTGCCTAGGGAAGGTGATGGCCAGCAAGAGCTTTCAGTGCTAGACCCTTTGGTGTGGGAGCAGTGGCTGGACGTTTCGAATTTGGGAGCTGGGCTCTGGCTGTGCCGAGAAGGAACGTCCCCACTGTGCTGTGGCTAGGAAGCTCAGAGCGCCAGTGCTTGTGGGGCTGTGGAAGGGCAGCCTAGGGAAGGTGAGGGCCAGCAAGAGCTTTCAGTGCTAGCCCCTTTGGTGTGGGAGCAGTGGCTGGACGTTTTGAATTTCGGAGCTGGGCTGTGGCTGTGCCGAGAAGGAACGTCCCCACTGTGCTGTGGCTAGGAAGCTCAGAGCGCCAGTGCTTGTGGGGCTGTGGAAGGGCTGCCTAGGGCAGGCGATGGCCAGCAAGAGCTTTCAGTGCTAGCCCCTTTGGTGTGGGAGCAGTGGCTGGACGTTTCGAATTTGGGAGCTGGGCTGTGGCTGTGCTGAGAAGGAACGTCCCCACTGTGCTGTGGCTAGGAAGCTCAGAGCGCCAGTGCTTGTGGGGCTGCGGAAGGGCTGCCTAGGGAAGGTGATGGCCAGCAAGAGCTTTCAGTGCTAGCCCCTTTGGTGTGGGAGCAGTGGCTGGACGTTTTGAATTTCGGAGCTGGGCTGTGGCTGTGCTGAGAAGGAACGTCCCCACTGTGCTGTGGCTAGGAAGCTCAGAGCGCCAGTGCTTGTGGGGCTGTGGAAGGGCTGCCTAGGGAAGGTGATGGCCAGCAAGAGCTTTCGTTGCTAGCCCCTTTGGTGTGGGAGCAGTGGCTGGACGTTTTGAATTTCGGAGCTGGGCTGTGGCTGTGCTGAGAAGGAACGTCCCCACTGTGCTGTGGCTAGGAAGCTCAGAGCGCCAGTGCTTGTGGGGCTGTGGAAGGGCTGCCTAGGGAAGGTGATGGCCAGCAAGAGCTTTCAGTGCTAGCCCCTTTGGTGTGGGAGCAGTGGCTGGACATTTTGAATTTCGGATCTGAGCTGTGGCTGTGCTGAGAAGGAACGTCCCCACTGTGCTGTGGCTAGGAAGCTCAGAGCGCCAGTGCTTGTGGGGCTGTGGAAGGGCTGCCTAGGGCAGGTGATGGCCAGCAAGAGCTTTCAGTGCTAGCCCCTTTGGTGTGGGAGCAGTGGCTGGACGTTTTGAATTTCGGAGCTGGGCTGTGGCTGTGCCGAGAAGGAACGTCCCCACTGTGCTGAGGCTAGGAAGCTCAGAGCGCCAGTGCTTGTGGGGCTGTGGAAGGGCTGCCTAGGGAAGGTGATGGCCAGCAAGAGCTTTCAGTGCTAGCCCCTTTGGTGTGGGAGCAGTGGCTGGACGTTTTGAATTTGGGAGCTGGGCTGTGGCTGTGCCGAGAAGGAACGTCCCCACTGTGCTGTGGCTAGGAAGCTCAGAGCGCCAGTGCTTGTGGGGCTGTGGAAGGGCTGCCTAGGGCAGGTGATGGCCAGCAAGAGCTTTCAGTGCTAGCCCCTTTGGTGTGGGAGCAGTGGCTGGACGTTTTGAATTTCGGAGCTGGGCTGTGGCTGTGCCGAGAAGGAACGTCCCCACTGTGCTGAGGCTAGGAAGCTCAGAGTGCCAGTGCTTGTGGGGCTGTGGAAGGGCTGCCTAGGGAAGGTGATGGCCAGCAAGAGCTTTCAGTGCTAGCCCCTTTGGTGTGGGAGCAGTGGCTGGACGTTTCGAATTTGGGAGCTGGGCTCTGGCTGTGCCGAGAAGGAACGTCCCCACTGTGCTGTGGCTAGGAAGCTCAGAGCGCCAGTGCTTGTGGGGCTGTGGAAGGGCAGCCTAGGGAAGGTGAGGGCCAGCAAGAGCTTTCAGTGCTAGCCCCTTTGGTGTGGGAGCAGTGGCTGGACGTTTTGAATTTCGGAGCTGGGCTGTGGCTGTGCCGAGAAGGAACGTCCCCACTGTGCTGTGGCTAGGAAGCTCAGAGCGCCAGTGCTTGTGGGGCTGTGGAAGGGCTGCCTAGGGCAGGCGATGGCCAGCAAGAGCTTTCAGTGCTAGCCCCTTTGGTGTGGGAGCAGTGGCTGGACGTTTCGAATTTGGGAGCTGGGCTGTGGCTGTGCCGAGAAGGAACGTCCCCACTGTGCTGTGGCTAGGAAGCTCAGAGCGCCAGTGCTTGTGGGGCTGCGGAAGGGCTGCCTAGGGCAGGTGATGGCCAGCAAGAGCTTTCGTTGCTAGCCCCTTTGGTGTGGGAGCAGTGGCTGGACGTTTTGAATTTCGGAGCTGGGCTGTGGCTGTGCTGAGAAGGAACGTCCCCACTGTGCTGTGGCTAGGAAGCTCAGAGCGCCAGAGCTTGTGGGGCTGTGGAAGGGCTGCCTAGGGAAGGTGATGGCCAGCAAGAGCTTTCAGTGCTAGCCCCTTTGGTGTGGGAGCAGTGGCTGGACATTTTGAATTTCGGAGCTGGGCTGTGGCTGTGCTGAGAAGGAACGTCCCCACTGTGCTGAGGCTAGGAAGCTCAGAGCGCCAGTGCTTGTGGGCTGTGGAAGGGCAGCCTAGGGCAGGTGATGGCCAGCAAGAGCTTTCAGTGCTAGCCCCTTTGGTGTGGGAGCAGTGGCTGGAGGTTTTGAATTTCGGAGCTGGGCTGTGGCTGTGCCGAGAAGGAACGTCCCCACTGTGCTGTGGCTAGGAAGCTCAGAGCGCCAGTGCTTGTGGGGCTGTGGAAGGGCTGCCTAGGGAAGGTGATGGCCAGCAAGAGCTTTCAGTGCTAGCCCCTTTGGTGTGGGAGCAGTGGCTGGACGTTTTGAATTTCGGAGCTGGGCTCTGGCTGTGCCGAGAAGGAACGTCCCCACTGTGCTGTGGCTAGGAAGCTCAGAGCGCCAGTGCTTGTGGGGCTGTGGAAGGGCTGCCTAGGGCAGGTGATGGCCAGCAAGAGCTTTCAGTGCTAGCCCCTTTGGTGTGGGAGCAGTGGCTGGACGTTTCGAATTTGGGAGCTGGGCTGTGGCTGTGCCGAGAAGGAACGTCCCCACTGTGCTGTGGCTAGGAAGCTCAGAGCGCCAGTGCTTGTGGGGCTGTGGAAGGGCTGCCTAGGGAAGGTGATGGCCAGCAAGAGCTTTCAGTGCTAGCCCCTTTGGTGTGGGAGCAGTGGCTGGACGTTTTGAATTTCGGAGCTGGGCTGTGGCTGTGCTGAGAAGGAACGTCCCCACTGTGCTGTGGCTAGGAAGCTCAGAGCGCCAGTGCTTGTGGGGCTGTGGAAGGGCTGCCTAGGGAAGGTGATGGCCAGCAAGAGCTTTCAGTGCTAGCCCCTTTGGTGTGGGAGCAGTGGCTGGACGTTTTGAATTTCGGAGCTGGGCTGTGGCTGTGCTGAGAAGGAACGTCCCCACTGTGCTGTGGCTAGGAAGCTCAGAGCGCCAGTGCTTGTGGGGCTGTGGAAGGGCTGCCTAGGGAAGGTGATGGCCAGCAAGAGCTTTCAGTGCTAGCCCCTTTGGTGTGGGAGCAGTGGCTGGACGTTTTGAATTTCGGAGCTGGGCTGTGGCTGTGCTGAGAAGGAACGTCCCCACTGTGCTGTGGCTAGGAAGCTCAGAGCGCCAGTGCTTGTGGGGCTGTGGAAGGGCTGCCTAGGGAAGGTGATGGCCAGCAAGAGCTTTCAGTGCTAGCCCCTTTGGTGTGGGAGCAGTGGCTGGACATTTTGAATTTCGGAGCTGGGCTGTGGCTGTGCCGAGAAGGAACGTCCCCACTGTGCTGAGGCTAGGAAGCTCAGAGCGCCAGTGCTTGTGGGCTGTGGAAGGGCAGCCTAGGGCAGGTGATGGCCAGCAAGAGCTTTCAGTGCTAGCCCCTTTGGTGTGGGAGCAGTGGCTGGAGGTTTTGAATTTCGGAGCTGGGCTGTGGCTGTGCCGAGAAGGAACGTCCCCACTGTGCTGTGGCTAGGAAGCTCAGAGCGCCAGTGCTTGTGGGGCTGTGGAAGGGCTGCCTAGGGAAGGTGATGGCCAGCAAGAGCTTTCAGTGCTAGCCCCTTTGGTGTGGGAGCAGTGGCTGGACGTTTTGAATTTCGGAGCTGGGCTCTGGCTGTGCCGAGAAGGAACGTCCCCACTGTGCTGTGGCTAGGAAGCTCAGAGCGCCAGTGCTTGTGGGGCTGTGGAAGGGCTGCCTAGGGCAGGTGATGGCCAGCAAGAGCTTTCAGTGCTAGCCCCTTTGGTGTGGGAGCAGTGGCTGGACGTTTCGAATTTCGGAGCTGGGCTGTGGCTGTGCTGAGAAGGAACGTCCCCACTGTGCTGTGGCTAGGAAGCTCAGAGCGCCAGTGCTTGTGGGGCTGTGGAAGGGCTGCCTAGGGAAGGTGATGGCCAGCAAGAGCTTTCAGTGCTAGCCCCTTTGGTGTGGGAGCAGTGGCTGGACGTTTTGAATTTCGGAGCTGGGCTGTGGCTGTGCTGAGAAGGAACGTCCCCACTGTGCTGTGGCTAGGAAGCTCAGAGCGCCAGTGCTTGTGGGGCTGTGGAAGGGCTGCCTAGGGAAGGTGATGGCCAGCAAGAGCTTTCAGTGCTAGCCCCTTTGGTGTGGGAGCAGTGGCTGGACGTTTTGAATTTCGGAGCTGGGCTGTGGCTGTGCTGAGAAGGAACGTCCCCACTGTGCTGTGGCTAGGAAGCTCAGAGCGCCAGTGCTTGTGGGGCTGTGGAAGGGCTGCCTAGGGAAGGTGATGGCCAGCAAGAGCTTTCAGTGCTAGCCCCTTTGGTGTGGGAGCAGTGGCTGGACGTTTTGAATTTCGGAGCTGGGCTGTGGCTGTGCTGAGAAGGAACGTCCCCACTGTGCTGTGGCTAGGAAGCTCAGAGCGCCAGTGCTTGTGGGGCTGTGGAAGGGCTGCCTAGGGAAGGTGATGGCCAGCAAGAGCTTTCAGTGCTAGCCCCTTTGGTGTGGGAGCAGTGGCTGGACATTTTGAATTTCGGAGCTGGGCTGTGGCTGTGCCGAGAAGGAACGTCCCCACTGTGCTGAGGCTAGGAAGCTCAGAGCGCCAGTGCTTGTGGGCTGTGGAAGGGCAGCCTAGGGCAGGTGATGGCCAGCAAGAGCTTTCAGTGCTAGCCCCTTTGGTGTGGGAGCAGTGGCTGGACGTTTTGAATTTCGGAGCTGGGCTGTGGCTGTGCCGAGAAGGAACGTCCCCACTGTGCTGTGGCTAGGAAGCTCAGAGCGCCAGTGCTTGTGGGGCTGTGGAAGGGCTGCCTAGGGAAGGTGATGGCCAGCAAGAGCTTTCAGTGCTAGCCCCTTTGGTGTGGGAGCAGTGGCTGGACGTTTTGAATTTCGGAGCTGGGCTCTGGCTGTGCCGAGAAGGAACGTCCCCACTGTGCTGTGGCTAGGAAGCTCAGAGCGCCAGTGCTTGTGGGGCTGTGGAAGGGCTGCCTAGGGAAGGTGATGGCCAGCAAGAGCTTTCAGTGCTAGCCCCTTTGGTGTGGGAGCAGTGGCTGGACGTTTCGAATTTGGGAGCTGGGCTGTGGCTGTGCCGAGAAGGAACGTCCCCACTGTGCTGTGGCTAGGAAGCTCAGAGCGCCAGTGCTTGTGGGGCTGCGGAAGGGCTGCCTAGGGCAGGTGATGGCCAGCAAGAGCTTTCAGTGCTAGCCCCTTTGGTGTGGGAGCAGTGGCTGGACGTTTTGAATTTCGGAGCTGGGCTGTGGCTGTGCTGAGAAGGAACGTCCCCACTGTGCTGTGGCTAGGAAGCTCAGAGCGCCAGTGCTTGTGGGGCTGTGGAAGGGCTGCCTAGGGCAGGTGATGGCCAGCAAGAGCTTTCGTTGCTAGCCCCTTTGGTGTGGGAGCAGTGGCTGGACGTTTTGAATTTCGGAGCTGGGCTGTGGCTGTGCCGAGAAGGAACGTCCCCACTGTGCTGAGGCTAGGAAGCTCAGAGCGCCAGTGCTTGTGGGGCTGTGGAAGGGCTGCCTAGGGAAGGTGATGGCCAGCAAGAGCTTTCAGTGCTAGCCCCTTTGGTGTGGGAGCAGTGGCTGGACGTTTTGAATTTGGGAGCTGGGCTCTGGCTGTGCCGAGAAGGAACGTCCCCACTGTGCTGTGGCTAGGAAGCTCAGAGCGCCAGTGCTTGTGGGTCTGTGGAAGGGCTGCCTAGGGAAGGTGATGGCCAGCAAGAGCTTTCAGTGCTAGCCCCTTTGGTGTGGGAGCAGTGGCTGGACGTTTTGAATTTCGGAGCTGGGCTGTGGCTGTGCCGAGAAGGAACGTCCCCACTGTGCTGTGGCTAGGAAGCTCAGAGCGCCAGTGCTTGTGGGCTGCGGAAGGGCTGCCTAGGGAAGGTGATGGCCAGCAAGAGCTTTCAGTGCTAGCCCCTTTGGTGTGGGAGCAGTGGCTGGACGTTTTGAATTTCGGAGCTGGGCTGTGGCTGTGCCGAGAAGGAACGTCCCCACTGTGCTGTGGCTAGGAAGCTCAGAGCGCCAGTGCTTGTGGGGCTGTGGAAGGGCTGCCTAGGGAAGGTGATGGCCAGCAAGAGCTTTCAGTGCTAGCCCCTTTGGTGTGGGAGCAGTGGCTGGACATTTTGAATTTCGGAGCTGGGCTGTGGCTGTGCTGAGAAGGAACGTCCCCACTGTGCTGTGGCTAGGAAGCTCAGAGCGCCAGTGCTTGTGGGGCTGTGGAAGGGCTGCCTAGGGAAGGTGATGGCCAGCAAGAGCTTTCAGTGCTAGCCCCTTTGGTGTGGGAGCAGTGGCTGGACGTTTTGAATTTCGGAGCTGGGCTGTGGCTGTGCCGAGAAGGAACGTCCCCACTGTGCTGAGGCTAGGAAGCTCAGAGCGCCAGTGCTTGTGGGGCTGTGGAAGGGCTGCCTAGGGCAGGTGCTGGCCAGCAAGAGCTTTCAGTGCTAGCCCCTTTGGTGTGGGAGCAGTGGCTGGAGGTTTTGAATTTCGGAGCTGGGCTGTGGCTGTGCCGAGAAGGAACGTCCCCACTGTGCTGTGGCTAGGAAGCTCAGAGCGCCAGTGCTTGTGGGGCTGTGGAAGGGCTGCCTAGGGAAGGTGATGGCCAGCAAGAGCTTTCAGTGCTAGCCCCTTTGGTGTGGGAGCAGTGGCTGGACGTTTTGAATTTCGGAGCTGGGCTGTCGCTGTACCGAGAAGGAACGTCCCCACTGTGCTGTGGCTAGGAAGCTCAGAGCGCCAGTGCTTGTGGGGCTGTGGAAGGGCTGCCTAGGGCAGGTGATGGCCAGCAAGAGCTTTCAGTGCTAGCCCCTTTGGTGTGGGAGCAGTGGCTGGACGTTTCGAATTTGGGAGCTGGGCTGTGGCTGTGCCGAGAAGGAACGTCCCCACTGTGCTGTGGCTAGGAAGCTCAGAGCGCCAGTGCTTGTGGGGCTGTGGAAGGGCTGCCTAGGGAAGGTGATGGCCAGCAAGAGCTTTCAGTGCTAGCCCCTTTGGTGTGGGAGCAGTGGCTGGACATTTTGAATTTGGGAGCTGGGCTGTGGCTGTGCTGAGAAGGAACGTCCCCACTGTGCTGTGGCTAGGAAGCTCAGAGCGCCAGTGCTTGTGGGGCTGTGGAAGGGCTGCCTAGGGAAGGTGATGGCCAGCAAGAGCTTTCAGTGCTAGCCCCTTTGGTGTGGGAGCAGTGGCTGGACGTTTTGAATTTCGGAGCTGGGCTGTGGCTGTGCCGAGAAGGAACGTCCCCACTGTGCTGTGGCTAGGAAGCTCAGAGCGCCAGTGCTTGTGGGGCTGTGGAAGGGCTGCCTAGGGCAGGTGATGGCCAGCAAGAGCTTTCAGTGCTAGCCCCTTTGGTGTGGGAGCAGTGGCTGGAGGTTTTGAATTTCGGAGCTGGGCTGTGGCTGTGCCGAGAAGGAACGTCCCCACTGTGCTGTGGCTAGGAAGCTCAGAGCGCCAGTGCTTGTGGGGCTGTGGAAGGGCTGCCTAGGGCAGGTGATGGCCAGCAAGAGCTTTCAGTGCTAGCCCCTTTGGTGTGGGAGCAGTGGCTGGAGGTTTTGAATTTCGGAGCTGGGCTGTGGCTGTGCCGAGAAGGAACGTCCCCACTGTGCTGTGGCTAGGAAGCTCAGAGCGCCAGTGCTTGTGGGGCTGTGGAAGGGCTGCCTAGGGAAGGTGATGGCCAGCAAGAGCTTTCAGTGCTAGCCCCTTTGGTGTGGGAGCAGTGGCTGGACGTTTTGAATTTCGGAGCTGGGCTGTCGCTGTACCGAGAAGGAACGTCCCCACTGTGCTGTGGCTAGGAAGCTCAGAGCGCCAGTGCTTGTGGGGCTGTGGAAGGGCTGCCTAGGGCAGGTGATGGCCAGCAAGAGCTTTCAGTGCTAGCCCCTTTGGTGTGGGAGCAGTGGCTGGACGTTTCGAATTTGGGAGCTGGGCTGTGGCTGTGCCGAGAAGGAACGTCCCCACTGTGCTGTGGCTAGGAAGCTCAGAGCGCCAGTGCTTGTGGGGCTGTGGAAGGGCAGCCTAGGGAAGGTGAGGGCCAGCAAGAGCTTTCAGTGCTAGCCCCTTTGGTGTGGGAGCAGTGGCTGGACGTTTTGAATTTCGGAGCTGGGCTGTGGCTGTGCCGAGAAGGAACGTCCCCACTGTGCTGTGGCTAGGAAGCTCAGAGCGCCAGTGCTTGTGGGGCTGTGGAAGGGCTGCCTAGGGAAGGTGATGGCCAGCAAGAGCTTTCAGTGCTAGCCCCTTTGGTGTGGGAGCAGTGGCTGGACGTTTTGAATTTCGGAGCTGGGCTGTGGCTGTGCTGAGAAGGAACGTCCCCACTGTGCTGAGGCTAGGAAGCTCAGAGCGCCAGTGCTTGTGGGGCTGTGGAAGGGCTGCCTAGGGAAGGTGATGGCCAGCAAGAGCTTTCAGTGCTAGCCCCTTTGGTGTGGGAGCAGTGGCTGGACGTTTTGAATTTGGGAGCTGGGCTGTGGCTGTGCTGAGAAGGAACGTCCCCACTGTGCTGTGGCTAGGAAGCTCAGAGCGCCAGTGCTTGTGGGGCTGTGGAAGGGCTGCCTAGGGAAGGTGATGGCCAGCAAGAGCTTTCAGTGCTAGCCCCTTTGGTGTGGGAGCAGTGGCTGGACATTTTGAATTTCGGAGCTGGGCTGTGGCTGTGCTGAGAAGGAACGTCCCCACTGTGCTGTGGCTAGGAAGCTCAGAGCGCCAGTGCTTGTGGGGCTGTGGAAGGGCTGCCTAGGGAAGGTGATGGCCAGCAAGAGCTTTCAGTGCTAGCCCCTTTGGTGTGGGAGCAGTGGCTGGACGTTTTGAATTTCGGAGCTGGGCTGTGGCTGTGCCGAGAAGGAACGTCCCCACTGTGCTGTGGCTAGGAAGCTCAGAGCGCCAGTGCTTGTGGGGCTGTGGAAGGGCAGCCTAGGGCAGGTGATGGCCAGCAAGAGCTTTCAGTGCTAGCCCCTTTGGTGTGGGAGCAGTGGCTGGAGGTTTTGAATTTCGGAGCTGGGCTGTGGCTGTGCTGAGAAGGAACGTCCCCACTGTGCTGTGGCTAGGAAGCTCAGAGCGCCAGTGCTTGTGGGGCTGTGGAAGGGCTGCCTAGGGCAGGTGATGGCCAGCAAGAGCTTTCAGTGCTAGCCCCTTTGGTGTGGGAGCAGTGGCTGGACGTTTTGAATTTCGGAGCTGGGCTGTGGCTGTGCCGAGAAGGAACGTCCCCACTGTGCTGTGGCTAGGAAGCTCAGAGCGCCAGTGCTTGTGGGGCTGTGGAAGGGCTGCCTAGGGCAGGTGCTGGCCAGCAAGAGCTTTCAGTGCTAGCCCCTTTGGTGTGGGAGCAGTGGCTGGACGTTTCGAATTTGGGAGCTGGGCTCTGGCTGTGCCGAGAAGGAACGTCCCCACTGTGCTGTGGCTAGGAAGCTCAGAGCGCCAGTGCTTGTGGGCTGTGGAAGGGCAGCCTAGGGCAGGTGATGGCCAGCAAGAGCTTTCAGTGCTAGCCCCTTTGGTGTGGGAGCAGTGGCTGGAGGTTTTGAATTTCGGAGCTGGGCTGTGGCTGTGCCGAGAAGGAACGTCCCCACTGTGCTGTGGCTAGGAAGCTCAGAGCGCCAGTGCTTGTGGGGCTGTGGAAGGGCTGCCTAGGGCAGGTGATGGCCAGCAAGAGCTTTCAGTGCTAGCCCCTTTGGTGTGGGAGCAGTGGCTGGACGTTTCGAATTTCGGAGCTGGGCTGTGGCTGTGCCGAGAAGGAACGTCCCCACTGTGCTGTGGCTAGGAAGCTCAGAGCGCCAGTGCTTGTGGGGCTGTGGAAGGGCTGCCTAGGGAAGGTGATGGCCAGCAAGAGCTTTCAGTGCTAGCCCCTTTGGTGTGGGAGCAGTGGCTGGACGTTTTGAATTTCGGAGCTGGGCTGTGGCTGTGCCGAGAAGGAACGTCCCCACTGTGCTGTGGCTAGGAAGCTCAGAGCGCCAGTGCTTGTGGGGCTGTGGAAGGGCTGCCTAGGGAAGGTGATGGCCAGCAAGAGCTTTCAGTGCTAGCCCCTTTGGTGTGGGAGCAGTGGCTGGACGTTTCGAATTTGGGAGCTGGGCTCTGGCTGTGCCGAGAAGGAACGTCCCCACTGTGCTGTGGCTAGGAAGCTCAGAGCGCCAGTGCTTGTGGGGCTGTGGAAGGGCAGCCTAGGGAAGGTGAGGGCCAGCAAGAGCTTTCAGTGCTAGCCCCTTTGGTGTGGGAGCAGTGGCTGGACGTTTTGAATTTCGGAGCTGGGCTGTGGCTGTGCCGAGAAGGAACGTCCCCACTGTGCTGTGGCTAGGAAGCTCAGAGCGCCAGTGCTTGTGGGGCTGTGGAAGTGCTGCCTAGGGCAGGCGATGGCCAGCAAGAGCTTTCAGTGCTAGCCCCTTTGGTGTGGGAGCAGTGGCTGGACGTTTTGAATTTGGGAGCTGGGCTGTGGCTGTGCTGAGAAGGAACGTCCCCACTGTGCTGTGGCTAGGAAGCTCAGAGCGCCAGTGCTTGTGGGGCTGCGGAAGTGCTGCCTAGGGCAGGTGATGGCCAGCAAGAGCTTTCAGTGCTAGCCCCTTTGGTGTGGGAGCAGTGGCTGGACGTTTTGAATTTCGGAGCTGGGCTGTGGCTGTGCCGAGAAGGAACGTCCCCACTGTGCTGTGGCTAGGAAGCTCAGAGCGCCAGTGCTTGTGGGGCTGTGGAAGGGCTGCCTAGGGCAGGTGATGGCCAGCAAGAGCTTTCAGTGCTAGCCCCTTTGGTGTGGGAGCAGTGGCTGGACGTTTTGAATTTGGGAGCTGGGCTGTGGCTGTGCTGAGAAGGAACGTCCCCACTGTGCTGTGGCTAGGAAGCTCAGAGCGCCAGTGCTTGTGGGGCTGTGGAAGGGCTGCCTAGGGCAGGTGCTGGCCAGCAAGAGCTTTCAGTGCTAGCCCCTTTGGTGTGGGAGCAGTGGCTGGACGTTTTGAATTTCGGAGCTGGGCTGTGGCTGTGCCGAGAAGGAACGTCCCCACTGTGCTGTGGCTAGGAAGCTCAGAGCGCCAGTGCTTGTGGGGCTGTGGAAGGGCTGCCTAGGGCAGGTGATGGCCAGCAAGAGCTTTCAGTGCTAGCCCCTTTGGTGTGGGAGCAGTGGCTGGACATTTTGAATTTCGGAGCTGGGCTGTGGCTGTGCTGAGAAGGAACGTCCCCACTGTGCTGTGGCTAGGAAGCTCAGAGCGCCAGTGCTTGTGGGGCTGTGGAAGGGCTGCCTAGGGAAGGTGATGGCCAGCAAGAGCTTTCAGTGCTAGCCCCTTTGGTGTGGGAGCAGTGGCTGGACGTTTTGAATTTCGGAGCTGGGCTGTGGCTGTGCCGAGAAGGAACGTCCCCACTGTGCTGTGGCTAGGAAGCTCAGAGCGCCAGTGCTTGTGGGGCTGTGGAAGGGCAGCCTAGGGCAGGTGATGGCCAGCAAGAGCTTTCAGTGCTAGCCCCTTTGGTGTGGGAGCAGTGGCTGGACGTTTTGAATTTCGGAGCTGGGCTGTGGCTGTGCTGAGAAGGAACGTCCCCACTGTGCTGTGGCTAGGAAGCTCAGAGCGCCAGTGCTTGTGGGGCTGTGGAAGGGCAGCCTAGGGCAGGTGATGGCCAGCAAGAGCTTTCAGTGCTAGCCCCTTTGGTGTGGGAGCAGTGGCTGGACGTTTTGAATTTCGGAGCTGGGCTGTGGCTGTGCCGAGAAGGAACGTCCCCACTGTGCTGTGGCTAGGAAGCTCAGAGCGCCAGTGCTTGTGGGGCTGTGGAAGGGCTGCCTAGGGCAGGTGCTGGCCAGCAAGAGCTTTCAGTGCTAGCCCCTTTGGTGTGGGAGCAGTGGCTGGACGTTTCGAATTTGGGAGCTGGGCTCTGGCTGTGCCGAGAAGGAACGTCCCCACTGTGCTGTGGCTAGGAAGCTCAGAGCGCCAGTGCTTGTGGGCTGTGGAAGGGCAGCCTAGGGCAGGTGATGGCCAGCAAGAGCTTTCAGTGCTAGCCCCTTTGGTGTGGGAGCAGTGGCTGGACGTTTTGAATTTCGGAGCTGGGCTGTGGCTGTGCCGAGAAGGAACGTCCCCACTGTGCTGTGGCTAGGAAGCTCAGAGCGCCAGTGCTTGTGGGGCTGTGGAAGGGCTGCCTAGGGCAGGTGATGGCCAGCAAGAGCTTTCAGTGCTAGCCCCTTTGGTGTGGGAGCAGTGGCTGGACGTTTCGAATTTCGGAGCTGGGCTGTGGCTGTGCCGAGAAGGAACGTCCCCACTGTGCTGTGGCTAGGAAGCTCAGAGCGCCAGTGCTTGTGGGGCTGTGGAAGGGCTGCCTAGGGAAGGTGATGGCCAGCAAGAGCTTTCAGTGCTAGCCCCTTTGGTGTGGGAGCAGTGGCTGGACGTTTTGAATTTCGGAGCTGGGCTGTGGCTGTGCCGAGAAGGAACGTCCCCACTGTGCTGTGGCTAGGAAGCTCAGAGCGCCAGTGCTTGTGGGGCTGTGGAAGGGCTGCCTAGGGAAGGTGATGGCCAGCAAGAGCTTTCAGTGCTAGCCCCTTTGGTGTGGGAGCAGTGGCTGGACGTTTTGAATTTCGGAGCTGGGCTGTGGCTGTGCCGAGAAGGAACGTCCCCACTGTGCTGTGGCTAGGAAGCTCAGAGCGCCAGTGCTTGTGGGGCTGTGGAAGGGCTGCCTAGGGCAGGCGATGGCCAGCAAGAGCTTTCAGTGCTAGCCCCTTTGGTGTGGGAGCAGTGGCTGGACGTTTCGAATTTGGGAGCTGGGCTGTGGCTGTGCTGAGAAGGAACGTCCCCACTGTGCTGTGGCTAGGAAGCTCAGAGCGCCAGTGCTTGTGGGGCTGCGGAAGGGCTGCCTAGGGCAGGTGATGGCCAGCAAGAGCTTTCGTTGCTAGCCCCTTTGGTGTGGGAGCAGTGGCTGGACGTTTTGAATTTCGGAGCTGGGCTGTGGCTGTGCTGAGAAGGAACGTCCCCACTGTGCTGTGGCTAGGAAGCTCAGAGCGCCAGAGCTTGTGGGGCTGTGGAAGGGCTGCCTAGGGAAGGTGATGGCCAGCAAGAGCTTTCAGTGCTAGCCCCTTTGGTGTGGGAGCAGTGGCTGGACATTTTGAATTTCGGAGCTGGGCTGTGGCTGTGCTGAGAAGGAACGTCCCCACTGTGCTGAGGCTAGGAAGCTCAGAGCGCCAGTGCTTGTGGGCTGTGGAAGGGCAGCCTAGGGCAGGTGATGGCCAGCAAGAGCTTTCAGTGCTAGCCCCTTTGGTGTGGGAGCAGTGGCTGGAGGTTTTGAATTTCGGAGCTGGGCTGTGGCTGTGCCGAGAAGGAACGTCCCCACTGTGCTGTGGCTAGGAAGCTCAGAGCGCCAGTGCTTGTGGGGCTGTGGAAGGGCTGCCTAGGGAAGGTGATGGCCAGCAAGAGCTTTCAGTGCTAGCCCCTTTGGTGTGGGAGCAGTGGCTGGACGTTTTGAATTTCGGAGCTGGGCTCTGGCTGTGCCGAGAAGGAACGTCCCCACTGTGCTGTGGCTAGGAAGCTCAGAGCGCCAGTGCTTGTGGGGCTGTGGAAGGGCTGCCTAGGGCAGGTGATGGCCAGCAAGAGCTTTCAGTGCTAGCCCCTTTGGTGTGGGAGCAGTGGCTGGACGTTTCGAATTTGGGAGCTGGGCTGTGGCTGTGCCGAGAAGGAACGTCCCCACTGTGCTGTGGCTAGGAAGCTCAGAGCGCCAGTGCTTGTGGGGCTGTGGAAGGGCTGCCTAGGGAAGGTGATGGCCAGCAAGAGCTTTCAGTGCTAGCCCCTTTGGTGTGGGAGCAGTGGCTGGACGTTTTGAATTTCGGAGCTGGGCTGTGGCTGTGCTGAGAAGGAACGTCCCCACTGTGCTGTGGCTAGGAAGCTCAGAGCGCCAGTGCTTGTGGGGCTGTGGAAGGGCTGCCTAGGGAAGGTGATGGCCAGCAAGAGCTTTCAGTGCTAGCCCCTTTGGTGTGGGAGCAGTGGCTGGACGTTTTGAATTTCGGAGCTGGGCTGTGGCTGTGCTGAGAAGGAACGTCCCCACTGTGCTGTGGCTAGGAAGCTCAGAGCGCCAGTGCTTGTGGGGCTGTGGAAGGGCAGCCTAGGGCAGGTGATGGCCAGCAAGAGCTTTCGTTGCTAGCCCCTTTGGTGTGGGAGCAGTGGCTGGACGTTTTGAATTTCGGAGCTGGGCTGTGGCTGTGCTGAGAAGGAACGTCCCCACTGTGCTGTGGCTAGGAAGCTCAGAGCGCCAGTGCTTGTGGGGCTGTGGAAGGGCTGCCTAGGGAAGGTGATGGCCAGCAAGAGCTTTCAGTGCTAGCCCCTTTGGTGTGGGAGCAGTGGCTGGACATTTTGAATTTCGGAGCTGGGCTGTGGCTGTGCTGAGAAGGAACGTCCCCACTGTGCTGAGGCTAGGAAGCTCAGAGCGCCAGTGCTTGTGGGCTGTGGAAGGGCTGCCTAGGGCAGGTGATGGCCAGCAAGAGCTTTCAGTGCTAGCCCCTTTGGTGTGGGAGCAGTGGCTGGACGTTTTGAATTTCGGAGCTGGGCTGTGGCTGTGCCGAGAAGGAACGTCCCCACTGTGCTGTGGCTAGGAAGCTCAGAGCGCCAGTGCTTGTGGGGCTGTGGAAGGGCTGCCTAGGGAAGGTGATGGCCAGCAAGAGCTTTCAGTGCTAGCCCCTTTGGTGTGGGAGCAGTGGCTGGACGTTTTGAATTTCGGAGCTGGGCTCTGGCTGTGCCGAGAAGGAACGTCCCCACTGTGCTGTGGCTAGGAAGCTCAGAGCGCCAGTGCTTGTGGGGCTGTGGAAGGGCTGCCTAGGGAAGGTGATGGCCAGCAAGAGCTTTCAGTGCTAGCCCCTTTGGTGTGGGAGCAGTGGCTGGACGTTTCGAATTTGGGAGCTGGGCTCTGGCTGTGCCGAGAAGGAACGTCCCCACTGTGCTGTGGCTAGGAAGCTCAGAGCGCCAGTGCTTGTGGGGCTGTGGAAGGGCTGCCTAGGGAAGGTGATGGCCAGCAAGAGCTTTCAGTGCTAGCCCCTTTGGTGTGGGAGCAGTGGCTGGACGTTTTGAATTTCGGAGCTGGGCTGTGGCTGTGCTGAGAAGGAACGTCCCCACTGTGCTGTGGCTAGGAAGCTCAGAGCGCCAGTGCTTGTGGGGCTGTGGAAGGGCTGCCTAGGGCAGGTGATGGCCAGCAAGAGCTTTCGTTGCTAGCCCCTTTGGTGTGGGAGCAGTGGCTGGACGTTTTGAATTTCGGAGCTGGGCTGTGGCTGTGCTGAGAAGGAACGTCCCCACTGTGCTGAGGCTAGGAAGCTCAGAGCGCCAGTGCTTGTGGGGCTGTGGAAGGGCTGCCTAGGGAAGGTGATGGCCAGCAAGAGCTTTCAGTGCTAGCCCCTTTGGTGTGGGAGCAGTGGCTGGACGTTTTGAATTTGGGAGCTGGGCTCTGGCTGTGCCGAGAAGGAACGTCCCCACTGTGCTGTGGCTAGGAAGCTCAGAGCGCCAGTGCTTGTGGGTCTGTGGAAGGGCTGCCTAGGGAAGGTGATGGCCAGCAAGAGCTTTCAGTGCTAGCCCCTTTGGTGTGGGAGCAGTGGCTGGACGTTTTGAATTTCGGAGCTGGGCTGTGGCTGTGCCGAGAAGGAACGTCCCCACTGTGCTGTGGCTAGGAAGCTCAGAGCGCCAGTGCTTGTGGGCTGCGGAAGGGCTGCCTAGGGAAGGTGATGGCCAGCAAGAGCTTTCAGTGCTAGCCCCTTTGGTGTGGGAGCAGTGGCTGGACGTTTTGAATTTCGGAGCTGGGCTGTGGCTGTGCCGAGAAGGAACGTCCCCACTGTGCTGTGGCTAGGAAGCTCAGAGTGCCAGTGCTTGTGGGGCTGTGGAAGGGCTGCCTAGGGAAGGTGATGGCCAGCAAGAGCTTTCAGTGCTAGCCCCTTTGGTGTGGGAGCAGTGGCTGGACATTTTGAATTTCGGAGCTGGGCTGTGGCTGTGCTGAGAAGGAACGTCCCCACTGTGCTGTGGCTAGGAAGCTCAGAGCGCCAGTGCTTGTGGGGCTGTGGAAGGGCTGCCTAGGGAAGGTGATGGCCAGCAAGAGCTTTCAGTGCTAGCCCCTTTGGTGTGGGAGCAGTGGCTGGACGTTTTGAATTTCGGAGCTGGGCTGTGGCTGTGCCGAGAAGGAACGTCCCCACTGTGCTGAGGCTAGGAAGCTCAGAGCGCCAGTGCTTGTGGGGCTGTGGAAGGGCTGCCTAGGGAAGGTGATGGCCAGCAAGAGCTTTCAGTGCTAGCCCCTTTGGTGTGGGAGCAGTGGCTGGACGTTTTGAATTTCGGAGCTGGGCTGTGGCTGTGCCGAGAAGGAACGTCCCCACTGTGCTGTGGCTAGGAAGCTCAGAGCGCCAGTGCTTGTGGGGCTGTGGAAGGGCTGCCTAGGGAAGGTGATGGCCAGCAAGAGCTTTCAGTGCTAGCCCCTTTGGTGTGGGAGCAGTGGCTGGACGTTTTGAATTTCGGAGCTGGGCTCTGGCTGTGCCGAGAAGGAACGTCCCCACTGTGCTGTGGCTAGGAAGCTCAGAGCGCCAGTGCTTGTGGGGCTGTGGAAGGGCTGCCTAGGGAAGGTGATGGCCAGCAAGAGCTTTCAGTGCTAGCCCCTTTGGTGTGGGAGCAGTGGCTGGACGTTTCGAATTTGGGAGCTGGGCTCTGGCTGTGCCGAGAAGGAACGTCCCCACTGTGCTGTGGCTAGGAAGCTCAGAGCGCCAGTGCTTGTGGGGCTGCGGAAGGGCTGCCTAGGGCAGGTGATGGCCAGCAAGAGCTTTCAGTGCTAGCCCCTTTGGTGTGGGAGCAGTGGCTGGACGTTTTGAATTTCGGAGCTGGGCTGTGGCTGTGCTGAGAAGGAACGTCCCCACTGTGCTGTGGCTAGGAAGCTCAGAGCGCCAGTGCTTGTGGGGCTGTGGAAGGGCTGCCTAGGGCAGGTGATGGCCAGCAAGAGCTTTCGTTGCTAGCCCCTTTGGTGTGGGAGCAGTGGCTGGACGTTTTGAATTTCGGAGCTGTGCTGTGGCTGTGCTGAGAAGGAACGTCCCCACTGTGCTGAGGCTAGGAAGCTCAGAGCGCCAGTGCTTGTGGGGCTGTGGAAGGGCTGCCTAGGGAAGGTGATGGCCAGCAAGAGCTTTCAGTGCTAGCCCCTTTGGTGTGGGAGCAGTGGCTGGACGTTTTGAATTTGGGAGCTGGGCTCTGGCTGTGCCGAGAAGGAACGTCCCCACTGTGCTGTGGCTAGGAAGCTCAGAGCGCCAGTGCTTGTGGGTCTGTGGAAGGGCTGCCTAGGGAAGGTGATGGCCAGCAAGAGCTTTCAGTGCTAGCCCCTTTGGTGTGGGAGCAGTGGCTGGACGTTTTGAATTTCGGAGCTGGGCTGTGGCTGTGCCGAGAAGGAACGTCCCCACTGTGCTGTGGCTAGGAAGCTCAGAGCGCCAGTGCTTGTGGGCTGCGGAAGGGCTGCCTAGGGAAGGTGATGGCCAGCAAGAGCTTTCAGTGCTAGCCCCTTTGGTGTGGGAGCAGTGGCTGGACGTTTTGAATTTCGGAGCTGGGCTGTGGCTGTGCCGAGAAGGAACGTCCCCACTGTGCTGTGGCTAGGAAGCTCAGAGTGCCAGTGCTTGTGGGGCTGTGGAAGGGCTGCCTAGGGAAGGTGATGGCCAGCAAGAGCTTTCAGTGCTAGCCCCTTTGGTGTGGGAGCAGTGGCTGGACATTTTGAATTTCGGAGCTGGGCTGTGGCTGTGCTGAGAAGGAACGTCCCCACTGTGCTGTGGCTAGGAAGCTCAGAGCGCCAGTGCTTGTGGGGCTGTGGAAGGGCTGCCTAGGGAAGGTGATGGCCAGCAAGAGCTTTCAGTGCTAGCCCCTTTGGTGTGGGAGCAGTGGCTGGACGTTTTGAATTTCGGAGCTGGGCTGTGGCTGTGCCGAGAAGGAACGTCCCCACTGTGCTGAGGCTAGGAAGCTCAGAGCGCCAGTGCTTGTGGGGCTGTGGAAGGGCTGCCTAGGGAAGGTGATGGCCAGCAAGAGCTTTCAGTGCTAGCCCCTTTGGTGTGGGAGCAGTGGCTGGACGTTTCGAATTTGGGAGCTGGGCTCTGGCTGTGCCGAGAAGGAACGTCCCCACTGTGCTGTGGCTAGGAAGCTCAGAGCGCCAGTGCTTGTGGGGCTGCGGAAGGGCTGCCTAGGGCAGGTGATGGCCAGCAAGAGCTTTCAGTGCTAGCCCCTTTGGTGTGGGAGCAGTGGCTGGACGTTTTGAATTTCGGAGCTGGGCTGTGGCTGTGCCGAGAAGGAACGTCCCCACTGTGCTGTGGCTAGGAAGCTCAGAGCGCCAGTGCTTGTGGGGCTGTGGAAGGGCTGCCTAGGGCAGGTGATGGCCAGCAAGAGCTTTCGTTGCTAGCCCCTTTGGTGTGGGAGCAGTGGCTGGACGTTTTGAATTTCGGAGCTGTGCTGTGGCTGTGCTGAGAAGGAACGTCCCCACTGTGCTGAGGCTAGGAAGCTCAGAGCGCCAGTGCTTGTGGGGCTGTGGAAGGGCTGCCTAGGGAAGGTGATGGCCAGCAAGAGCTTTCAGTGCTAGCCCCTTTGGTGTGGGAGCAGTGGCTGGACGTTTTGAATTTGGGAGCTGGGCTCTGGCTGTGCCGAGAAGGAACGTCCCCACTGTGCTGTGGCTAGGAAGCTCAGAGCGCCAGTGCTTGTGGGTCTGTGGAAGGGCTGCCTAGGGAAGGTGATGGCCAGCAAGAGCTTTCAGTGCTAGCCCCTTTGGTGTGGGAGCAGTGGCTGGACGTTTTGAATTTCGGAGCTGGGCTGTGGCTGTGCCGAGAAGGAACGTCCCCACTGTGCTGTGGCTAGGAAGCTCAGAGCGCCAGTGCTTGTGGGCTGCGGAAGGGCTGCCTAGGGAAGGTGATGGCCAGCAAGAGCTTTCAGTGCTAGCCCCTTTGGTGTGGGAGCAGTGGCTGGACGTTTTGAATTTCGGAGCTGGGCTGTGGCTGTGCCGAGAAGGAACGTCCCCACTGTGCTGTGGCTAGGAAGCTCAGAGTGCCAGTGCTTGTGGGGCTGTGGAAGGGCTGCCTAGGGAAGGTGATGGCCAGCAAGAGCTTTCAGTGCTAGCCCCTTTGGTGTGGGAGCAGTGGCTGGACATTTTGAATTTCGGAGCTGGGCTGTGGCTGTGCTGAGAAGGAACGTCCCCACTGTGCTGTGGCTAGGAAGCTCAGAGCGCCAGTGCTTGTGGGGCTGTGGAAGGGCTGCCTAGGGAAGGTGATGGCCAGCAAGAGCTTTCAGTGCTAGCCCCTTTGGTGTGGGAGCAGTGGCTGGACGTTTTGAATTTCGGAGCTGGGCTGTGGCTGTGCCGAGAAGGAACGTCCCCACTGTGCTGAGGCTAGGAAGCTCAGAGCGCCAGTGCTTGTGGGGCTGTGGAAGGGCTGCCTAGGGAAGGTGATGGCCAGCAAGAGCTTTCAGTGCTAGCCCCTTTGGTGTGGGAGCAGTGGCTGGACGTTTTGAATTTCGGAGCTGGGCTGTGGCTGTGCCGAGAAGGAACGTCCCCACTGTGCTGTGGCTAGGAAGCTCAGAGCGCCAGTGCTTGTGGGGCTGTGGAAGGGCTGCCTAGGGCAGGTGCTGGCCAGCAAGAGCTTTCAGTGCTAGCCCCTTTGGTGTGGGAGCAGTGGCTGGAGGTTTTGAATTTCGGAGCTGGGCTGTGGCTGTGCCGAGAAGGAACGTCCCCACTGTGCTGTGGCTAGGAAGCTCAGAGCGCCAGTGCTTGTGGGGCTGTGGAAGGGCTGCCTAGGGAAGGTGCTGGCCAGCAAGAGCTTTCAGTGCTAGCCCCTTTGGTGTGGGAGCAGTGGCTGGACGTTTTGAATTTCGGAGCTGGGCTGTCGCTGTACCGAGAAGGAACGTCCCCACTGTGCTGTGGCTAGGAAGCTCAGAGCGCCAGTGCTTGTGGGGCTGTGGAAGGGCTGCCTAGGGCAGGTGATGGCCAGCAAGAGCTTTCAGTGCTAGCCCCTTTGGTGTGGGAGCAGTGGCTGGACGTTTCGAATTTGGGAGCTGGGCTGTGGCTGTGCCGAGAAGGAACGTCCCCACTGTGCTGTGGCTAGGAAGCTCAGAGCGCCAGTGCTTGTGGGGCTGTGGAAGGGCAGCCTAGGGCAGGTGATGGCCAGCAAGAGCTTTCAGTGCTAGCCCCTTTGGTGTGGGAGCAGTGGCTGGACGTTTTGAATTTCGGAGCTGGGCTGTGGCTGTGCTGAGAAGGAACGTCCCCACTGTGCTGTGGCTAGGAAGCTCAGAGCGCCAGTGCTTGTGGGGCTGTGGAAGGGCTGCCTAGGGCAGGTGATGGCCAGCAAGAGCTTTCAGTGCTAGCCCCTTTGGTGTGGGAGCAGTGGCTGGACGTTTTGAATTTCGGAGCTGGGCTGTGGCTGTGCCGAGAAGGAACGTCCCCACTGTGCTGTGGCTAGGAAGCTCAGAGCGCCAGTGCTTGTGGGGCTGTGGAAGGGCTGCCTAGGGCAGGTGCTGGCCAGCAAGAGCTTTCAGTGCTAGCCCCTTTGGTGTGGGAGCAGTGGCTGGACGTTTCGAATTTCGGAGCTGGGCTGTGGCTGTGCCGAGAAGGAACGTCCCCACTGTGCTGTGGCTAGGAAGCTCAGAGCGCCAGTGCTTGTGGGGCTGTGGAAGGGCTGCCTAGGGAAGGTGATGGCCAGCAAGAGCTTTCAGTGCTAGCCCCTTTGGTGTGGGAGCAGTGGCTGGACGTTTCGAATTTGGGAGCTGGGCTCTGGCTGTGCCGAGAAGGAACGTCCCCACTGTGCTGTGGCTAGGAAGCTCAGAGCGCCAGTGCTTGTGGGGCTGTGGAAGGGCAGCCTAGGGAAGGTGAGGGCCAGCAAGAGCTTTCAGTGCTAGCCCCTTTGGTGTGGGAGCAGTGGCTGGACGTTTTGAATTTCGGAGCTGGGCTGTGGCTGTGCCGAGAAGGAACGTCCCCACTGTGCTGTGGCTAGGAAGCTCAGAGCGCCAGTGCTTGTGGGGCTGTGGAAGTGCTGCCTAGGGCAGGCGATGGCCAGCAAGAGCTTTCAGTGCTAGCCCCTTTGGTGTGGGAGCAGTGGCTGGACGTTTCGAATTTGGGAGCTGGGCTGTGGCTGTGCTGAGAAGGAACGTCCCCACTGTGCTGTGGCTAGGAAGCTCAGAGCGCCAGTGCTTGTGGGGCTGCGGAAGTGCTGCCTAGGGCAGGTGATGGCCAGCAAGAGCTTTCAGTGCTAGCCCCTTTGGTGTGGGAGCAGTGGCTGGACGTTTTGAATTTCGGAGCTGGGCTGTGGCTGTGCCGAGAAGGAACGTCCCCACTGTGCTGTGGCTAGGAAGCTCAGAGCGCCAGTGCTTGTGGGGCTGTGGAAGGGCTGCCTAGGGCAGGTGATGGCCAGCAAGAGCTTTCAGTGCTAGCCCCTTTGGTGTGGGAGCAGTGGCTGGACGTTTTGAATTTGGGAGCTGGGCTGTGGCTGTGCTGAGAAGGAACGTCCCCACTGTGCTGTGGCTAGGAAGCTCAGAGCGCCAGTGCTTGTGGGGCTGTGGAAGGGCTGCCTAGGGCAGGTGATGGCCAGCAAGAGCTTTCAGTGCTAGCCCCTTTGGTGTGGGAGCAGTGGCTGGACATTTTGAATTTCGGAGCTGGGCTGTGGCTGTGCTGAGAAGGAACGTCCCCACTGTGCTGTGGCTAGGAAGCTCAGAGCGCCAGTGCTTGTGGGGCTGTGGAAGGGCTGCCTAGGGAAGGTGATGGCCAGCAAGAGCTTTCAGTGCTAGCCCCTTTGGTGTGGGAGCAGTGGCTGGACGTTTTGAATTTCGGAGCTGGGCTGTGGCTGTGCCGAGAAGGAACGTCCCCACTGTGCTGTGGCTAGGAAGCTCAGAGCGCCAGTGCTTGTGGGGCTGTGGAAGGGCAGCCTAGGGCAGGTGATGGCCAGCAAGAGCTTTCAGTGCTAGCCCCTTTGGTGTGGGAGCAGTGGCTGGACGTTTTGAATTTCGGAGCTGGGCTGTGGCTGTGCTGAGAAGGAACGTCCCCACTGTGCTGTGGCTAGGAAGCTCAGAGCGCCAGTGCTTGTGGGGCTGTGGAAGGGCAGCCTAGGGCAGGTGATGGCCAGCAAGAGCTTTCAGTGCTAGCCCCTTTGGTGTGGGAGCAGTGGCTGGACGTTTTGAATTTCGGAGCTGGGCTGTGGCTGTGCCGAGAAGGAACGTCCCCACTGTGCTGTGGCTAGGAAGCTCAGAGCGCCAGTGCTTGTGGGGCTGTGGAAGGGCTGCCTAGGGCAGGTGCTGGCCAGCAAGAGCTTTCAGTGCTAGCCCCTTTGGTGTGGGAGCAGTGGCTGGACGTTTCGAATTTGGGAGCTGGGCTCTGGCTGTGCCGAGAAGGAACGTCCCCACTGTGCTGTGGCTAGGAAGCTCAGAGCGCCAGTGCTTGTGGGCTGTGGAAGGGCAGCCTAGGGCAGGTGATGGCCAGCAAGAGCTTTCAGTGCTAGCCCCTTTGGTGTGGGAGCAGTGGCTGGACGTTTCGAATTTCGGAGCTGGGCTGTGGCTGTGCCGAGAAGGAACGTCCCCACTGTGCTGTGGCTAGGAAGCTCAGAGCGCCAGTGCTTGTGGGGCTGTGGAAGGGCTGCCTAGGGAAGGTGATGGCCAGCAAGAGCTTTCAGTGCTAGCCCCTTTGGTGTGGGAGCAGTGGCTGGACGTTTTGAATTTGGGAGCTGGGCTGTGGCTGTGCCGAGAAGGAACGTCCCCAGTGTGCTGTGGCTAGGAAGCTCAGAGCGCCAGTGCTTGTGGGGCTGTGGAAGGGCTGCCTAGGGAAGGTGATGGCCAGCAAGAGCTTTCAGTGCTAGCCCCTTTGGTGTGGGAGCAGTGGCTGGACGTTTCGAATTTGGGAGCTGGGCTCTGGCTGTGCCGAGAAGGAACGTCCCCACTGTGCTGTGGCTAGGAAGCTCAGAGCGCCAGTGCTTGTGGGGCTGTGGAAGGGCAGCCTAGGGAAGGTGAGGGCCAGCAAGAGCTTTCAGTGCTAGCCCCTTTGGTGTGGGAGCAGTGGCTGGACGTTTCGAATTTCGGAGCTGGGCTGTCGCTGTGCCGAGAAGGAACGTCCCCACTGTGCTGTGGCTAGGAAGCTCAGAGCGCCAGTGCTTGTGGGGCTGTGGAAGGGCTGCCTAGGGAAGGTGATGGCCAGCAAGAGCTTTCAGTGCTAGCCCCTTTGGTGTGGGAGCAGTGGCTGGACGTTTTGAATTTCGGAGCTGGGCTGTGGCTGTGCCGAGAAGGAACGTCCCCACTGTGCTGTGGCTAGGAAGCTCAGAGCGCCAGTGCTTGTGGGGCTGTGGAAGGGCAGCCTAGGGCAGGTGATGGCCAGCAAGAGCTTTCAGTGCTAGCCCCTTTGGTGTGGGAGCAGTGGCTGGACGTTTCGAATTTCGGAGGTGGGCTGTGGCTGTGCCGAGAAGGAACGTCCCCACTGTGCTGTGGCTAGGAAGCTCAGAGCGCCAGTGCTTGTGGGGCTGTGGAAGGGCTGCCTAGGGAAGGTGATGGCCAGCAAGAGCTTTCAGTGCTAGCCCCTTTGGTGTGGGAGCAGTGGCTGGACGTTTTGAATTTCGGAGGTGGGCTGTGGCTGTGCCGAGAAGGAACGTCCCCACTGTGCTGTGGCTAGGAAGCTCAGAGCGCCAGTGCTTGTGGGGCTGTGGAAGGGCTGCCTAGGGAAGGTGATGGCCAGCAAGAGCTTTCAGTGCTAGACCCTTTGGTGTGGGAGCAGTGGCTGGACGTTTCGAATTTGGGAGCTGGGCTGTGGCTGTGCCGAGAAGGAACGTCCCCACTGTGCTGTGGCTAGGAAGCTCAGAGCGCCAGTGCTTGTGGGGCTGTGGAAGGGCAGCCTAGGGAAGGTGAGGGCCAGCAAGAGCTTTCAGTGCTAGCCCCTTTGGTGTGGGAGCAGTGGCTGGACGTTTTGAATTTCGGAGCTGGGCTGTGGCTGTGCCGAGAAGGAACGTTCCCACTGTGCTGTGGCTAGGAAGCTCAGAGCGCCAGTGCTTGTGGGGCTGTGGAAGTGCTGCCTAGGGCAGGCGATGGCCAGCAAGAGCTTTCAGTGCTAGCCCCTTTGGTGTGGGAGCAGTGGCTGGACGTTTCGAATTTCGGAGCTGGGCTGTGGCTGTGCTGAGAAGGAACGTCCCCACTGTGCTGTGGCTAGGAAGCTCAGAGCGCCAGTGCTTGTGGGGCTGCGGAAGGGCTGCCTAGGGCAGGTGATGGCCAGCAAGAGCTTTCAGTGCTAGCCCCTTTGGTGTGGGAGCAGTGGCTGGACGTTTTGAATTTCGGAGCTGGGCTGTGGCTGTGCCGAGAAGGAACGTCCCCACTGTGCTGAGGCTAGGAAGCTCAGAGCGCCAGTGCTTGTGGGGCTGTGGAAGGGCTGCCTAGGGAAGGTGATGGCCAGCAAGAGCTTTCAGTGCTAGCCCCTTTGGTGTGGGAGCAGTGGCTGGACGTTTTGAATTTCGGAGCTGGGCTGTGGCTGTGCCGAGAAGGAACGTCCCCACTGTGCTGTGGCTAGGAAGCTCAGAGCGCCAGTGCTTGTGGGGCTGTGGAAGGGCTGCCTAGGGCAGGTGATGGCCAGCAAGAGCTTTCAGTGCTAGCCCCTTTGGTGTGGGAGCAGTGGCTGGACGTTTTGAATTTCGGAGCTGGGCTGTGGCTGTGCCGAGAAGGAACGTCCCCACTGTGCTGTGGCTAGGAAGCTCAGAGTGCCAGTGCTTGTGGGGCTGTGGAAGGGCTGCCTAGGGAAGGTGATGGCCAGCAAGAGCTTTCAGTGCTAGCCCCTTTGGTGTGGGAGCAGTGGCTGGACGTTTCGAATTTCGGAGCTGGGCTGTGGCTGTGCCGAGAAGGAACGTCCCCACTGTGCTGTGGCTAGGAAGCTCAGAGCGCCAGTGCTTGTGGGGCTGTGGAAGGGCTGCCTAGGGCAGGTGATGGCCAGCAAGAGCTTTCAGTGCTAGCCCCTTTGGTGTGGGAGCAGTGGCTGGACATTTTGAATTTCGGAGCTGGGCTGTGGCTGTGCCGAGAAGGAACGTCCCCACTGTGCTGTGGCTAGGAAGCTCAGAGCGCCAGTGCTTGTGGGGCTGTGGAAGGGCTGCCTAGGGCAGGTGATGGCCAGCAAGAGCTTTCAGTGCTAGCCCCTTTGGTGTGGGAGCAGTGGCTGGACGTTTTGAATTTCGGAGCTGGGCTGTGGCTGTGCCGAGAAGGAACGTCCCCACTGTGCTGAGGCTAGGAAGCTCAGAGCGCCAGTGCTTGTGGGGCTGTGGAAGGGCTGCCTAGGGAAGGTGATGGCCAGCAAGAGCTTTCAGTGCTAGCCCCTTTGGTGTGGGAGCAGTGGCTGGACGTTTTGAATTTCGGAGCTGGGCTGTGGCTGTGCCGAGAAGGAACGTCCCCACTGTGCTGTGGCTAGGAAGCTCAGAGCGCCAGTGCTTGTGGGGCTGTGGAAGGGCTGCCTAGGGCAGGTGCTGGCCAGCAAGAGCTTTCAGTGCTAGCCCCTTTGGTGTGGGAGCAGTGGCTGGTCGTTTTGAATTTGGGAGCTGGGCTCTGGCTGTGCCGAGAAGGAACGTCCCCACTGTGCTGTGGCTAGGAAGCTCAGAGCGCCAGTGCTTGTGGGCTGTGGAAGGGCAGCCTAGGGCAGGTGATGGCCAGCAAGAGCTTTCAGTGCTAGCCCCTTTGGTGTGGGAGCAGTGGCTGGACGTTTTGAATTTCGGAGCTGGGCTGTGGCTGTGCCGAGAAGGAACGTCCCCACTGTGCTGTGGCTAGGAAGCTCAGAGCGCCAGTGCTTGTGGGGCTGTGGAAGGGCTGCCTAGGGAAGGTGATGGCCAGCAAGAGCTTTCAGTGCTAGCCCCTTTGGTGTGGGAGCAGTGGCTGGACGTTTTGAATTTCGGAGCTGGGCTGTGGCTGTGCCGAGAAGGAACGTCCCCACTGTGCTGTGGCTAGGAAGCTCAGAGCGCCAGTGCTTGTGGGGCTGTGGAAGGGCTGCTTAGGGAAGGTGATGGCCAGCAAGAGCTTTCAGTGCTAGCCCCTTTGGTGTGGGAGCAGTGGCTGGACGTTTCGAATTTGGGAGCTGGGCTCTGGCTGTGCCGAGAAGGAACGTCCCCACTGTGATGTGGCTAGGAAGCTCAGAGCGCCAGTGCTTGTGGGGCTGTGGAAGGGCTGCCTAGGGCAGGTGATGGCCAGCAAGAGCTTTCAGTGCTAGCCCCTTTGGTGTGGGAGCAGTGGCTGGACGTTTTGAATTTCGGAGCTGGGCTGTGGCTGTGCCGAGAAGGAACGTCCCCACTGTGCTGTGGCTAGGAAGCTCAGAGCGCCAGTGCTTGTGGGGCTGTGGAAGGGCTGCCTAGGGCAGGTGATGGCCAGCAAGAGCTTTCAGTGCTAGCCCCTTTGGTGTGGGAGCAGTGGCTGGACGTTTTGAATTTCGGAGGTGGGCTGTGGCTGTGCCGAGAAGGAACGTCCCCACTGTGCTGTGGCTAGGAAGCTCAGAGCGCCAGTGCTTGTGGGGCTGTGGAAGGGCTGCCTAGGGAAGGTGATGGCCAGCAAGAGCTTTCAGTGCTAGACCCTTTGGTGTGGGAGCAGTGGCTGGACGTTTTGAATTTCGGAGCTGGGCTGTGGCTGTGCCGAGAAGGAACGTCCCCACTGTGCTGTGGCTAGGAAGCTCAGAGCGCCAGTGCTTGTGGGGCTGTGGAAGGGCAGCCTAGGGAAGGTGAGGGCCAGCAAGAGCTTTCAGTGCTAGCCCCTTTGGTGTGGGAGCAGTGGCTGGACGTTTTGAATTTCGGAGCTGGGCTGTGGCTGTGCCGAGAAGGAACGTCCCCACTGTGCTGTGGCTAGGAAGCTCAGAGCGCCAGTGCTTGTGGGGCTGTGGAAGTGCTGCCTAGGGCAGGCGATGGCCAGCAAGAGCTTTCAGTGCTAGCCCCTTTGGTGTGGGAGCAGTGGCTGGACGTTTCGAATTTGGGAGCTGGGCTGTGGCTGTGCCGAGAAGGAACGTCCCCACTGTGCTGTGGCTAGGAAGCTCAGAGCGCCAGTGCTTGTGGGGCTGTGGAAGGGCAGCCTAGGGAAGGTGAGGGCCAGCAAGAGCTTTCAGTGCTAGCCCCTTTGGTGTGGGAGCAGTGGCTGGACGTTTTGAATTTCGGAGCTGGGCTGTGGCTGTGCCGAGAAGGAACGTCCCCACTGTGCTGTGGCTAGGAAGCTCAGAGCGCCAGTGCTTGTGGGGCTGTGGAAGGGCTGCCTAGGGAAGGTGATGGCCAGCAAGAGCTTTCAGTGCTAGCCCCTTTGGTGTGGGAGCAGTGGCTGGACATTTTGAATTTGGGAGCTGGGCTGTGGCTGTGCTGAGAAGGAACGTCCCCACTGTGCTGAGGCTAGGAAGCTCAGAGCGCCAGTGCTTGTGGGGCTGTGGAAGGGCTGCCTAGGGAAGGTGATGGCCAGCAAGAGCTTTCAGTGCTAGCCCCTTTGGTGTGGGAGCAGTGGCTGGACGTTTTGAATTTGGGAGCTGGGCTGTGGCTGTGCTGAGAAGGAACGTCCCCACTGTGCTGTGGCTAGGAAGCTCAGAGCGCCAGTGCTTGTGGGGCTGTGGAAGGGCTGCCTAGGGAAGGTGATGGCCAGCAAGAGCTTTCAGTGCTAGCCCCTTTGGTGTGGGAGCAGTGGCTGGACATTTTGAATTTCGGAGCTGGGCTGTGGCTGTGCTGAGAAGGAACGTCCCCACTGTGCTGTGGCTAGGAAGCTCAGAGCGCCAGTGCTTGTGGGGCTGTGGAAGGGCTGCTTAGGGAAGGTGATGGTCAGCAAGAGCTTTCAGTGCTAGCCCCTTTGGTGTGGGAGCAGTGGCTGGACGTTTTGAATTTCGGAGCTGGGCTGTGGCTGTGCCGAGAAGGAACGTCCCCACTGTGCTGTGGCTAGGAAGCTCAGAGCGCCAGTGCTTGTGGGGCTGTGGAAGGGCAGCCTAGGGCAGGTGATGGCCAGCAAGAGCTTTCAGTGCTAGCCCCTTTGGTGTGGGAGCAGTGGCTGGACGTTTTGAATTTCGGAGCTGGGCTGTGGCTGTGCTGAGAAGGAACGTCCCCACTGTGCTGTGGCTAGGAAGCTCAGAGCGCCAGTGCTTGTGGGGCTGTGGAAGGGCTGCCTAGGGCAGGTGATGGCCAGCAAGAGCTTTCAGTGCTAGCCCCTTTGGTGTGGGAGCAGTGGCTGGACGTTTTGAATTTGGGAGCTGGGCTGTGGCTGTGCCGAGAAGGAACGTCCCCACTGTGCTGTGGCTAGGAAGCTCAGAGCGCCAGTGCTTGTGGGGCTGTGGAAGGGCTGCCTAGGGCAGGTGATGGCCAGCAAGAGCTTTCAGTGCTAGCCCCTTTGGTGTGGGAGCAGTGGCTGGACGTTTTGAATTTCGGAGCTGGGCTGTGGCTGTGCCGAGAAGGAACGTCCCCACTGTGCTGTGGCTAGGAAGCTCAGAGCGCCAGTGCTTGTGGGGCTGTGGAAGGGCTGCCTAGGGCAGGTGCTGGCCAGCAAGAGCTTTCAGTGCTAGCCCCTTTGGTGTGGGAGCAGTGGCTGGAGGTTTTGAATTTCGGAGCTGGGCTGTGGCTGTGCCGAGAAGGAACGTCCCCACTGTGCTGTGGCTAGGAAGCTCAGAGCGCCAGTGCTTGTGGGGCTGTGGAAGGGCTGCCTAGGGAAGGTGATGGCCAGCAAGAGCTTTCAGTGCTAGCCCCTTTGGTGTGGGAGCAGTGGCTGGACGTTTTGAATTTCGGAGCTGGGCTGTCGCTGTACCGAGAAGGAACGTCCCCACTGTGCTGTGGCTAGGAAGCTCAGAGCGCCAGTGCTTGTGGGGCTGTGGAAGGGCTGCCTAGGGCAGGTGATGGCCAGCAAGAGCTTTCAGTGCTAGCCCCTTTGGTGTGGGAGCAGTGGCTGGACGTTTCGAATTTGGGAGCTGGGCTGTGGCTGTGCCGAGAAGGAACGTCCCCACTGTGCTGTGGCTAGGAAGCTCAGAGCGCCAGTGCTTGTGGGGCTGTGGAAGGGCTGCCTAGGGAAGGTGATGGCCAGCAAGAGCTTTCAGTGCTAGCCCCTTTGGTGTGGGAGCAGTGGCTGGACATTTTGAATTTCGGAGCTGGGCTGTGGCTGTGCTGAGAAGGAACGTCCCCACTGTGCTGTGGCTAGGAAGCTCAGAGCGCCAGTGCTTGTGGGGCTGTGGAAGGGCTGCCTAGGGAAGGTGATGGCCAGCAAGAGCTTTCAGTGCTAGCCCCTTTGGTGTGGGAGCAGTGGCTGGACGTTTTGAATTTCGGAGCTGGGCTGTGGCTGTGCCGAGAAGGAACGTCCCCACTGTGCTGTGGCTAGGAAGCTCAGAGCGCCAGTGCTTGTGGGGCTGTGGAAGGGCAGCCTAGGGCAGGTGATGGCCAGCAAGAGCTTTCAGTGCTAGCCCCTTTGGTGTGGGAGCAGTGGCTGGACGTTTTGAATTTCGGAGCTGGGCTGTGGCTGTGCTGAGAAGGAACGTCCCCACTGTGCTGTGGCTAGGAAGCTCAGAGCGCCAGTGCTTGTGGGGCTGTGGAAGGGCTGCCTAGGGCAGGTGATGGCCAGCAAGAGCTTTCAGTGCTAGCCCCTTTGGTGTGGGAGCAGTGGCTGGACGTTTCGAATTTCGGAGCTGGGCTGTGGCTGTGCCGAGAAGGAACGTCCCCACTGTGCTGTGGCTAGGAAGCTCAGAGCGCCAGTGCTTGTGGGGCTGTGGAAGGGCTGCCTAGGGCAGGTGATGGCCAGCAAGAGCTTTCAGTGCTAGCCCCTTTGGTGTGGGAGCAGTGGCTGGACGTTTCGAATTTGGGAGCTGGGCTGTGGCTGTGCCGAGAAGGAACGTCCCCACTGTGCTGTGGCTAGGAAGCTCAGAGCGCCAGTGCTTGTGGGGCTGTGGAAGGGCTGCCTAGGGCAGGTGATGGCCAGCAAGAGCTTTCAGTGCTAGCCCCTTTGGTGTGGGAGCAGTGGCTGGACGTTTCGAATTTCGGAGCTGGGCTGTGGCTGTGCCGAGAAGGAACGTCCCCACTGTGCTGTGGCTAGGAAGCTCAGAGCGCCAGTGCTTGTGGGGCTGTGGAAGGGCTGCCTAGGGAAGGTGATGGCCAGCAAGAGCTTTCAGTGCTAGCCCCTTTGGTGTGGGAGCAGTGGCTGGACGTTTTGAATTTCGGAGCTGGGCTGTCGCTGTACCGAGAAGGAACGTCCCCACTGTGCTGTGGCTAGGAAGCTCAGAGCGCCAGTGCTTGTGGGGCTGTGGAAGGGCTGCCTAGGGCAGGTGATGGCCAGCAAGAGCTTTCAGTGCTAGCCCCTTTGGTGTGGGAGCAGTGGCTGGACGTTTCGAATTTGGGAGCTGGGCTGTGGCTGTGCCGAGAAGGAACGTCCCCACTGTGCTGTGGCTAGGAAGCTCAGAGCGCCAGTGCTTGTGGGGCTGTGGAAGGGCAGCCTAGGGAAGGTGAGGGCCAGCAAGAGCTTTCAGTGCTAGCCCCTTTGGTGTGGGAGCAGTGGCTGGACGTTTTGAATTTCGGAGCTGGGCTGTGGCTGTGCCGAGAAGGAACGTCCCCACTGTGCTGTGGCTAGGAAGCTCAGAGCGCCAGTGCTTGTGGGGCTGTGGAAGGGCTGCCTAGGGAAGGTGATGGCCAGCAAGAGCTTTCAGTGCTAGCCCCTTTGGTGTGGGAGCAGTGGCTGGACATTTTGAATTTCGGAGCTGGGCTGTGGCTGTGCTGAGAAGGAACGTCCCCACTGTGCTGAGGCTAGGAAGCTCAGAGCGCCAGTGCTTGTGGGGCTGTGGAAGGGCTGCCTAGGGAAGGTGATGGCCAGCAAGAGCTTTCAGTGCTAGCCCCTTTGGTGTGGGAGCAGTGGCTGGACGTTTTGAATTTGGGAGCTGGGCTGTGGCTGTGCTGAGAAGGAACGTCCCCACTGTGCTGTGGCTAGGAAGCTCAGAGCGCCAGTGCTTGTGGGGCTGTGGAAGGGCTGCCTAGGGCAGGTGATGGCCAGCAAGAGCTTTCAGTGCTAGCCCCTTTGGTGTGGGAGCAGTGGCTGGACATTTTGAATTTCGGAGCTGGGCTGTGGCTGTGCTGAGAAGGAACGTCCCCACTGTGCTGTGGCTAGGAAGCTCAGAGCGCCAGTGCTTGTGGGGCTGTGGAAGGGCTGCCTAGGGCAGGTGCTGGCCAGCAAGAGCTTTCAGTGCTAGCCCCTTTGGTGTGGGAGCAGTGGCTGGAGGTTTTGAATTTCGGAGCTGGGCTGTGGCTGTGCCGAGAAGGAACGTCCCCACTGTGCTGTGGCTAGGAAGCTCAGAGCGCCAGTGCTTGTGGGGCTGTGGAAGGGCTGCCTAGGGCAGGTGCTGGCCAGCAAGAGCTTTCAGTGCTAGCCCCTTTGGTGTGGGAGCAGTGGCTGGACGTTTCGAATTTGGGAGCTGGGCTCTGGCTGTGCCGAGAAGGAACGTCCCCACTGTGCTGTGGCTAGGAAGCTCAGAGCGCCAGTGCTTGTGGGCTGTGGAAGGGCAGCCTAGGGCAGGTGATGGCCAGCAAGAGCTTTCAGTGCTAGCCCCTTTGGTGTGGGAGCAGTGGCTGGACGTTTTGAATTTCGGAGCTGGGCTGTGGCTGTGCCGAGAAGGAACGTCCCCACTGTGCTGTGGCTAGGAAGCTCAGAGCGCCAGTGCTTGTGGGGCTGTGGAAGGGCTGCCTAGGGCAGGTGATGGCCAGCAAGAGCTTTCAGTGCTAGCCCCTTTGGTGTGGGAGCAGTGGCTGGACGTTTCGAATTTCGGAGCTGGGCTGTGGCTGTGCCGAGAAGGAACGTCCCCACTGTGCTGTGGCTAGGAAGCTCAGAGCGCCAGTGCTTGTGGGGCTGTGGAAGGGCTGCCTAGGGAAGGTGATGGCCAGCAAGAGCTTTCAGTGCTAGCCCCTTTGGTGTGGGAGCAGTGGCTGGACGTTTCGAATTTGGGAGCTGGGCTCTGGCTGTGCCGAGAAGGAACGTCCCCACTGTGCTGTGGCTAGGAAGCTCAGAGCGCCAGTGCTTGTGGGGCTGTGGAAGGGCAGCCTAGGGAAGGTGAGGGCCAGCAAGAGCTTTCAGTGCTAGCCCCTTTGGTGTGGGAGCAGTGGCTGGACGTTTTGAATTTCGGAGCTGGGCTGTGGCTGTGCCGAGAAGGAACGTCCCCACTGTGCTGTGGCTAGGAAGCTCAGAGCGCCAGTGCTTGTGGGGCTGTGGAAGTGCTGCCTAGGGCAGGCGATGGCCAGCAAGAGCTTTCAGTGCTAGCCCCTTTGGTGTGGGAGCAGTGGCTGGACGTTTCGAATTTGGGAGCTGGGCTGTGGCTGTGCTGAGAAGGAACGTCCCCACTGTGCTGTGGCTAGGAAGCTCAGAGCGCCAGTGCTTGTGGGGCTGCGGAAGGGCTGCCTAGGGCAGGTGATGGCCAGCAAGAGCTTTCAGTGCTAGCCCCTTTGGTGTGGGAGCAGTGGCTGGACGTTTCGAATTTCGGAGCTGGGCTGTGGCTGTGCTGAGAAGGAACGTCCCCACTGTGCTGTGGCTAGGAAGCTCAGAGCGCCAGTGCTTGTGGGGCTGCGGAAGGGCTGCCTAGGGCAGGTGATGGCCAGCAAGAGCTTTCAGTGCTAGCCCCTTTGGTGTGGGAGCAGTGGCTGGACGTTTTGAATTTCGGAGCTGGGCTGTGGCTGTGCCGAGAAGGAACGTCCCCACTGTGCTGTGGCTAGGAAGCTCAGAGCGCCAGTGCTTGTGGGGCTGTGGAAGGGCTGCCTAGGGCAGGTGATGGCCAGCAAGAGCTTTCAGTGCTAGCCCCTTTGGTGTGGGAGCAGTGGCTGGACGTTTCGAATTTGGGAGCTGGGCTGTGGCTGTGCTGAGAAGGAACGTCCCCACTGTGCTGTGGCTAGGAAGCTCAGAGCGCCAGTGCTTGTGGGGCTGTGGAAGGGCTGCCTAGGGAAGGTGATGGCCAGCAAGAGCTTTCAGTGCTAGCCCCTTTGGTGTGGGAGCAGTGGCTGGACGTTTTGAATTTCGGAGCTGGGCTGTGGCTGTGCCGAGAAGGAACGTCCCCACTGTGCTGTGGCTAGGAAGCTCAGAGCGCCAGTGCTTGTGGGGCTGTGGAAGGGCTGCCTAGGGCAGGTGATGGCCAGCAAGAGCTTTCAGTGCTAGCCCCTTTGGTGTGGGAGCAGTGGCTGGACGTTTCGAATTTGGGAGCTGGGCTCTGGCTGTGCTGAGAAGGAACGTCCCCACTGTGCTGTGGCTAGGAAGCTCAGAGCGCCAGTGCTTGTGGGCTGTGGAAGGGCAGCCTAGGGCAGGTGATGGCCAGCAAGAGCTTTCAGTGCTAGCCCCTTTGGTGTGGGAGCAGTGGCTGGAGGTTTTGAATTTCGGAGCTGGGCTGTGGCTGTGCCGAGAAGGAACGTCCCCACTGTGCTGTGGCTAGGAAGCTCAGAGCGCCAGTGCTTGTGGGGCTGTGGAAGGGCTGCCTAGGGCAGGTGATGGCCAGCAAGAGCTTTCAGTGCTAGCCCCTTTGGTGTGGGAGCAGTGGCTGGACGTTTCGAATTTCGGAGGTGGGCTGTGGCTGTGCCGAGAAGGAACGTCCCCACTGTGCTGTGGCTAGGAAGCTCAGAGCGCCAGTGCTTGTGGGGCTGTGGAAGGGCTGCCTAGGGAAGGTGATGGCCAGCAAGAGCTTTCAGTGCTAGCCCCTTTGGTGTGGGAGCAGTGGCTGGACGTTTTGAATTTCGGAGGTGGGCTGTGGCTGTGCCGAGAAGGAACGTCCCCACTGTGCTGTGGCTAGGAAGCTCAGAGCGCCAGTGCTTGTGGGGCTGTGGAAGGGCTGCCTAGGGAAGGTGATGGCCAGCAAGAGCTTTCAGTGCTAGACCCTTTGGTGTGGGAGCAGTGGCTGGACGTTTCGAATTTGGGAGCTGGGCTCTGGCTGTGCCGAGAAGGAACGTCCCCACTGTGCTGTGGCTAGGAAGCTCAGAGCGCCAGTGCTTGTGGGGCTGTGGAAGGGCAGCCTAGGGAAGGTGAGGGCCAGCAAGAGCTTTCAGTGCTAGCCCCTTTGGTGTGGGAGCAGTGGCTGGACGTTTTGAATTTCGGAGCTGGGCTGTGGCTGTGCCGAGAAGGAACGTCCCCACTGTGCTGTGGCTAGGAAGCTCAGAGCGCCAGTGCTTGTGGGGCTGTGGAAGTGCTGCCTAGGGCAGGCGATGGCCAGCAAGAGCTTTCAGTGCTAGCCCCTTTGGTGTGGGAGCAGTGGCTGGACGTTTCGAATTTGGGAGCTGGGCTGTGGCTGTGCTGAGAAGGAACGTCCCCACTGTGCTGTGGCTAGGAAGCTCAGAGCGCCAGTGCTTGTGGGGCTGCGGAAGGGCTGCCTAGGGCAGGTGATGGCCAGCAAGAGCTTTCAGTGCTAGCCCCTTTGGTGTGGGAGCAGTGGCTGGACGTTTTGAATTTCGGAGCTGGGCTGTGGCTGTGCCGAGAAGGAACGTCCCCACTGTGCTGAGGCTAGGAAGCTCAGAGCGCCAGTGCTTGTGGGGCTGTGGAAGGGCTGCCTAGGGAAGGTGATGGCCAGCAAGAGCTTTCAGTGCTAGCCCCTTTGGTGTGGGAGCAGTGGCTGGACGTTTTGAATTTCGGAGCTGGGCTGTGGCTGTGCCGAGAAGGAACGTCCCCACTGTGCTGTGGCTAGGAAGCTCAGAGCGCCAGTGCTTGTGGGGCTGTGGAAGGGCTGCCTAGGGAAGGTGATGGCCAGCAAGAGCTTTCAGTGCTAGCCCCTTTGGTGTGGGAGCAGTGGCTGGACGTTTCGAATTTGGGAGCTGGGCTCTGGCTGTGCCGAGAAGGAACGTCCCCACTGTGCTGTGGCTAGGAAGCTCAGAGCGCCAGTGCTTGTGGGGCTGTGGAAGGGCTGCCTAGGGAAGGTGAGGGCCAGCAAGAGCTTTCAGTGCTAGCCCCTTTGGTGTGGGAGCAGTGGCTGGACGTTTTGAATTTCGGAGCTGGGCTGTGGCTGTGCCGAGAAGGAACGTCCCCACTGTGCTGTGGCTAGGAAGCTCAGAGCGCCAGTGCTTGTGGGGCTGTGGAAGTGCTGCCTAGGGCAGGCGATGGCCAGCAAGAGCTTTCAGTGCTAGCCCCTTTGGTGTGGGAGCAGTGGCTGGACGTTTCGAATTTGGGAGCTGGGCTGTGGCTGTGCTGAGAAGGAACGTCCCCACTGTGCTGTGGCTAGGAAGCTCAGAGCGCCAGTGCTTGTGGGGCTGCGGAAGGGCTGCCTAGGGCAGGTGATGGCCAGCAAGAGCTTTCAGTGCTAGCCCCTTTGGTGTGGGAGCAGTGGCTGGACGTTTTGAATTTCGGAGCTGGGCTGTGGCTGTGCCGAGAAGGAACGTCCCCACTGTGCTGTGGCTAGGAAGCTCAGAGCGCCAGTGCTTGTGGGGCTGTGGAAGGGCTGCCTAGGGCAGGTGATGGCCAGCAAGAGCTTTCAGTGCTAGCCCCTTTGGTGTGGGAGCAGTGGCTGGACGTTTCGAATTTCGGAGCTGGGCTGTGGCTGTGCTGAGAAGGAACGTCCCCACTGTGCTGTGGCTAGGAAGCTCAGAGCGCCAGTGCTTGTGGGGCTGCGGAAGGGCTGCCTAGGGCAGGTGATGGCCAGCAAGAGCTTTCAGTGCTAGCCCCTTTGGTGTGGGAGCAGTGGCTGGACGTTTTGAATTTCGGAGCTGGGCTGTGGCTGTGCCGAGAAGGAACGTCCCCACTGTGCTGTGGCTAGGAAGCTCAGAGCGCCAGTGCTTGTGGGGCTGTGGAAGGGCTGCCTAGGGCAGGTGATGGCCAGCAAGAGCTTTCAGTGCTAGCCCCTTTGGTGTGGGAGCAGTGGCTGGACATTTTGAATTTCGGAGCTGGGCTGTGGCTGTGCTGAGAAGGAACGTCCCCACTGTGCTGTGGCTAGGAAGCTCAGAGCGCCAGTGCTTGTGGGGCTGTGGAAGGGCTGCCTAGGGAAGGTGATGGCCAGCAAGAGCTTTCAGTGCTAGCCCCTTTGGTGTGGGAGCAGTGGCTGGACGTTTTGAATTTCGGAGCTGGGCTGTGGCTGTGCCGAGAAGGAACGTCCCCACTGTGCTGTGGCTAGGAAGCTCAGAGCGCCAGTGCTTGTGGGGCTGTGGAAGGGCTGCCTAGGGCAGGTGATGGCCAGCAAGAGCTTTCAGTGCTAGCCCCTTTGGTGTGGGAGCAGTGGCTGGACGTTTCGAATTTGGGAGCTGGGCTCTGGCTGTGCCGAGAAGGAACGTCCCCACTGTGCTGTGGCTAGGAAGCTCAGAGCGCCAGTGCTTGTGGGCTGTGGAAGGGCAGCCTAGGGCAGGTGATGGCCAGCAAGAGCTTTCAGTGCTAGCCCCTTTGGTGTGGGAGCAGTGGCTGGAGGTTTTGAATTTCGGAGCTGGGCTGTGGCTGTGCCGAGAAGGAACGTCCCCACTGTGCTGTGGCTAGGAAGCTCAGAGCGCCAGTGCTTGTGGGGCTGTGGAAGGGCTGCCTAGGGCAGGTGATGGCCAGCAAGAGCTTTCAGTGCTAGCCCCTTTGGTGTGGGAGCAGTGGCTGGACGTTTCGAATTTCGGAGGTGGGCTGTGGCTGTGCCGAGAAGGAACGTCCCCACTGTGCTGTGGCTAGGAAGCTCAGAGCGCCAGTGCTTGTGGGGCTGTGGAAGGGCTGCCTAGGGCAGGTGATGGCCAGCAAGAGCTTTCAGTGCTAGCCCCTTTGGTGTGGGAGCAGTGGCTGGACGTTTTGAATTTCGGAGGTGGGCTGTGGCTGTGCCGAGAAGGAACGTCCCCACTGTGCTGTGGCTAGGAAGCTCAGAGCGCCAGTGCTTGTGGGGCTGTGGAAGGGCTGCCTAGGGAAGGTGATGGCCAGCAAGAGCTTTCAGTGCTAGCCCCTTTGGTGTGGGAGCAGTGGCTGGACGTTTCGAATTTGGGAGCTGGGCTCTGGCTGTGCCGAGAAGGAACGTCCCCACTGTGCTGTGGCTAGGAAGCTCAGAGCGCCAGTGCTTGTGGGGCTGTGGAAGGGCAGCCTAGGGAAGGTGAGGGCCAGCAAGAGCTTTCAGTGCTAGCCCCTTTGGTGTGGGAGCAGTGGCTGGACGTTTTGAATTTCGGAGCTGGGCTGTGGCTGTGCCGAGAAGGAACGTCCCCACTGTGCTGTGGCTAGGAAGCTCAGAGCGCCAGTGCTTGTGGGGCTGTGGAAGTGCTGCCTAGGGCAGGCGATGGCCAGCAAGAGCTTTCAGTGCTAGCCCCTTTGGTGTGGGAGCAGTGGCTGGACGTTTCGAATTTCGGAGGTGGGCTGTGGCTGTGCCGAGAAGGAACGTCCCCACTGTGCTGTGGCTAGGAAGCTCAGAGCGCCAGTGCTTGTGGGGCTGCGGAAGGGCTGCCTAGGGCAGGTGATGGCCAGCAAGAGCTTTCAGTGCTAGCCCCTTTGGTGTGGGAGCAGTGGCTGGACGTTTTGAATTTCGGAGCTGGGCTGTGGCTGTGCCGAGAAGGAACGTCCCCACTGTGCTGAGGCTAGGAAGCTCAGAGCGCCAGTGCTTGTGGGGCTGTGGAAGGGCTGCCTAGGGAAGGTGATGGCCAGCAAGAGCTTTCAGTGCTAGCCCCTTTGGTGTGGGAGCAGTGGCTGGACGTTTTGAATTTCGGAGCTGGGCTGTGGCTGTGCCGAGAAGGAACGTCCCCACTGTGCTGTGGCTAGGAAGCTCAGAGCGCCAGTGCTTGTGGGGCTATGGAAGGGCTGCCAAGGGCAGGTGCTGGCCAGCAAGAGCTTTCAGTGCTAGCCCCTTTGGTGTGGGAGCAGTGGCTGGTCGTTTTGAATTTGGGAGCTGGGCTCTGGCTGTGCCGAGAAGGAACGTCCCCACTGTGCTGTGGCTAGGAAGCTCAGAGCGCCAGTGCTTGTGGGCTGTGGAAGGGCAGCCTAGGGCAGGTGATGGCCAGCAAGAGCTTTCAGTGCTAGCCCCTTTGGTGTGGGAGCAGTGGCTGGAGGTTTTGAATTTCGGAGCTGGGCTGTGGCTGTGCCGAGAAGGAACGTCCCCACTGTGCTGTGGCTAGGAAGCTCAGAGCGCCAGTGCTTGTGGGGCTGTGGAAGGGCTGCCTAGGGCAGGTGCTGGCCAGCAAGAGCTTTCAGTGCTAGCCCCTTTGGTGTGGGAGCAGTGGCTGGACGTTTCGAATTTCGGAGGTGGGCTGTGGCTGTGCCGAGAAGGAACGTCCCCACTGTGCTGTGGCTAGGAAGCTCAGAGCGCCAGTGCTTGTGGGGCTGTGGAAGGGCTGCCTAGGGAAGGTGATGGCCAGCAAGAGCTTTCAGTGCTAGCCCCTTTGGTGTGGGAGCAGTGGCTGGACGTTTTGAATTTCGGAGGTGGGCTGTGGCTGTGCCGAGAAGGAACGTCCCCACTGTGCTGTGGCTAGGAAGCTCAGAGCGCCAGTGCTTGTGGGGCTGTGGAAGGGCTGCCTAGGGAAGGTGATGGCCAGCAAGAGCTTTCAGTGCTAGACCCTTTGGTGTGGGAGCAGTGGCTGGACGTTTTGAATTTCGGAGCTGGGCTGTGGCTGTGCCGAGAAGGAACGTCCCCACTGTGCTGTGGCTAGGAAGCTCAGAGCGCCAGTGCTTGTGGGGCTGTGGAAGGGCTGCCTAGGGCAGGCGATGGCCAGCAAGAGCTTTCAGTGCTAGCCCCTTTGGTGTGGGAGCAGTGGCTGGACGTTTCGAATTTGGGAGCTGGGCTGTGGCTGTGCTGAGAAGGAACGTCCCCACTGTGCTGTGGCTAGGAAGCTCAGAGCGCCAGTGCTTGTGGGGCTGCGGAAGGGCTGCCTAGGGAAGGTGATGGCCAGCAAGAGCTTTCAGTGCTAGCCCCTTTGGTGTGGGAGCAGTGGCTGGACGTTTTGAATTTCGGAGCTGGGCTGTGGCTGTGCCGAGAAGGAACGTCCCCACTGTGCTGAGGCTAGGAAGCTCAGAGCGCCAGTGCTTGTGGGGCTGTGGAAGGGCTGCCTAGGGAAGGTGATGGCCAGCAAGAGCTTTCAGTGCTAGCCCCTTTGGTGTGGGAGCAGTGGCTGGACGTTTTGAATTTCGGAGCTGGGCTGTGGCTGTGCCGAGAAGGAACGTCCCCACTGTGCTGTGGCTAGGAAGCTCAGAGCGCCAGTGCTTGTGGGGCTGTGGAAGGGCTGCCTAGGGCAGGTGATGGCCAGCAAGAGCTTTCAGTGCTAGCCCCTTTGGTGTGGGAGCAGTGGCTGGAGGTTTTGAATTTCGGAGCTGGGCTGTGGCTGTGCCGAGAAGGAACGTCCCCACTGTGCTGTGGCTAGGAAGCTCAGAGCGCCAGTGCTTGTGGGGCTGTGGAAGGGCTGCCTAGGGCAGGTGATGGCCAGCAAGAGCTTTCAGTGCTAGCCCCTTTGGTGTGGGAGCAGTGGCTGGACGTTTCGAATTTCGGAGGTGGGCTGTGGCTGTGCCGAGAAGGAACGTCCCCACTGTGCTGTGGCTAGGAAGCTCAGAGCGCCAGTGCTTGTGGGGCTGTGGAAGGGCTGCCTAGGGAAGGTGATGGCCAGCAAGAGCTTTCAGTGCTAGCCCCTTTGGTGTGGGAGCAGTGGCTGGACGTTTTGAATTTCGGAGGTGGGCTGTGGCTGTGCCGAGAAGGAACGTCCCCACTGTGCTGTGGCTAGGAAGCTCAGAGCGCCAGTGCTTGTGGGGCTGTGGAAGGGCTGCCTAGGGAAGGTGATGGCCAGCAAGAGCTTTCAGTGCTAGACCCTTTGGTGTGGGAGCAGTGGCTGGACGTTTCGAATTTGGGAGCTGGGCTCTGGCTGTGCCGAGAAGGAACGTCCCCACTGTGCTGTGGCTAGGAAGCTCAGAGCGCCAGTGCTTGTGGGGCTGTGGAAGGGCAGCCTAGGGAAGGTGAGGGCCAGCAAGAGCTTTCAGTGCTAGCCCCTTTGGTGTGGGAGCAGTGGCTGGACGTTTTGAATTTCGGAGCTGGGCTGTGGCTGTGCCGAGAAGGAACGTCCCCACTGTGCTGTGGCTAGGAAGCTCAGAGCGCCAGTGCTTGTGGGGCTGTGGAAGTGCTGCCTAGGGCAGGCGATGGCCAGCAAGAGCTTTCAGTGCTAGCCCCTTTGGTGTGGGAGCAGTGGCTGGACGTTTCGAATTTCGGAGCTGGGCTGTGGCTGTGCTGAGAAGGAACGTCCCCACTGTGCTGTGGCTAGGAAGCTCAGAGCGCCAGTGCTTGTGGGGCTGCGGAAGGGCTGCCTAGGGCAGGTGATGGCCAGCAAGAGCTTTCAGTGCTAGCCCCTTTGGTGTGGGAGCAGTGGCTGGACGTTTTGAATTTCGGAGCTGGGCTGTGGCTGTGCCGAGAAGGAACGTCCCCACTGTGCTGAGGCTAGGAAGCTCAGAGCGCCAGTGCTTGTGGGGCTGTGGAAGGGCTGCCTAGGGAAGGTGATGGCCAGCAAGAGCTTTCAGTGCTAGCCCCTTTGGTGTGGGAGCAGTGGCTGGACGTTTTGAATTTCGGAGCTGGGCTGTGGCTGTGCCGAGAAGGAACGTCCCCACTGTGCTGTGGCTAGGAAGCTCAGAGCGCCAGTGCTTGTGGGGCTGTGGAAGGGCTGCCTAGGGCAGGTGATGGCCAGCAAGAGCTTTCAGTGCTAGCCCCTTTGGTGTGGGAGCAGTGGCTGGACGTTTTGAATTTGGGAGCTGGGCTGTGGCTGTGCCGAGAAGGAACGTCCCCACTGTGCTGAGGCTAGGAAGCTCAGAGTGCCAGTGCTTGTGGGGCTGTGGAAGGGCTGCCTAGGGAAGGTGATGGCCAGCAAGAGCTTTCAGTGCTAGCCCCTTTGGTGTGGGAGCAGTGGCTGGACGTTTCGAATTTCGGAGCTGGGCTGTGGCTGTGCCGAGAAGGAACGTCCCCACTGTGCTGTGGCTAGGAAGCTCAGAGCGCCAGTGCTTGTGGAGCTGTGGAAGGGCTGCCTAGGGAAGGTGATGGCCAGCAAGAGCTTTCAGTGCTAGCCCCTTTGGTGTGGGAGCAGTGGCTGGACATTTTGAATTTCGGAGCTGGGCTGTGGCTGTGCTGAGAAGGAACGTCCCCACTGTGCTGTGGCTAGGAAGCTCAGAGCGCCAGTGCTTGTGGGGCTGTGGAAGGGCAGCCTAGGGAAGGTGATGGCCAGCAAGAGCTTTCAGTGCTAGCCCCTTTGGTGTGGGAGCAGTGGCTGGACGTTTTGAATTTCGGAGCTGGGCTGTGGCTGTGCCGAGAAGGAACGTCCCCACTGTGCTGAGGCTAGGAAGCTCAGAGCGCCAGTGCTTGTGGGGCTGTGGAAGGGCTGCCTAGGGAAGGTGATGGCCAGCAAGAGCTTTCAGTGCTAGCCCCTTTGGTGTGGGAGCAGTGGCTGGACGTTTTGAATTTCGGAGCTGGGCTGTGGCTGTGCCGAGAAGGAACGTCCCCACTGTGCTGTGGCTAGGAAGCTCAGAGCGCCAGTGCTTGTGGGGCTGTGGAAGGGCTGCCAAGGGCAGGTGCTGGCCAGCAAGAGCTTTCAGTGCTAGCCCCTTTGGTGTGGGAGCAGTGGCTGGTCGTTTTGAATTTGGGAGCTGGGCTCTGGCTGTGCCGAGAAGGAACGTCCCCACTGTGCTGTGGCTAGGAAGCTCAGAGCGCCAGTGCTTGTGGGCTGTGGAAGGGCAGCCTAGGGCAGGTGATGGCCAGCAAGAGCTTTCAGTGCTAGCCCCTTTGGTGTGGGAGCAGTGGCTGGACGTTTTGAATTTCGGAGCTGGGCTGTGGCTGTGCCGAGAAGGAACGTCCCCACTGTGCTGTGGCTAGGAAGCTCAGAGCGCCAGTGCTTGTGGGGCTGTGGAAGGGCTGCCTAGGGCAGGTGCTGGCCAGCAAGAGCTTTCAGTGCTAGCCCCTTTGGTGTGGGAGCAGTGGCTGGACGTTTTGAATTTCGGAGCTGGGCTGTGGCTGTGCCGAGAAGGAACGTCCCCACTGTGCTGTGGCTAGGAAGCTCAGAGCGCCAGTGCTTGTGGGGCTGTGGAAGGGCTGCTTAGGGAAGGTGATGGCCAGCAAGAGCTTTCAGTGCTAGCCCCTTTGGTGTGGGAGCAGTGGCTGGACGTTTCGAATTTGGGAGCTGGGCTCTGGCTGTGCCGAGAAGGAACGTCCCCACTGTGCTGTGGCTAGGAAGCTCAGAGCGCCAGTGCTTGTGGGGCTGTGGAAGGGCTGCCTAGGGCAGGTGATGGCCAGCAAGAGCTTTCAGTGCTAGCCCCTTTGGTGTGGGAGCAGTGGCTGGACGTTTCGAATTTCGGAGCTGGGCTGTGGCTGTGCCGAGAAGGAACGTCCCCACTGTGCTGTGGCTAGGAAGCTCAGAGCGCCAGTGCTTGTGGGGCTGTGGAAGGGCTGCCTAGGGCAGGTGATGGCCAGCAAGAGCTTTCAGTGCTAGCCCCTTTGGTGTGGGAGCAGTGGCTGGACGTTTTGAATTTCGGAGGTGGGCTGTGGCTGTGCCGAGAAGGAACGTCCCCACTGTGCTGTGGCTAGGAAGCTCAGAGCGCCAGTGCTTGTGGGGCTGTGGAAGGGCTGCCTAGGGAAGGTGATGGCCAGCAAGAGCTTTCAGTGCTAGACCCTTTGGTGTGGGAGCAGTGGCTGGACGTTTCGAATTTGGGAGCTGGGCTCTGGCTGTGCCGAGAAGGAACGTCCCCACTGTGCTGTGGCTAGGAAGCTCAGAGCGCCAGTGCTTGTGGGGCTGTGGAAGGGCAGCCTAGGGAAGGTGAGGGCCAGCAAGAGCTTTCAGTGCTAGCCCCTTTGGTGTGGGAGCAGTGGCTGGACGTTTTGAATTTCGGAGCTGGGCTGTGGCTGTGCCGAGAAGGAACGTCCCCACTGTGCTGTGGCTAGGAAGCTCAGAGCGCCAGTGCTTGTGGGGCTGTGGAAGTGCTGCCTAGGGCAGGCGATGGCCAGCAAGAGCTTTCAGTGCTAGCCCCTTTGGTGTGGGAGCAGTGGCTGGACGTTTCGAATTTGGGAGCTGGGCTGTGGCTGTGCTGAGAAGGAACGTCCCCACTGTGCTGTGGCTAGGAAGCTCAGAGCGCCAGTGCTTGTGGGGCTGCGGAAGGGCTGCCTAGGGCAGGTGATGGCCAGCAAGAGCTTTCAGTGCTAGCCCCTTTGGTGTGGGAGCAGTGGCTGGACGTTTTGAATTTCGGAGCTGGGCTGTGGCTGTGCCGAGAAGGAACGTCCCCACTGTGCTGAGGCTAGGAAGCTCAGAGCGCCAGTGCTTGTGGGGCTGTGGAAGGGCTGCCTAGGGAAGGTGATGGCCAGCAAGAGCTTTCAGTGCTAGCCCCTTTGGTGTGGGAGCAGTGGCTGGACGTTTTGAATTTCGGAGCTGGGCTGTGGCTGTGCCGAGAAGGAACGTCCCCACTGTGCTGTGGCTAGGAAGCTCAGAGCGCCAGTGCTTGTGGGGCTGTGGAAGGGCTGCCTAGGGCAGGTGATGGCCAGCAAGAGCTTTCAGTGCTAGCCCCTTTGGTGTGGGAGCAGTGGCTGGACGTTTTGAATTTGGGAGCTGGGCTGTGGCTGTGCCGAGAAGGAACGTCCCCACTGTGCTGAGGCTAGGAAGCTCAGAGTGCCAGTGCTTGTGGGGCTGTGGAAGGGCTGCCTAGGGAAGGTGATGGCCAGCAAGAGCTTTCAGTGCTAGCCCCTTTGGTGTGGGAGCAGTGGCTGGACGTTTCGAATTTCGGAGCTGGGCTGTGGCTGTGCCGAGAAGGAACGTCCCCACTGTGCTGTGGCTAGGAAGCTCAGAGCGCCAGTGCTTGTGGGGCTGTGGAAGGGCTGCCTAGGGAAGGTGATGGCCAGCAAGAGCTTTCAGTGCTAGCCCCTTTGGTGTGGGAGCAGTGGCTGGACATTTTGAATTTCGGAGCTGGGCTGTGGCTGTGCTGAGAAGGAACGTCCCCACTGTGCTGTGGCTAGGAAGCTCAGAGCGCCAGTGCTTGTGGGGCTGTGGAAGGGCTGCCTAGGGCAGGTGATGGCCAGCAAGAGCTTTCAGTGCTAGCCCCTTTGGTGTGGGAGCAGTGGCTGGACGTTTTGAATTTCGGAGCTGGGCTGTGGCTGTGCCGAGAAGGAACGTCCCCACTGTGCTGAGGCTAGGAAGCTCAGAGCGCCAGTGCTTGTGGGGCTGTGGAAGGGCTGCCTAGGGCAGGTGATGGCCAGCAAGAGCTTTCAGTGCTAGCCCCTTTGGTGTGGGAGCAGTGGCTGGACGTTTTGAATTTCGGAGCTGGGCTGTGGCTGTGCCGAGAAGGAACGTCCCCACTGTGCTGTGGCTAGGAAGCTCAGAGCGCCAGTGCTTGTGGGGCTGTGGAAGGGCTGCCAAGGGCAGGTGCTGGCCAGCAAGAGCTTTAAGTGCTAGCCCCTTTGGTGTGGGAGCAGTGGCTGGTCGTTTTGAATTTGGGAGCTGGGCTGTGGCTGTGCCGAGAAGGAACGTCCCCACTGTGCTGTGGCTAGGAAGCTCAGAGCGCCAGTGCTTGTGGGGCTGTGGAAGGGCTGCCTAGGGAAGGTGATGGCCAGCAAGAGCTTTCAGTGCTAGCCCCTTTGGTGTGGGAGCAGTGGCTGGACGTTTTGAATTTCGGAGCTGGGCTGTGGCTGTGCCGAGAAGGAACGTCCCCACTGTGCTGTGGCTAGGAAGCTCAGAGCGCCAGTGCTTGTGGGGCTGTGGAAGGGCTGCTTAGGGAAGGTGATGGCCAGCAAGAGCTTTCAGTGCTAGCCCCTTTGGTGTGGGAGCAGTGGCTGGACGTTTCGAATTTGGGAGCTGGGCTCTGGCTGTGCCGAGAAGGAACGTCCCCACTGTGATGTGGCTAGGAAGCTCAGAGCGCCAGTGCTTGTGGGGCTGTGGAAGGGCTGCCTAGGGCAGGTGATGGCCAGCAAGAGCTTTCAGTGCTAGCCCCTTTGGTGTGGGAGCAGTGGCTGGACGTTTCGAATTTCGGAGCTGGGCTGTGGCTGTGCCGAGAAGGAACGTCCCCACTGTGCTGTGGCTAGGAAGCTCAGAGCGCCAGTGCTTGTGGGGCTGTGGAAGGGCTGCCTAGGGCAGGTGATGGCCAGCAAGAGCTTTCAGTGCTAGCCCCTTTGGTGTGGGAGCAGTGGCTGGACGTTTTGAATTTCGGAGCTGGGCTGTGGCTGTGCCGAGAAGGAACGTCCCCACTGTGCTGTGGCTAGGAAGCTCAGAGCGCCAGTGCTTGTGGGGCTGTGGAAGGGCTGCCTAGGGAAGGTGATGGCCAGCAAGAGCTTTCAGTGCTAGCCCCTTTGGTGTGGGAGCAGTGGCTGGACATTTTGAATTTCGGAGCTGGGCTGTGGCTGTGCTGAGAAGGAACGTCCCCACTGTGCTGAGGCTAGGAAGCTCAGAGCGCCAGTGCTTGTGGGCTGTGGAAGGGCAGCCTAGGGCAGGTGATGGCCAGCAAGAGCTTTCAGTGCTAGCCCCTTTGGTGTGGGAGCAGTGGCTGGAGGTTTTGAATTTCGGAGCTGGGCTGTGGCTGTGCCGAGAAGGAACGTCCCCACTGTGCTGTGGCTAGGAAGCTCAGAGCGCCAGTGCTTGTGGGGCTGTGGAAGGGCTGCCTAGGGAAGGTGATGGCCAGCAAGAGCTTTCAGTGCTAGCCCCTTTGGTGTGGGAGCAGTGGCTGGACGTTTTGAATTTCGGAGGTGGGCTGTGGCTGTGCCGAGAAGGAACGTCCCCACTGTGCTGTGGCTAGGAAGCTCAGAGCGCCAGTGCTTGTGGGGCTGTGGAAGGGCTGCCTAGGGCAGGTGCTGGCCAGCAAGAGCTTTCAGTGCTAGCCCCTTTGGTGTGGGAGCAGTGGCTGGACGTTTTGAATTTCGGAGCTGGGCTGTGGCTGTGCCGAGAAGGAACGTCCCCACTGTGCTGTGGCTAGGAAGCTCAGAGCGCCAGTGCTTGTGGGGCTGTGGAAGGGCTGCCAAGGGCAGGTGCTGGCCAGCAAGAGCTTTCAGTGCTAGCCCCTTTGGTGTGGGAGCAGTGGCTGGTCGTTTTGAATTTGGGAGCTGGGCTCTGGCTGTGCCGAGAAGGAACGTCCCCACTGTGCTGTGGCTAGGAAGCTCAGAGCGCCAGTGCTTGTGGGCTGTGGAAGGGCAGCCTAGGGCAGGTGATGGCCAGCAAGAGCTTTCAGTGCTAGCCCCTTTGGTGTGGGAGCAGTGGCTGGACGTTTTGAATTTCGGAGCTGGGCTGTGGCTGTGCCGAGAAGGAACGTCCCCACTGTGCTGTGGCTAGGAAGCTCAGAGCGCCAGTGCTTGTGGGGCTGTGGAAGGGCTGCCTAGGGAAGGTGATGGCCAGCAAGAGCTTTCAGTGCTAGCCCCTTTGGTGTGGGAGCAGTGGCTGGACGTTTTGAATTTCGGAGCTGGGCTGTGGCTGTGCCGAGAAGGAACGTCCCCACTGTGCTGTGGCTAGGAAGCTCAGAGCGCCAGTGCTTGTGGGGCTGTGGAAGGGCTGCTTAGGGAAGGTGATGGCCAGCAAGAGCTTTCAGTGCTAGCCCCTTTGGTGTGGGAGCAGTGGCTGGACGTTTCGAATTTGGGAGCTGGGCTCTGGCTGTGCCGAGAAGGAACGTCCCCACTGTGATGTGGCTAGGAAGCTCAGAGCGCCAGTGCTTGTGGGGCTGTGGAAGGGCTGCCTAGGGCAGGTGATGGCCAGCAAGAGCTTTCAGTGCTAGCCCCTTTGGTGTGGGAGCAGTGGCTGGACGTTTCGAATTTCGGAGCTGGGCTGTGGCTGTGCCGAGAAGGAACGTCCCCACTGTGCTGTGGCTAGGAAGCTCAGAGCGCCAGTGCTTGTGGGGCTGTGGAAGGGCTGCCTAGGGCAGGTGATGGCCAGCAAGAGCTTTCAGTGCTAGCCCCTTTGGTGTGGGAGCAGTGGCTGGACGTTTTGAATTTCGGAGCTGGGCTGTGGCTGTGCTGAGAAGGAACGTCCCCACTGTGCTGTGGCTAGGAAGCTCAGAGCGCCAGTGCTTGTGGGGCTGTGGAAGGGCAGCCTAGGGCAGGTGATGGCCAGCAAGAGCTTTCGTTGCTAGCCCCTTTGGTGTGGGAGCAGTGGCTGGACGTTTTGAATTTCGGAGCTGGGCTGTGGCTGTGCCGAGAAGGAACGTCCCCACTGTGCTGTGGCTAGGAAGCTCAGAGCGCCAGTGCTTGTGGGGCTGTGGAAGGGCTGCCTAGGGCAGGTGATGGCCAGCAAGAGCTTTCAGTGCTAGCCCCTTTGGTGTGGGAGCAGTGGCTGGACATTTTGAATTTCGGAGCTGGGCTGTGGCTGTGCTGAGAAGGAACGTCCCCACTGTGCTGAGGCTAGGAAGCTCAGAGCGCCAGTGCTTGTGGGCTGTGGAAGGGCAGCCTAGGGCAGGTGATGGCCAGCAAGAGCTTTCAGTGCTAGCCCCTTTGGTGTGGGAGCAGTGGCTGGAGGTTTTGAATTTCGGAGCTGGGCTGTGGCTGTGCCGAGAAGGAACGTCCCCACTGTGCTGTGGCTAGGAAGCTCAGAGCGCCAGTGCTTGTGGGGCTGTGGAAGGGCTGCCTAGGGAAGGTGATGGCCAGCAAGAGCTTTCAGTGCTAGCCCCTTTGGTGTGGGAGCAGTGGCTGGACGTTTTGAATTTCGGAGCTGGGCTGTCGCTGTGCCGAGAAGGAACGTCCCCACTGTGCTGTGGCTAGGAAGCTCAGAGCGCCAGTGCTTGTGGGGCTGTGGAAGGGCTGCCTAGGGCAGGTGATGGCCAGCAAGAGCTTTCAGTGCTAGCCCCTTTGGTGTGGGAGCAGTGGCTGGACGTTTCGAATTTGGGAGCTGGGCTCTGGCTGTGCCGAGAAGGAACGTCCCCACTGTGCTGTGGCTAGGAAGCTCAGAGCGCCAGTGCTTGTGGGGCTGCGGAAGGGCTGCCTAGGGCAGGTGATGGCCAGCAAGAGCTTTCAGTGCTAGCCCCTTTGGTGTGGGAGCAGTGGCTGGACGTTTTGAATTTCGGAGCTGGGCTGTGGCTGTGCTGAGAAGGAACGTCCCCACTGTGCTGTGGCTAGGAAGCTCAGAGCGCCAGTGCTTGTGGGGCTGTGGAAGGGCAGCCTAGGGCAGGTGATGGCCAGCAAGAGCTTTCGTTGCTAGCCCCTTTGGTGTGGGAGCAGTGGCTGGACGTTTTGAATTTCGGAGCTGGGCTGTGGCTGTGCTGAGAAGGAACGTCCCCACTGTGCTGTGGCTAGGAAGCTCAGAGCGCCAGTGCTTGTGGGGCTGTGGAAGGGCTGCCTAGGGAAGGTGATGGCCAGCAAGAGCTTTCAGTGCTAGCCCCTTTGGTGTGGGAGCAGTGGCTGGACATTTTGAATTTCGGAGCTGGGCTGTGGCTGTGCTGAGAAGGAACGTCCCGACTGTGCTGAGGCTAGGAAGCTCAGAGCGCCAGTGCTTGTGGGGCTGTGGAAGGGCTGCCTAGGGAAGGTGATGGCCAGCAAGAGCTTTCAGTGCTAGCCCCTTTGGTGTGGGAGCAGTGGCTGGACGTTTTGAATTTCGGAGCTGGGCTGTGGCTGTGCTGAGAAGGAACGTCCCCACTGTGCTGTGGCTAGGAAGCTCAGAGCGCCAGTGCTTGTGGGGCTGTGGAAGGGCTGCCTAGGGCAGGTGATGGCCAGCAAGAGCTTTCAGTGCTAGCCCCTTTGGTGTGGGAGCAGTGGCTGGACGTTTTGAATTTCGGAGCTGGGCTGTGGCTGTGCCGAGAAGGAACGTCCCCACTGTGCTGTGGCTAGGAAGCTCAGAGCGCCAGTGCTTGTGGGCTGCGGAAGGGCTGCCTAGGGCAGGTGATGGCCAGCAAGAGCTTTCAGTGCTAGCCCCTTTGGTGTGGGAGCAGTGGCTGGACATTTTGAATTTCGGAGCTGGGCTGTGGCTGTGCTGAGAAGGAACGTCCCCACTGTGCTGTGGCTAGGAAGCTCAGAGCGCCAGTGCTTGTGGGGCTGTGGAAGGGCTGCCTAGGGAAGGTGATGGCCAGCAAGAGCTTTCAGTGCTAGCCCCTTTGGTGTGGGAGCAGTGGCTGGACGTTTTGAATTTCGGAGCTGGGCTGTGGCTGTGCCGAGAAGGAACGTCCCCACTGTGCTGAGGCTAGGAAGCTCAGAGCGCCAGTGCTTGTGGGGCTGTGGAAGGGCTGCCTAGGGAAGGTGATGGCCAGCAAGAGCTTTCAGTGCTAGCCCCTTTGGTGTGGGAGCAGTGGCTGGACGTTTTGAATTTCGGAGCTGGGCTGTGGCTGTGCCGAGAAGGAACGTCCCCACTGTGCTGTGGCTAGGAAGCTCAGAGCGCCAGTGCTTGTGGGGCTGTGGAAGGGCTGCCTAGGGCAGGTGCTGGCCAGCAAGAGCTTTCAGTGCTAGCCCCTTTGGTGTGGGAGCAGTGGCTGGACGTTTTGAATTTGGGAGCTGGGCTCTGGCTGTGCCGAGAAGGAACGTCCCCACTGTGCTGTGGCTAGGAAGCTCAGAGCGCCAGTGCTTGTGGGCTGTGGAAGGGCAGCCTAGGGCAGGTGATGGCCAGCAAGAGCTTTCAGTGCTAGCCCCTTTGGTGTGGGAGCAGTGGCTGGAGGTTTTGAATTTGGGAGCTGGGCTGTGGCTGTGCCGAGAAGGAACGTCCCCACTGTGCTGTGGCTAGGAAGCTCAGAGCGCCAGTGCTTGTGGGGCTGTGGAAGGGCTGCCTAGGGCAGGTGATGGCCAGCAAGAGCTTTCAGTGCTAGCCCCTTTGGTGTGGGAGCAGTGGCTGGACGTTTTGAATTTCGGAGCTGGGCTGTCGCTGTGCCGAGAAGGAACGTCCCCACTGTGCTGTGGCTAGGAAGCTCAGAGCGCCAGTGCTTGTGGGGCTGTGGAAGGGCTGCCTAGGGAAGGTGATGGCCAGCAAGAGCTTTCAGTGCTAGCCCCTTTGGTGTGGGAGCAGTGGCTGGACGTTTCGAATTTGGGAGCTGGGCTGTGGCTGTGCCGAGAAGGAACGTCCCCACTGTGCTGTGGCTAGGAAGCTCAGAGCGCCAGTGCTTGTGGGGCTGTGGAAGGGCAGCCTAGGGAAGGTGAGGGCCAGCAAGAGCTTTCAGTGCTAGCCCCTTTGGTGTGGGAGCAGTGGCTGGACGTTTTGAATTTCGGAGCTGGGCTGTGGCTGTGCCGAGAAGGAACGTCCCCACTGTGCTGTGGCTAGGAAGCTCAGAGCGCCAGTGCTTGTGGGGCTGTGGAAGGGCTGCCTAGGGAAGGTGATGGCCAGCAAGAGCTTTCAGTGCTAGCCCCTTTGGTGTGGGAGCAGTGGCTGGACATTTTGAATTTCGGAGCTGGGCTGTGGCTGTGCTGAGAAGGAACGTCCCCACTGTGCTGAGGCTAGGAAGCTCAGAGCGCCAGTGCTTGTGGGGCTGTGGAAGGGCTGCCTAGGGAAGGTGATGGCCAGCAAGAGCTTTCAGTGCTAGCCCCTTTGGTGTGGGAGCAGTGGCTGGACGTTTTGAATTTGGGAGCTGGGCTGTGGCTGTGCTGAGAAGGAACGTCCCCACTGTGCTGTGGCTAGGAAGCTCAGAGCGCCAGTGCTTGTGGGGCTGTGGAAGGGCTGCCTAGGGCAGGTGATGGCCAGCAAGAGCTTTCAGTGCTAGCCCCTTTGGTGTGGGAGCAGTGGCTGGACGTTTTGAATTTCGGAGCTGGGCTGTGGCTGTGCCGAGAAGGAACGTCCCCACTGTGCTGTGGCTAGGAAGCTCAGAGTGCCAGTGCTTGTGGGGCTGTGGAAGGGCTGCCTAGGGCAGGTGATGGCCAGCAAGAGCTTTCAGTGCTAGCCCCTTTGGTGTGGGAGCAGTGGCTGGACGTTTTGAATTTGGGAGCTGGGCTGTGGCTGTGCTGAGAAGGAACGTCCCCACTGTGCTGTGGCTAGGAAGCTCAGAGCGCCAGTGCTTGTGGGGCTGCGGAAGGGCTGCCTAGGGAAGGTGATGGCCAGCAAGAGCTTTCAGTGCTAGCCCCTTTGGTGTGGGAGCAGTGGCTGGACGTTTTGAATTTCGGAGCTGGGCTGTGGCTGTGCCGAGAAGGAACGTCCCCACTGTGCTGTGGCTAGGAAGCTCAGAGTGCCAGTGCTTGTGGGGCTGTGGAAGGGCTGCCTAGGGAAGGTGATGGCCAGCAAGAGCTTTCAGTGCTAGCCCCTTTGGTGTGGGAGCAGTGGCTGGACGTTTCGAATTTCGGAGCTGGGCTGTGGCTGTGCCGAGAAGGAACGTCCCCACTGTGCTGTGGCTAGGAAGCTCAGAGCGCCAGTGCTTGTGGGGCTGTGGAAGGGCTGCCTAGGGAAGGTGATGGCCAGCAAGAGCTTTCAGTGCTAGCCCCTTTGGTGTGGGAGCAGTGGCTGGACATTTTGAATTTCGGAGCTGGGCTGTGGCTGTGCTGAGAAGGAACGTCCCCACTGTGCTGTGGCTAGGAAGCTCAGAGCGCCAGTGCTTGTGGGGCTGTGGAAGGGCTGCCTAGGGAAGGTGATGGCCAGCAAGAGCTTTCAGTGCTAGCCCCTTTGGTGTGGGAGCAGTGGCTGGACGTTTTGAATTTCGGAGCTGGGCTGTGGCTGTGCCGAGAAGGAACGTCCCCACTGTGCTGAGGCTAGGAAGCTCAGAGCGCCAGTGCTTGTGGGGCTGTGGAAGGGCTGCCTAGGGAAGGTGATGGCCAGCAAGAGCTTTCAGTGCTAGCCCCTTTGGTGTGGGAGCAGTGGCTGGACGTTTTGAATTTCGGAGGTGGGCTGTGGCTGTGCCGAGAAGGAACGTCCCCACTGTGCTGTGGCTAGGAAGCTCAGAGCGCCAGTGCTTGTGGGGCTGTGGAAGGGCTGCCTAGGGCAGGTGCTGGCCAGCAAGAGCTTTCAGTGCTAGCCCCTTTGGTGTGGGAGCAGTGGCTGGACGTTTTGAATTTGGGAGCTGGGCTCTGGCTGTGCCGAGAAGGAACGTCCCCACTGTGCTGTGGCTAGGAAGCTCAGAGCGCCAGTGCTTGTGGGCTGTGGAAGGGCAGCCTAGGGCAGGTGATGGCCAGCAAGAGCTTTCAGTGCTAGCCCCTTTGGTGTGGGAGCAGTGGCTGGAGGTTTTGAATTTCGGAGCTGGGCTGTGGCTGTGCCGAGAAGGAACGTCCCCACTGTGCTGTGGCTAGGAAGCTCAGAGCGCCAGTGCTTGTGGGGCTGTGGAAGGGCTGCCTAGGGAAGGTGATGGCCAGCAAGAGCTTTCAGTGCTAGCCCCTTTGGTGTGGGAGCAGTGGCTGGACGTTTTGAATTTCGGAGCTGGGCTGTCGCTGTGCCGAGAAGGAACGTCCCCACTGTGCTGTGGCTAGGAAGCTCAGAGCGCCAGTGCTTGTGGGGCTGTGGAAGGGCTGCCTAGGGAAGGTGATGGCCAGCAAGAGCTTTCAGTGCTAGCCCCTTTGGTGTGGGAGCAGTGGCTGGACGTTTTGAATTTGGGAGCTGGGCTGTGGCTGTGCCGAGAAGGAACGTCCCCACTGTGCTGTGGCTAGGAAGCTCAGAGCGCCAGTGCTTGTGGGGCTGTGGAAGGGCTGCCTAGGGCAGGCGATGGCCAGCAAGAGCTTTCAGTGCTAGCCCCTTTGGTGTGGGAGCAGTGGCTGGACGTTTCGAATTTGGGAGCTGGGCTGTGGCTGTGCTGAGAAGGAACGTCCCCACTGTGCTGTGGCTAGGAAGCTCAGAGCGCCAGTGCTTGTGGGGCTGCGGAAGGGCTGCCTAGGGAAGGTGATGGCCAGCAAGAGCTTTCAGTGCTAGCCCCTTTGGTGTGGGAGCAGTGGCTGGACGTTTTGAATTTCGGAGCTGGGCTGTGGCTGTGCTGAGAAGGAACGTCCCCACTGTGCTGTGGCTAGGAAGCTCAGAGCGCCAGTGCTTGTGGGGCTGTGGAAGGGCAGCCTAGGGCAGGTGATGGCCAGCAAGAGCTTTCGTTGCTAGCCCCTTTGGTGTGGGAGCAGTGGCTGGACGTTTTGAATTTCGGAGCTGGGCTGTGGCTGTGCTGAGAAGGAACGTCCCCACTGTGCTGTGGCTAGGAAGCTCAGAGCGCCAGTGCTTGTGGGGCTGTGGAAGGGCTGCCTAGGGCAGGTGATGGCCAGCAAGAGCTTTCAGTGCTAGCCCCTTTGGTGTGGGAGCAGTGGCTGGAGGTTTTGAATTTCGGAGCTGGGCTGTGGCTGTGCCGAGAAGGAACGTCCCCACTGTGCTGTGGCTAGGAAGCTCAGAGCGCCAGTGCTTGTGGGGCTGTGGAAGGGCTGCCTAGGGAAGGTGATGGCCAGCAAGAGCTTTCAGTGCTAGCCCCTTTGGTGTGGGAGCAGTGGCTGGACGTTTTGAATTTCGGAGCTGGGCTGTCGCTGTGCCGAGAAGGAACGTCCCCACTGTGCTGTGGCTAGGAAGCTCAGAGCGCCAGTGCTTGTGGGGCTGCGGAAGGGCTGCCTAGGGAAGGTGATGGCCAGCAAGAGCTTTCAGTGCTAGCCCCTTTGGTGTGGGAGCAGTGGCTGGACGTTTTGAATTTCGGAGCTGGGCTGTGGCTGTGCTGAGAAGGAACGTCCCCACTGTGCTGTGGCTAGGAAGCTCAGAGCGCCAGTGCTTGTGGGGCTGTGGAAGGGCAGCCTAGGGCAGGTGATGGCCAGCAAGAGCTTTCGTTGCTAGCCCCTTTGGTGTGGGAGCAGTGGCTGGACGTTTTGAATTTCGGAGCTGGGCTGTGGCTGTGCTGAGAAGGAACGTCCCCACTGTGCTGTGGCTAGGAAGCTCAGAGCGCCAGTGCTTGTGGGGCTGTGGAAGGGCTGCCTAGGGAAGGTGATGGCCAGCAAGAGCTTTCAGTGCTAGCCCCTTTGGTGTGGGAGCAGTGGCTGGACGTTTCGAATTTCGGAGCTGGGCTGTGGCTGTGCTGAGAAGGAACGTCCCCACTG